>NC_140172.1:115980262-116007762 GCF_963971535.1 Notolepis coatsorum
GAACCACTTATTCCACATATTTGAATGTGTAGTTGAGCCTACATAAATGAGGCTTTAAGCAGGGTTTGAATTTGAATTGTGTGTTATAGCAATAAAGCTATAACATTACCATGGCCTTGTAAAGTACACTTGTTAACCGTTCATAAAAGTTGATGTTAGCAAAGCATTCAAACCACCCTAAAAAGCCAACATCAAACATAGCCATCTGCATCCATGCCCCTTCTGTACAGTATAGCAGTGTATCGCCTGCCACTAGCTATAATCACCATGATCATAATTGGCTGAGACTCCATTCTGGCACAAACACTTCTCACTCTGCTCTATTAATATTCAAGGCAGAGAACAAACACACTAATAGGACATCGGAGGAGCTTTTGTGACAAGCCACACAACTCCGGCTGCTTTGTCTCCATCAACGGAGCCCTCATTAATTGACAAGCCCCACATCTCCTAAGTGACAGGCCACAACAGCAGTGCATATTTAATCAAGCGACATATTTGGCTAAAAGCAAAGAGAGAGAGAGAGATAGAGAGAGAGGAAGATATAGAGAAAGATGAGAGGAGATAGAAGCAGCCCATTTTACCTGGTTGAGTGATCCTTAATTAACTTTAATGTTCCCTTTTAATGGTCTGTTCATCTCGTCGGCTCCTGCTCACAGACTGTGTCTCTGCAAACTGACAAACAAACTAGAATCAGTCTGTGTGTATAACAGTGTGTGTGTGTGCGTGCGTATGCGTGTGCGTGCGTGTGTGTGTGCGTGTGGAGGAGGACCAGGAGGAGGACTCCTATAGGTTTTTTTTTTATTCAAACATGGCCGTTCCTTCTGAGCTCCACAGATTTTTTTAGAGTAAAGGGTCACAATGTTCACAGTCTGTGTGATCAATGGTACCGGGTGGTGTTTTCATACACCGTCAATTGTATGAATAATTTACCTTGGTAAAGGTCCGGCAGTGTGGCTTCATCGGTAGGGCTCCGGGCTCAGCATCAGAAGGTTGTGGGTTCGAGCTCCAGTCAGGGGGCTGTCAGAAAGTGGTGTTACTTGTTAGGGAGCACTCAGGGCGTCTATCGCAAAGAGTAGGGCTTTCCCCGACTCTCCTGGCCAAATTCACAATCAGGTCTCTGACATTAAGGCCACCTAATCATCACTCCCCTTAATTGGCAATCAATCCTTGTTTCCTGAGCCCTTTAGCCATTGTGTGTGTGCGTGCCTCCCAATCCAATCCAATCCACTTTATTCATATAGCACATTTAAAACAACAAAGTTGACCAAAGTGCTGTACAAGTCCACAAACATAGGATAAAACATAAAACATAAAAATGTAATAAAAACACATAATAAAACAGTACAATGTGTCACATAAAAAGGCCAATCTCTCAAAAAACGGTTTAAAAAACAAAAGCCAGAGCAAATAAGTGTGTTTTGAGGCGTGATTTAAACACCTGCAGAGTGGGGGCCTGCCTAACATGCAGTGGCAGCTCATTCCAGAGCTTTGGGGCTGCCACTGCAAAAGCACGGTCCCCCCTAAGCTTCAGCCTGGAGTTTGGAACGGCCAAGAGGAGCTGGTCAGAGGACCTGAGGGACCTTAGAGGAACATAGGGTTCCAGCAGGTCTGAGAGGTAACCCGGTGCCAAGCCGTTCAAACATTTAAAAACAAACAGTAAAACCTTAAAATCAATCCTAAAACGCACAGGAAGCCAGTGGAGGGCAGCCAGCACAGGGGAAATGTGCTCCCACGTGCCTGCCTGCGTGTGTGTGTGTGTGTGTGTGTGTGTATGTGTATGTGTATGTGTTAGGGTTTGTAACCGACCTCAAGCGCAACGGCACAGAGAGAGTTGTTTCAGAGTTAGCCAAAGCAAGGGCGTATTTATTCTCAGAGTCACAAGATTGTTGCGGCTCTGCAGATTGTCCCAGTAGGTGGTGGTGAGGAATTAGCTTGTGACGTCTGAAGCCGCTCTGCAGATCCTCCCAGCTTTCACTCCAGGTGGAAACGGAGAGAGAGAGAAATCTGAGTTAGCCCAGCGCACAACAGAAACAGAGAGGTGACTGATCCAAATAAATATCCAAGTGACTTGATCTTCGGTGTAACACACACAGTTAGCAGAGTCCAGAGAAAAAACAATACGGTAATCCAAAGTGTAGATCCAACACAAAAAATAGGTGAGAACAGTATAACAAAAACGGGATCTCTTCGATGTTTCACAAACACACAAAAAACTGGTGATCCAAAAAGAACTGTTTCCAAAAACTCACCAGAGCGCAACGCGTAAAGCGGGCAGATAAACGAGGCGCAGCTTCGTACGGGGAATCAGGTTCTCCACAGGGATTACTTCACGAAAGTCCTGGGGAGCAACAGACAGGGAACAGCGACGGGAAAGACAGGCAAATGCAGGAGTATATTCAAAACGATCCAACATCGATATTAGGGGGATCAGGGTATATAAAGCCACAGGGCGCTGATGACAAGCTGTGACAGCTGCGGGATGAAATTGATCATTGCTCCAGAAGCGTGTGGTGGGGAGAGCACCAATCAACACGGCACCTTACAGGAATGGAGCGCGTGGCGGGGAATGCAATTAATCAACAAAATACCTTAAAGGAACGGAGCGTGTGGGTGGGGAGCGGACCAAACCTCACAGTATGTGTATGTGTATGTGTATGTGTATGTGTATGTGTATGTGTATGTGCATGTGTATGTGCATGTGCATGTGCGTGTGTGTGTGTGTGTGTGTGTGTGTGTGTGTGTGTGTGTGTGTGTGTGTGTGTGTGTGTGTGTGTGTGTGTGTGTGTGTGTGTGTGTGTGTGTGTGTGTGCGTGTGTGTGTGTGTGTGTGTGTGTGTGTGTGTGTGTGTGTGTGTGTGCCTGGTGTATGGCCAGGGCATTCACGTTTTAATTGTCCTATTATGACTTTTTTGTACCAAAAAATACATCAGCTAATATGACGTCATAATTCTGAAAATGCAAAAACAGTGTAAGTACCATGATACTTCTCTCATGAGGTTTCATGAGTTACTGGCTGCATTCTTGAATCTTCAATACTTACGGTTTTACAGTGTTGCTAATTGTGTTACTTTGTTGTTTCATGTCTTGAGGTTTTTTGTATGTCTTTCATGCTGCGTTCTTAACCACATCTGTCTTGCAAAAGAGATTTTGATCTCAAATAGGCCACCTGGGGGGGGTATGAATAAATGTATTAATCAGAGTCTTAGATGGAGTGTGTGTGTGTGTGTGTGTGTGTGTGTGTGTGTGTGTGTGTGTGTGTGTGTGTGTGTGTGTGTGTGTGTGTGTGTGTGTGTGTGTGTGTGTGTGTGTGTGTGTGTGTGTGTGTGTGTGTGTGTGTGTGTGTGTGTGTGTGTCTTCTTTCTGTGGACATACTGTAATAATAACACAATAGAGGGGGCGAACTCCTGAGTGACAGTGGCTCGGTCGTCTGGTAATCAGAAGGTTCCTGGTTAGATTCCAGCTCCTCCTGGCAGTGTGTTTCCTTGAGCAAGACACTTAAAGTGGAAATGAAGCAGTGCGATAAATACATATTCATAGCATCACATTAGTATTTAGATAAGCCACAGAAGAAATCACGTTATAAAAATAAGCAGTTTCTAAGAAAAAACGATTTGTTGTGTGCATTTCTGAAGCATTTAGCATTATGGGCGCGGCCATTTTGTTGCTGACGTCATGCCACTGGTTGGGTGTATACACTGCTGGTTAGCTGCCTATAGTGAATGGGTCAGTCAGTAAATAAAATGTTGCCTACAAAACAACGGGACCGCGGTGGTTCTGTTTGTATTGCTCCTGGCTGTTCAAACTAATTTTACCATGTGAGAGAGAGGAAAGTTGGTTAATTTCCACAAACTACCAGTGAAAAAAACAGTGTTGTTGGCACGTTGGCTCAGGCTGGCTGCACTCAGGCGGCGCGACCAGCCTGTTGGACAGGGAAGGAGGATCTGCAGCGAACACTTCATTGCCTCGGATTATGTTGTTGGGGGTGGAAGGTTTGTCCAGAAGACCACTAATCAGCTGAAGCCTGATGCGGTTCCCTCGGTCTTCGACAGACAGACCGGCGTTAGCTCTCGGGAGCGATCGCTAGCTAGTTGGCACCAGCCGGGGACCGGAGTTAGCTCTCGGGAGCGATCGCTAGCTAGTTAGCACCAGCCGGGGACCGGCGTTAGCAACCGGGAGCGTCGCGGAGCATTCAGCCTGCTGGCTACCTAGATCCACTTCAACCAGCGTCGCGGAGCATTCAGCCTGCTGGCTACACAGCTTGTCGGTGTGCTGGAACCTCGGCAAGCTAACGGTAGCTGGCTACATAGCTTGTCGGTGTGCTGGAACCTCGGCAAGCTAACGGTAGCTGGCTACATAGCTTGTCGGTGTGCTGGAACCTCGGCAAGCTAACGGTAGCTGGCTACACAGCTTGTCGGTGTGCTGGAGCCTCTGCAAGCTAACGGTAGCTGGCTACACAGCTTGTCGGTGTGCTGGAACCTCGGCAAGCTAACGGTAGCTGGCTACATAGCTTGTCGGTGTGCTGGAACCTCGGCAAGCTAACGGTAGCTGGCTACACAGCTTGTCGGTGTGCTGGAGCCTCTGCAAGCTAACGGTAGCTGGCTACACAGCTTGTCGGTGTGCTAATAGCCTCGGCAAGCTAACGGTAGCTGGCTCCAGGCTATTAGCACATCGACAAGCTGCTGGAGCTCCCGACGCTCGGCTGGTTGAAGTGGATCTAGGTAGCCAGCAGGCTGAATGCTCCGCGACGCTCCCGAGAGCTAACTCCGGTCCCCGGCTGGTGCCAACTAGCTAGCGATCGCTCCCGAGAGCTAACGCCGGTCTGTCTGTCGAAGACCGAGGGAACCGCATCAGGCTTCAGCTGATTAGTGGTCTTCTGGACAAACCTTCCACCCCCAACAACATAATCCGAGGCAATGAAGTGTTTGCTGCAGATCCTCCTTCCCTGTCCAACAGGCTGGTCGCGCCGCCTGAGTGCAGCCAGCCTGAGCCAACGTGCCAACAACACTGTTTTTTTCACTGGTAGTTTGTGGAAATTAACCAACTTTCCTCTCTCTCACATGGTAAAATTAGTTTGAACAGCCAGGAGCAATACAAACAGAACCACCGCGGTCCCGTTGTTTTGTAGGCAACATTTTATTTGCTGACTGACCCATTCACTATAGGCAGCTAACCAGCAGTGTATACACCCAACCAGCGGCATGACGTCAGCCATGACGTCAGCAACAAAATGGCGGCGCCCATGTTGAAAACAGGGATATTATATTTGATTTTTCAGACAAATAAGATAGATTTCACATTTGATTATAGAACCCTGTCTTACACAAGGTACACAACAAACAAACTAGGATCACATTGCTCACTGCTTCATTTCCACTTTAACCCCTAACTGCTCCTGATGAACAGGTTGGCACCTTGCGTGGTTGCCTCCACCATCCATCGCTGTGTGAATGTGAGGCATAAGTTGTAAAGCACTTTGGATAAAAGCGCTGTATTAAAATTCTGTCCAAATTTCTGTCCAACAGAGGCCTTGTACAGAATGTTTGTGTCGTTCTCTTTCTTCCAGCATGGCTGCCTGTTACATAGCAACCACCATTTTGGAAATATATCAACAAAAACAAATAATTTGGATAATTACTGGACCTTGTACACAGTGTAAAAGGTCCGGTATCATGCTTTTCCAGTGTTTCACCTACTCTACTGCATATTTAGGCATTTTCTTTTGAAAATGGTTACCAACGGTTACAGGCAGCCATACTGGGAGCCGTGCAAGGCCTCTATTATTCACACACACACACACACACCTACACACACACACACACACACACACACACACACACACACACACACACACACACACACACACACACACACACACACACACACACACACACACACACACACACACACACACACACACACACACACACACACACACACACACACACACGAAAACCTTGAAGATATCTTCATCAAACCACACTATTTAGACTTTCAATAAGTCGCTGTGAATCAGAGAAACAATTCACTTTAGTTTACTTCAATCGACTCAAAATGTTAACAGCAATTGATGAAACAAATTGAATTGACTTTGTAAAAAAGCCAAACGTTTTTTAAAGATTTTTTTTAAAGAAAATCCATTTCCTCATAATGCACCGAATTTTATATCAGCCAAGCCTGCACTGAATGGGCAGGACCAGGGCCGTATTAACGACCGGGCCATTTGGGCCGCGGCCTGTGGGCCGTCTAGTGACAAAAAAAAAAAAAAAAAAAAATGGAGATCGATGTCATACTGTGACACTGAAAATCAACTAAAATATTTAGTCAACAAAAATATTTCATCAACTAAAATATACAGTACACCCCGTGCCTCTCCCTGCCGTCTGCAAGTGGTTAATCTTGAGTTTCCGACCCCCCAGTAAGCTAACCATGGATAAATCCAAAAAAAGGACAGATTCAGCACATTAATTTGCTTTCACGACTAACAATGCAGGCTTACCTGTAGCCTATGCCTGATATGTATTTTTTTTATATGAAATTTGCGAACAATGAAAATTTAACTTTTTATTTTATAGATTTTCCACAGGGAAGGACTCAAATAGAGCTGCATAGTTCAGGGTTTTATTTCAAAGTAGGTCTACAGATGCCAGTGTTTTTTCTCCTATTCTGTGTTTTATTTCAAAGTAGGTCTACACAGCCAGTATTTTTTCTCCTCTTCATAAGAGTTTGAGGTTTTCCTTTGTTATAACAGGTAAAAACAGCAATAAAAAGTCAAAACTTTTCTTTTTGTTGCTTTATAATTCCATTAATGCAATAAGTATAAAGTATAATAAATCGCAAATTACTTTGGGTATATAATTGTCAGGCGCTTTATGCTAAATGTGGGGTATGCTTGGGGATATATAAAACATTATACACTGTGTTATCTTCATTTTAAGGGTAAATAGGTTGTGCGGCTCCCTGAGCATTTTATTTTGTGGGGGGGGGGAAAAGTGGCTCTTTTAATAGTAAAGGTTGCTGACCCCTGGACTAGACGTATAGGGAGGGCTGGAAATCTATAGTGCTCCCTCTGTCCTGTGGAGGGCGGCAATACGCCTAGTTTGCCTGGTATGTAGCCTTGGTTAGTGGCTGCCCCACCAATGTTTTACATATAAAAACGCCACTGTGCATGCATGCACGTGTATGTGTGTGTGGGGGCCTCCACAAGCGTCTGGCCCAGAGGCCTCTGAATTTTTAATCTGGCCTTGGGCAGGACACAGACTATTTGTTCGTGTTTCAAGGTAAAAGCCAAGCAACTTCTCTCGCTCCCCGGTGGTCCTCCTAGCTGGCTATAGGGCGAACAAACAGAACAAACTGGATATTTGCTTCTTTTGCTGCTTTCAAATCCACCGTATTGAGGAGGCATGTGGGTCCAATTAAACGGTGTCTGTATGAGGTACAGTATATATTAGTAGGTGAAGTTACTCAGCATGATCTAGCAGAAGGAAAGAGAAAAGGGGAAAGAGAGAGAGAGAGAGAGAGAGAGAGAGAGAGAGAGAGAGAGAGAGAGAGAGAGAGAGAGAGAGAGAGAGAGAGAAAGAGAGAGAGCGCGTACAGGAGTGCTATTGGATTGTCTTTGACGAGGAGGTAGAGTTTCGTGTGATAAGAAAAGAGCTCCCCATGCATTCTCTATGAGGAGCAGGGATCAGACGACCTTGGGTCAATACTTCCCTCTTCTGTTTCCATGGTACCTGCTGAGGTTTGGCTTAGGTGTAGAAGAGGCCCGTTTCCTTCGCCATGTGCTGTCGGATCACACACAGATCAGACCCTGCCCTCCGGAGATGCAATTACCTGTCTTTCCTCCCTTTCTTTGACCCCTCCTCCTCTACCCTCCTCCTCTACCCCCTCCTCCTCTACCCCCCTCCTCCTCTACCCCCTCCTCCTCTACCCCCCTCCTCCTCTCCTGTTCTAACCCCCCCTCCTCTACCCCCTCCTCCTCTACCCCCCTCCTCCTCTACCCCCCTCCTCCTCTCCTCTTCTAACCCCCCCTCCTCTAACCCCCCCTCCTCTACCCTCCTCCTCTACCCCCTCCTCCTTTACCCTCCTCCTCCTCTACCCTCCTCCTCTACCCTCCTCCTCTACCCCCCTCCTCTACCCTCCTCCTCATCTACCCTCATTCTCTACCCCCTCCTCCTCTACCCCTCATCCTCATCTACCCTCCTCCTCTACCCTCCTCCTCCTCTACCCTCCTTCTCTACCCCCCCTCCTCTACCCCCTCCCCCTCCTCTACCCTCCTCCTCATCTACCCCCCCCTCCTCTACCCCCTCCTCCTCCTCTACCCTCCTCCTCTACCCTCCTCCTCTAGCCCCTCCTCCTCATCTACCCCCTCCTCCTCATCTACCCTCCTCCTCCTCTACTCTCCTCCTCCTCTACCCTCCTCATCTACCCCCTCCTCCTCTACTCTCCTCCTCCTCTACCCTCCTCATCTACCCCCTCCTCCTCCTCTACTGTCCTCCTCCTCTACCCTCCTCCTCTAGCCCCTCCTCCTCTACCGTCCTCCTCCTCTACCCTCCTCCTCTACCATCCTCATCTACCCTCCTCATCTACCCTCCTCATCTACCCCCTCCTCCTCCTCTACCCTCCTCCTCCTCTACCGTCCTCCTCCTCTACCCTCCTCCTCTACCCTCCTCCTCTACCCCCTCCTCCTCTACTCTCCTCCTCCTCTACCCTCCTCCTCTAGCCCCTCCTCCTCTACCGTCCTCCTCCTCTACCCTCCTCATCTACCCCCTCCTCCTCCTCTACCCTCCTCCTCCTCTACCCTCCTCCTCTACTCTCCTCCTCCTCTACCCTCCTCCTCAAGCCCCTCCTCCTCTACCGTCCTCCTCCTCTACCCTCCTCCTCTACCCCCTCCTCCTCTACTCTCCTCCTCCTCTACCCTCCTCCTCTAGCCCCTCCTCCTCTACTGTCCTCCTCATCTACCCTCCTTCTCTACCCCCCCCTCCTCTACCCCCCCCTCCTCCTCTACCCTCCTCCTCCTCTACCCTCCTCCTCCTCTCCTCCTCTACCCTCCTCCTCCTCTCCTCCTCTACCCTCCTCCTCCTCTACCCTCCTCCTCCTCTACCCCCTCCTCCTCTTCTACCATCCTCCTCATCTATCCTCCTCCTCTACCCCCCCTCCTGCTCTACCCCCTCCTCCTCCTGTACCCTCCCTCCTGCTATAACCCCCTCCTCCTCTACCCCCCCCCCCCCCCTCTTCTTCTACCTCTGTATGGGGAAGGAGTCATTTCTGGAGTCATTTCTGTATTCAGCAGCTATCTATTGGAACAGTCTGCCCAGTGACCTGAAACAATGCCGTTAGATTTAAGTCCAGCCTGAAGACATGGCTCAAAAGGGACTATACTTGACCTAGACACTTAGCTTAAGGCACCCTTGCATGTTGTATGAGTCTGTTATGTACATAAATGTTAAATGGTATATGTGATGTGTTGTGATGTCCCGTTTTGTATGATGCATGTATTAAGCATCACACTCCCCCACCCCCCTACAAGGACCACAATGGAAATAAGCTCTGAGCTTTTTTGTGTTTCATCCTTGGCAGTATATCCTGACTGTGCTCTTCTGTCACATGTTTATTTTTTATATTGTCAAATAAAGTCATTCATTCATTCATTCATCCGCCTCTACCCCTCTCCTCCTCTACCCTCCCTCCTGCTATAACCCCCTCCTCCTCTACCTTCTCTCCTATAAGCCACAGACAGATCAATCTGTCCTGGAAGTCCACAAGTCCACTCTGGATTTCCACACAGATAACAGGTTATAGATTATTACCACTGATCTATAGATGGGATTCTCGCCCACGTCAGACTCAGTGTGCACACGCATCAAGGAGGCAAAAAGGTCAGAACAACGGGGGAGACTACAATATATATATATATATGCATATATATATATATATGCATTTGTTAACCATTCTAGCTATCTAAACAATCAATCCATGTCAAAGCTAGATATGTAAAAGGTGAAAGACTCACACTCTCAGCCATGATGATTTGGCTAAATGACATCCCGTTGTTTTCATTTGAAACCACTTTTAGTCAGGGGGATGCCATGGTTTCTCCATAGAGCTCCATTATACTTTTAGTCAGGGGGATGCCATGGTTTCTCCCTAGAGCTCTATTGTACTTTTAGTCAGGTGGTGTCATGGTTTCTTCATAGAGCTCCATTATACTTTGTCAGGGGGATGCCATAGTTTCTCCAGAGCTCCATTATACTTTTAGTCAGGGGGATGCCATGGTTTCTCCCTAGAGCTCCATTATACTTTTAGTCAGGGGGATGCCATGGTTTCTCCCTAGAGCTCTATTGTACTTTTAGTCAGGTGGTGTCATGATTTCTCCATAGAGCTCTATTGTACTTTTAGTCAGGTGGTGTCATGGTTTCTCCATAGAGCTCTATTGTACTTTTAGTCAGGGAGTGCCATGGTTTCTCCATAGAGCTATATTGTACTTTTAGTCAGGTGGTGTCATGGTTTCTCCATAGAGCTCTATTGTACTTTTAGTCAGGTTGTGTCATGGTTTCTCCATAGAGCTCTGTTGTACTTTTAGTGAGGTGGTGTCATGGTTTCTCCATATAACTCTATTGTACTTTTAGTTATGTGGTGTCATGGTTTCTCCATAGAGCCCTGTTGTACTTTTAGGTAGGGGGCAACTCAGTCACGTGATTCAGCGGGTATTGCTGATTGTTTATGTTTAACAAAAAAACTGTCTATTAGCAGTGGTGGACAGTAAGTGTGGTAACCTTATGCTTTCCAGGACACAGCCATGAGCAGTCGCAAATTCCTGAGCTCCCGGAGCCCTCGTCAATACAGTAAACAAAAGAGATTTTGCGCACATTTTCTCCTCGTTATGTTTTGGATAACGGATTCGTACCTCTACTCAACGATGAAGCATAACCAGACAGAAGAGGAGAGAAGAGCAAAAATAGAAAAGGAGGTACACAGCGACTTTTATTTCCAAAACGGCACGGAACATAAGCACCTGGCCGTGGGGACAGCGACCGTTCACGCAACATTAACGGCCAATCCTGAAAGAAAGAACAGACCCCCGAATGGCAGAATGGACCGAAAGACCTTTTTGTCCCTTATCCTGCTACTCTCGGGAGACATTCATCTAAACCCAGGCCCGGTCTTGACCAGAACTCAGGCGAGAAGACTTGGTCTGGCAGCGCAAGAAGCGAGGGAGGTTACCATCGCGACCAATATCAACAACTCAACCTGTGGCAACATCCACTGCGCGGACGGCAACTCTTCCCAAATGACGCCGCAGCAGACGAGCACACGTGAGGCAGAGACGAGAGGAGGTGAACCGAGGGTCGAAACCATGACGACCATCCCGACGCGGGATTTAAACATCTCGACGCCCGATAGCCGGCTAGCCAGCGGAGCTAACGGCGAAAACATCCAGGAACAAAGGACTCTGGACCGAGTCCTTTGTTGTACCAGCACGGCGCGGGTCCCGACCCCCCCCTCCCCCCTTCCCACCCACGTCAACAAAGCCCCCCCAACCGGCAACCCCACGGACAAATCGCCTGATAAACTAGCCAACCTGGCCAGGCTGGCTATGTTTACCAGCCCAGGAGAACAAAAGGTTGCCGCCAGAAAATACAGGACAAAGGACTCCCCCTCCCCACACACCAACACATCACGGAGACAACAACAACGCCCCCCCCCCTCCCTCCCCCACAGCAGCACCAGAAGACCATTACCTGGAACTCGAAGACATCAATAACACAGCTAATAAAAACGGACTACACATCTTTCACCTTAATGTAAACAGCATTAAGCATAAGCTGGACGAATTAAGAAACCTGTTTATGAGCGGTAAGGTAGACATAATATGCTTTACTGAAACTAAACTTGATCCATCTGTAACAGACCCTGAAATAGAAATAGAGAACTATACTATAGTCCGTAATGACAGAAACCAGTATGGAGGTGGTGTTTGTATGTACATACATAAGGACACCAAATTCATTACCCGTACTGACCTTCATCATGAGACAATTGAAACCGTATGGGTGGAAATTTTATTTGAAAGGGCAAAATCTGTTCTAGTCGGCACAATATACAGACCGCCAGATCAAACTGGATTTTATGATACTTTGGATGTGTGCTTAGCTGGAGCTGAGGATGCGGAAAAAATTCTTATTGGGGATTGGAACACGGATATGCAACAAAAAAATGCACCCGTCTTCAAATCCTTCAATAGGTTTTGTGATCTGCACGGCCTCAGCCAACTAATCACCCAACCCACAAGGATATGTGAATCAACTCAGACTACCATTGACCTCATACTGACCTCTGACAAGTCCAAGATCTCCAGTAAAGGGGTTATAGCATGCGGGTTAAGTGATCATTACATGATATTCTGTACCCGCAAAAAGCTAAAACTAAAGGCTGGCTGTCACAAAACAGTCACATCTAGAGACCTCAAAACCTACTCTAGCGAGGCCTTTAACCTTGAACTGGAGAGTCTGGACTGGTCAGATGAACTCAATGGTACACTGGTTGAAGAAACTTGGCTTGGCTTCAAAACCAAATTTTCATCAATACTAAACAAAATGGCCCCCCTAAGAACCACCAGGGTAAAAAATCGCGCTGAGCCATGGATGCACACTGAAATACTGACCGCTATGAAAGCCAGAGACAAAAAATGCTCTGAGTTTCGTAAAAGTCAGTCAAAGCTTACCAAAAGCACGAGCAGTGAACTCCAAGACCACGTGACTGAACTCAAACTAGAAAGAAACAGACTAAGAAATGACGTAAACTCCATGATCAAAACTGCAAAAAAAAATTTCATCAATGACAAAACCGAGGAAAACAAAAATAAACCACGTGAACTTTGGAAATTACTCAACAATCAACTAGGCTGCAGTAAAAAACTCAAAACCAGGTTCTCAAACATAAACATAAAGACGGACAACACGCTCATCACAGACAAGCTGGATGTAGCCAATTACTTAAACACTTTCTTCACAAACATAGCCACAACACTGGTAAACAAACTACCCTCCCACTCAGGGCAGTATGGGGTAGAACACATAGTAGCATACTACATGAACCTAGGCGTCCACAAAGACGACTTCAAACTAGAAATAGTAACTACAGATGAGGTACTCAAAAAACTGAGCGCCCTCCAACCAAACAAGGCCACTGGCCATGACAACATCCCCTCCAAATTCCTCAGAGACTCAGCAGCAGCCATCACCCCAGTCATCACACACATAATAAACCTCTCCATAAAACAGGGACACGTCCCCAAGGACTTCAAAATTGCGAGAGTAACACCCCTGCACAAAAAGGGCAGCAAATTAGACCCGGGTAACTACCGCCCTGTTTCTATCCTTACATCCATCTCGAAAGTCATGGAAAAAATAGTATACGAACAGATCGAAAAGTACCTCGCGGAAAAAAATCTAATCTACGAATTCCAATCTGGCTTCAGAACATCCCACTCCACTGACACATGCCTTCTCTACTTGAACGACCACATCAAACAAGAGGTGGACGCGGGCAAATACTGCGGCATGGTCATGCTGGACCTACAAAAGGCCTTCGACACTGTCAATCACACCATTCTGATTGACAAGCTAAAAGCAATTGGTTTTGATAGTTTATCAGTGAGCTGGATACAATCCTACCTGGAGGGGAGGGAACAGATGGTGGAAGTAAACGGTACCCTATCCCCCCCCCTCACAGTGAGCTGTGGTGTTCCACAAGGAAGCATACTAGGACCGCTACTATTCCTAATTTATGCAAATGACATGTCGTCAGCTTGTGACTGCAACTTGTTCCTGTTTGCGGACGACTCAGCCCTGCTGGTCTCTGACAAGAACAAGTTACAGGTTGAAAAAGCCCTCAGCTCGGAACTAGGCAAAATCTGCATATGGCTCGCCGACAACAAACTATCATTACACATGGGCAAAACAGAGTCCATTCTCTTCGGTTCAAATAACAAACTCAGCAAGACCGACGGCTTCTCGGTTACAGTGGGTGACAATATTATCATAAGGAAAGATGAAATTACCTACCTGGGTTCCATCCTAGAGGCTAATCTTTCCTGTGACAAAATGGCATCCAATGTAATAAAAAAAGTCAACCAACGAACGCGATTCTTGTACCGGATCTCCTCTCTGGTAAACAAGAATACCCTGAAGACTCTAGCAGGAGCACTCATTCAAGGGTACTACGACTATGCTTGCACCTCATGGTACCAAAGCACCTCAAAGGCACTAAAAAACAAATTACAAACATCTCAAAACAAGCTAGTCAGACTACTACTTGACCTGACTCCTAGAACCCACCTCACCCCTGCCCACTTTGACAACCTAGGATGGCTTAGAGTAGACGACAGAGTACAGCAACTTGCAATGGGCCTGGTCTACAAGATACACTACGCGACCAAGGTACCCATGTACATGTCAAAATACTTCCCAAAGGTCAGTGAATACCACGATCACAACACCAGAGGAAGCTCCACAAATCATGTAAAACCCAGATTCGGCTCAAACAAGGGACTAAACACGTTTCGCAATTATGCCACATCAATGTGGAACGCCCTGCCTAAAGCTGTAAAGGAATGTGAATCACTACCCACCTTCAAAAACACTCTCAAAAAACACCTACGTGAGACTGCAATTCGAAACTGGCCCCTACAAATGTCCTAACCTAGTTGTACAGTAAATGACCAAGTAAGGCTTTGTCAACATTCCAATGTACAGTGTAAAATGTGTGTATGTCCCCTACCCAACCCCCCCCCCCCCCCCCCCCACCTCCAATGTACAGCCCTCACCCAACCCACCCAACCCCACCCCACCAACCTCCTCCAATGTACAGTTTCTACGCCAAATGTATATACACTCCTTTTCTGGACACTTTTGTATCACAAACAGTACTGTATTTGCAAATCTGATATGTCATAAATGTATAGATGTAGCAGTACTGTCTATCTGTATGTCATGTATGTCATATATGTTATGATGAATTGAAAATGGGGGACCCTGGTGGAAACAAGACGAAAGTCTTTCTCTGGTCTGCATCCCCTTAACAATTGTATGTATTGAGATGTACTGTACTGTACCCATTCTGCAATCTGTTAATAAACTTTTCAATCAATCAATCAAACCTCTATAAATAATAAAGCCACAACTTGTGATCCCTTTGGTTTTGTAGTTTACTGAAAACGGGAGCATGGAAGGTTATACATAAAACAGGTGCGTCTTACACTCAGCACACGTTACTCTGCCAGGTAAGAACTCAGGTACCGGATACGGAAATACCTCACGTATACATCTGTAGTCACTCTGTAGTCCTCGAAATATTAACCGATAACTCCCCCTGGTGGGAAAACATAGATATTGCATCTCAATAGTAATCCTAGGTATAAGGCTGACATTATAACAGTAAGCATTTCCACTCAAGCACTGTACCCAAGGGAAATGTTTAGGTACAGTACATTTACTTGAGTATTTTCATTTTAGGGAACTTAGTACTTTCACTCCACTACATTTATCTGAACCCATCAGTTACTAGTTACTTTGAAGAAAAAAGATTTAGCATGAAAAACATAGCAAAAATGGATGTATATTGTGTACTGGAATACACACACATCATGTAGAATGTGTACTACATTCAACTTATACATTCAATATAAAATACTTCTCTACTTTTACTTGAGTAGAATTTTGAACGGAGGACTTTTACTTTCACAAGAGTACTGTTTTATCTGAGTATTTCTACCTGTACTTAAGTAAAGGAACTGTGTACTTCTTCCACCACTGTAACACACAAATAATCCTCCCCTTCCACCCGCTGTTTAAATCTTTTTTAATGTATTACCGTTTTCATATTCCGTCTTTAGAATCAATAAAAACAACCGTTCATTTACTCTGCTGTCCTCGGGTGGTTCTTCACATCCACGTCGTGTCTTAAAACCGTTTAACACACACCTACTCAGGATTATCCCTTACGTATTCCCTACAGGCATAATGTATGTGTTGCCATGCCTTACATCACTGGTTCTCAACCTGGGGTCCTTTAAAGGGGTTCCAGGGGGTCTCCAGAAAAATTAGCAATAGTTTAATTTCACTATTATTTCATTGACTTGAAGTTAGAAAATATATAAGAGTGACAGTGACTATTCTGATCAGTTTTCAACCTTAAATCCACTGCTATATCCCCTACATTATAGACAGTGGTGGGATTTGAGAATAAATCATATTTAACAACAAGAATATTCTCCTGAACTAGAACCTAAGACAAAAATCTGGACAAAATGTGGGGGTCCTGAATGAAAATGATTTAGTATCACTGCCTTACATCATCCATTTTATTTATACCCCAACATATACGTACTGTACCTTACAAATCAACTTAAGCTGAGTATATGATGCATTATTTACTCCTGCTCCTCAGTCCTCACCTACAAGTCCCTCCATGCCCTCATCACCCCCCGATACCTGTCTGATCTCCTCCACCAGCACACTCCATCCCGGAACCTACAATCCTCTGATCTAGGTCTCTTCTCCATCCCTCGCACCAGGTTACGGACTTTCGGGGACAGAGCCTTCAGCGTGGCGTCCCCTACCCTCTGGAACTCCCCCCCCCCCCGAAATCCGCAACGCCCCAACCCTGGACACAGGGCTTGACATTAACACCCGCCACCCGCCAAATGCGGGTAGAATTCGGCTATGGCGGGTAACTCCGTATTTTTAACTCTGTACTTTTTTTCTATGAAAGGTCTGTCTGTATGTGTGTATGTGTGTGCGTCTAGCGTCTTTTTCCCCGTGGCCATGTGTGTTCTAAAAAAAATCTCTGCCTTTGATTGGCTATAACACGTGCATTATGCAAAGACAAGCCCTGATCTGCCTCTGATTGGCTCTGACCATCACCCTGATATTCGCTGAATGACGGGATAAACAAAAAAGCCATGTGGTACTGTGAAACCTGAAACCGTGCCCACTTCCTCATTGAGCGACACCACAAGTTTGCTTTCGGAGCATCAACTTTCTGAATTGAAACGTTAAAAAAACACACCATCTCATACTGGTTTCATAATACAACGTTTCCGAATGGACGTTTGGATTAAACAACGTGTATGCAGTGATGCTGATGCTTTCCCAGCGGAACACAAGTTGCTTAACGCTACACAGATATGTTATGCACGTTAATTAAGCTATGTAAGTGTAGCACCCTGAAAATATGGCTATTATTCAGAAGTGCTGACTTGCCTTTTATCTCCCCTTTGTGCACAAAGACATGTTGACTAGTTTCCATTGATATTCTCACGAACAATGACGCGGGTGTCTCCTTCTTCTACCGGCTGGAATATGGATTATAAACAGAAATTGGTTCATATTCGATCCACCCAGTTCTCTTCCTGTGGGGCTAGGTGCCAGCAGGGGGCGGCAGGTGGCAGGCGGAGCGTGGAGAGAGGCAGGCAACGAGGAAGAGGGAATCACCTGGAGGTGGGGAGAACCGGAAGACCTCTTCGGCATGGGATGTAGCCGTGAACGGTCGCAGCTACAACGGGAGGTGCTTTGGAATAGCCCTGTTAAAGAAGTGAGCCAGAGAGCCCCGCCGGAGCGAGCGACGGGTGACGAGACATACTTGCCAGTGACGGGTTATTCTAGAAGTATCCGTGATAGTGCGTGAGTAAGAGAAACTGAACCCAAGGACTAACGTCCATAGGTAGTGTGTTATAGTAGCAGTGTGACGGTATAAGTAGCATGCTGCTAACGGCTATATTGACTCCAGTGTACACCGAGCGCGCGGCGCTGAAGAAGACCGGTGGTATAGTCAGCCACGTTGCGCAACAGTACAACCGTGTAGCAGGTGGGCTGTTTGGGGACCCAGAGAGTAGCTTCAGTGTAAGGTAGGGCAAGTATATGGATGTGCGTCGACTCAGCGCCGGCCGACAACAACCAGCTTTCGCCGGCGTGTCAACGTCTGCCCTGCACCGGCGGTCGACAGCCAAGCACGGGAGTTCTTCCGTCCAGCAGAGGTCGCCATCATCCAGCACACGCTCTCAGCCAGCTACTGCCCCTCTGCTCCAGCCCCGCTTGCTAGCGCCCGCGACGAGAGCGTTCAACGCCATCTTGCTACCTGGACGGTAGTGGCACGGCGAGGCCGCCATTTTGGTTGAGTACAATAGGGCGTCAATGCCCCGGATCTATTACACAGTACACAGTGTGGTGTGGCCTACGGGCGAAGCTAATGGTTGCTAACTACAGTTCATAGGGGTACCCCATCAACATTACATGCCGGCATTAGCATAGGACTTTTGTTCTGGTACAGTGGGCCCACAATTTTGATTTCCTTTGAGTGTGATAACGTGTTGGTTCTTTAATAATAATTCCCATTTAAGTAACCCTGTCCCTGTGGGGAGGTTACAGACCTGGTGCATCATAAGTAAAGCTTTGAGAGGTATTAGTCTTGCCATTTAATTAAAGCCTGATAGAGGTATTACACATGATACTGACCCAGACGTGGGCGATGAGTCAAACACATTGAAGTATATTATCCCTGATACTAACCCAGAGGTGGGTGTATAATATACGTGTCTATAAGGTATTGAGTTACACACGGAGCCATAGTAGGACTTCAGTCCATTCGACCACTCCTATTAAATCATTGGAACTGAACAGTACAATTAATATAAAGACTTAAATGGGGTTCTGTGTGCGTGTCCATTCCTGTGCCCAGTATTAACTCTTTTGGTGTGGGTAACGTATATATGATTAATCCCTTCCTACCCAACTCTCCCCTTTTCATTATAAGGTTTCTAGTGGTCATCAAGGGAGGGTACTGCTTGCGGGAGGAACGAATCTATTTATGCATATCAGTCACTAGGTGTGGGAGGGTTAACAGAGGTAATCAGGGAAGTGAGAGCGAGTTGGGGAGTACTGCTGACCGCCCCGGAGAGGCGAGGAAGACCAGAGTACCAAACCAGGTTGGTAAATCCCGGGCCCCATTCACTCCCACTACCGGGCCCCAGGTTGACGCTCCAGGCCCAAAGACGAGGGTGCAGTCAGACGGAGCTCTACTGTGTCCAGCTACCTTGTAACTGCCAGTAACCGTTCCCACTAAACAGGGATAATCCACCCTGCTACATAAGGGATAATGTATAGCTACGAGGTCATTGTCGCAAAATAATTGACCGACACGGAGTTCTGGAACACAGTGAAGGTCAATTATTTTGCGACAATAACCGAGTATAGCTATACATTATCCTGCTTATTACATGGCTAATTTACTAACAATATACCTAATTCATTTTACACCATCAACAAGACGAGATCAAATGCAGACGCAGTTGTTCTGTGGCTCCTCTGTCATCGCCGGCAGGTGTGGACTTGATTCACCTGATGTAGTGCAGCTGTGCGAGATAAAGCTGGGAACGAGGTTATAGCTTTCGTGACTGCGATCAAAATGCTTGATTGTGATTGGTCAATAGCGCTCTGTTGCCCCTAACAGCGGTCATTATTGCGCCGTTGCCCATAGCAGCGGTCAGTTATCGAGAAATAATTGACCGCTGCTAGGGGTAACGGAGTGCTATTGACCAATCACAATCAAGCATTTTGGCGAATGTTAAAAACGCCATGTAATAAGTAACGTTATTATGTAAAGTGAATTATTAAACTAATGTTACGGTGTTTGTTAGCTAGCTAGCCACATTCATTTAACATTAAGAAGCATAAGGGCGACTAACATAGTCCTGGCCACCCTCTCAGTCAAGATAGCACTCGCAAATATATGCTGCATTATCACTGCGCGGTCTCTGAGTTAGCTCTCAGCACCATGGACAGCTGCCCCAGCTCTCTCTCTCTCTCTCTCTCTCTCTCTCTCTCTCTCTCTCTCTCTCTCTCAAGTTCAAGTTCAAGTTCAAGTTCTTTAATAGTTGTCATACAGAAGTACAGAATACTTTCATACAAAATGCTTCTTACTGTTACTCTCTCTCTCTCTCTCTCTCTCTCTCTCTCTCTCTCTCTCTCTCTCTCTCTCTCTCTCTCTCTCTCTCTCTCTCTCTCTCTCTCTCTCTCTCTCTCTCACACACACACTGAATAGAGGACTAGACATCAAAGCAAATATTGGTAACAATATATCACAGTGCTCTACAATTTAATTAATTAAGTTTGTACTTAGTTTTTGTAATTACACACTCATTGTTACACAGTGTACTTACCGCATTACACTTCCTTAACAATAACCCTAACTATATTCCTAATCCTAACCCTGACCTTATTCCTAGGTATTGAGTCAATTCAATGCAGTAAGTACATTGCAACAATGACTAATATACAAATACTTGTTATACTGTCATTACACAAATAGCTACACAGGAACAGAGAATGTAAAGTGTGACTGTCTGGGTGGGTGGGATGTTCGGGTGGGGACAGATGTTATTGGATTAGATGTTATTTTATCACACACCACACTACTGACACTTTTTGGGTGGGGGCGCGAGCAAGTGTGAAAAGAGTGCTGTTGGATTTCTTAGAAAATCTTTCTACATTTTCAGCAAACACACACACACACACAGCCCTTATATCTCTATACATACATACATACATACATACATACATACATACATACATACATACATACATACATACATACATACATACATACATACATACATACATACATACATACATACATACATACATACATACATACATACATACATACATACATACATACATACATACATACATACATACAATGTGACAGCACATTGGCAAGTACAAAAAATATATCAATCATTTGTATTTATTTTTTTAATGTTCTGGCAACATATTTTGGCTAAATATGCCTTGTTTTATAAATGTGTATTGATAACATAGTGCTGTAATAAAAATGTCTAATAAATATGCATGTTCAACAATGTGTGCTTTTATTTTGATATTCCTTAATTCCACGTTGAAATTACGTGATACATTAAGTGTGGGGTCGCCAAAAGAAATCCTAAATAAAATAGGGTCATGGTATAAAAAAAAGTTTGAGAACCCCTGGTCTAAGATATTGTGTAGGTGGACAATATAGGACAGCCTGTCCATCCAACTGGTGAATCAGATCACAGGATGTCAGGTCCATTCACAGGACACACCCCCTGCTGTTTCCTAGTGGGTAATAGGCTGGTGCCTGCAGCAGTGCAGCCTATGATTTGTGTGTGAGGCAGTTGCAGATGGTTACAGGTGGGAGGGTTGTCAGATACTGTGGGATGGGTGGGTATGTGGGGGGGGGGGGGGGGGGTGTTAACTAGCCCTCCCATTGGGCGACTCTCTTGACCAGAGTTATCCTCCCTCTCAGCACTATATCCTGCACATCATGTTATTAATTTTTGACAATATAGCAAATGTGGGGAATTTAAATACTTTTGAAATATAGATATATTCTACTACAGTGTTTACAAACATTACCAATGTAAACAAACCGTTTACAGCCACAAAATATAGCAAATGCAATTAAAAAAAAATAGTATACAGCTCAGTACAGCAAGAGAATCAAAGCATTTATTCAGTTAAAAAATTTGGGGGGGGACTATACCCATTTGTTTACATTTGGATCACTGATTGGGTCTTTCAGTGCCCCCTTGGATGTTTGTCAGTGGCTGAGGAAATACAAACAATAAACTATGTTTTCCTCACAGCTTGTGCTAATAGCCAGACAGAGAGACCCTGCTGTATTCTCCTAAAAATCCACAATCAGCTCCTAGGTCTTACCAATGTTCAGGAGTAGGCTGTTATCCCGGCACCAGAGTGCCAGGACATCAACCTCCTCCCGCTAGCTGAACCTGGCCACACAGTCATGTGTGTACAGCGAATACAGCAGGGGGCTGAGAACACAGCCCTGGGGGGACCCGATGCTCAGGCTGATTGAGTTTGAGGTGTGTTCACCCACCCTGACCACCTGGGGCCTGTCGGTCAGAAAGTCCACTCAGTCCAGGCACTCAGGGTGGAGTTCTGACCCAGATCGATCAACTTGTCAGCCAGTCTGGTGGGGACTATGGTGTTGAAAGCTGAACTATAGTCAATGAACAGCAATCTCACATAGCCCCCCCGTCTGACTGTCATGGTGAGAAAGGGTGTTGTGCAGTACCTGGGAGACTGCGTCGTCAGTGGACCTGATTGTCCTATAGGCAAACTGCAATGGGTCCATGGTACTAGGGAGGGCGGCACAGATTTAAGAGAGTGTGTCTCTCCTCACGCTGTGCTCCGTCACCAAGAGTGTGTCTCTCCCCAGCGGAGGAACTCCACCACCGTCGCGGTAGCCAGCGCGTCAGTGACGTCGCTAGCCGATGAGCTAACGCCATCACTGCCCGACCCAAATACATCTTGGTTAACTGTCTGTAGTGTGGTAGTGAAAGGTTAACCTTCTGTAGTGTGGTAGTGAAAGGGTTAACCTTCTGTAGTGTGGTAGTGAAAGGGTTAACCTTCTGTAGTGTGGTAGTGAAAGGGTTAACCGTAGTGTGGCAGTGAAAGGGTTAACCTTCTGTAGTGTGGTAGTGAAAGGTTAACCGTCTGTAGTGTGGTAGTGAAAGGTTAACCGTCTGTAGTGTCAGTGTGGTAGTGAAAGGGTTAACCTTCTGTAGTGTGGTAGTGAAAGGTTAACCTTCTGTAGTGTGGTAGTGAAAGGGTTAACCTTCTGTAGTGTGGTAGTGAAAGGTGAACCTTCTGTATTGTGGTAGTGAAAGGGTTAACCTTCTGTAGTGTGGTAGTGAAAGGGTTAACCTTTTGTAGTGTGGTAGTGAAAGGTTAACCGTCTGTAGTGTGGTAGTGAAAGGTTAACCGTCTGTAGTGTCAGTGTGGTAGTGAAAGGGTTAACCTTCTGTAGTGTGGTAGTGAAAGGTTAACCTTCTGTAGTGTGGTAGTGAAAGGGTTAACCTTCTGTAGTGTGGTAGTGAAAGGTTAACCTTCTGTAGTGTGGTAGTGAAAGGGTTAACATTCTGTAGTGTGGTAGTGAAAGGGTTAACCTTTTGTAGTGTGGTAGTGAAAGGGTTAATCTTCTGTAGTGTGGTAGTGAAAGGGTTAACCTTCTGTAGTGTGGTAGATGAAAGGTTAACCTTCTGTAGTGTGGTAGTGAAAGGGTTAACGATGAAGAGTTATATGAGTACTGGCTAAGCGTCCCGCTCTTAAAGGGGAACTCCACTATTTTGGGAAATTAGCTTATTTAACATCTTCCCTGGAGTTAGACAAGAAGATACATACCTTTTTTGTCTCTGTGCGTGCATTTTAGCTTTGGGAATAGACGCTCCGTTAGCATAGCTTAGCTTCATCACTGGAAGTGAGGCAGGACAGTAGCCTTACAGTGCCTTACAGTGTATTGCAAGGTCTGACATTGACCAAATTTGATATGCATGACCTTGGTGGGCTCTAGGTCAACTCCTGAAAAGGGGGTCAATGTCAGACCTTGCAATCAAAAGTTAGGGGGCGCACTGAAATTATGGCAAGGGTTATTAGCCCCCTAACTTTTGATTGCAAAGTCTGACATTGACCCCCTTTGCAGGAGTTGACCTAGAGCCCACCAAGGTCATGCATATCAAGTTTGGTCAATGTCAGACCTTGCAATACACTGTAAGGCACTGTAAGGCTACTGTCCTGCCTCACTTCCAGTGATGAAGCTAAGCTATGCTAACGGAGCGTCTATTCCCAAAGCTAAAATGCACGCACAGAGACAAAAAAAGGTATGTATCTTCTTGTCTAACTCCAGGGAAGATGTTAAATAAGCTAATTTCCCAAAATAGTGGAGTTATCCTTTAAGCCATACCGAGATATACCTCATCTCATGTACCTAGTGTACTCCATCAACGAATAAACCAAAAATACACCCCGCACCTGCCAGGCCCTGCCCCTACTGCCGTACTATATTAGTACTGGGCATGGCCACCACTCACTCTTCCTCGGAAAAAATCGTTTCCAAAGAAAAGTTTCCCCAAGGGAACTCAGGGCACGCTAAGAGCGGGACGCTTAGCCAGTACTCATATAACTAGGTTATATACATAACCTGACGTTATATTTCGTATTGGCATCGCGTCCCGCTCTTAAGCCATACCGAGATATGGGGTAGAGCGGACGCGAGGCCCGACAAATGCACCCCCCTGAGGACCCGTAAGCCCACATCAGGGGGGAGGGGAGTCCCGTCACCCCATCCTTCCTAATGAAGAGGGGGCGCAGTCAACTCCACCCGAGTGTGAACAAGAGGGAACTAGAACCCCTTGAACACACAGCACAGGCGGAACCACGTGTGACACAACACACTGTGGCCCACACCCACACACCCCTGCTACCCCACCAAGGACGGGAAGCAGGAGAGGCCACAGACCTCAGAACCGCCTGGGAGACAGAACCCCCGGTCATGTCCATGAGGTAAAACCTTACGAAGGGACCTGGGGAGGACCATGAAGCTGCAGCACAGATGTCCTCCACCAAGGCCCCACCCAGCAGAGCGGCAGAGGCTGCCACCCCACGAGTGGAGTGCGCCCTGACGCCCCCAGGGGGAGCCAGCCCGGCAAACGTGTAGCAAAGGGCAATGCCCTCGCACAACCAATGGGACAGGCGCTGTTTCGATAGTGCCTTACCAGCACGAGAACCACCGTAACAGACAAAGAGCTGATCGGTAGCCCTGAGGCCCTGAGTACGGCTGAGGTAACCGCCAAGCCCAGACCGGACACGACAGGTGAAGGCCCGCCTCCAACTCACTAGCGTGAGGAGGCGGATGAAACGCCTGAACCATAATATCCCTGGAGCAGAAAGCACTCTGGATATTTTTAGGCATGAAGGCTGGATTAGGCCGCAGAGTGGCACCGCTATCGGAATGAAAAGACAGGCACTCTGGCCGTACAGAGAGAGCACAAAACACACCCACGCGTTTTAGCGGAGGTGATGGCCAGCAAGAACGCAGTCTTTGAACGCAGCCGTTCCAACAGCGCTTGCTCAAGAGGCTCAAACGGGGCCAAGGACAACCGACCGAGGACCAATTGAAGATCCCAGCTCGAGCCAAAGAGCGTTTCACCGGCTTAAGGCGTCAACGCCAAGCAGGAAACGCTTCACAAGAAGGTGGCCTTACACCACTCTTGGAAAATACGCCACTTACCCGCGTAACCCGCGATAGTGGAAGGAGCATGCGCGTTCCGGATGGTACCAACCACAGAAGGATCCATCCTCTCCAGACTCACCCTCTCACCAGCCAAACCACCAGCAGCTGGCCCAGCACAGGGAACTAACACAGAGACCCGTGCGCTTGAGAGAGGGCCCGCAATGACCAAGGAACAGGCCATGACGGGATACCAAGAGCTGGACCAGGACCGGGAACCACACAGCTGCACCCCGGTCCGGCGCAATCAGGATCAAGGACCTGCGCTCCTCAACGTACCCGCCCCAACAACTGACCTAACAGATGTATGGGGGAAAGAATCCCAGGCGGCACGGCATCGGTCCCAGACCTGCCTGACTATGTCCGGACATAATCCCCACCCGTCAGGGTGAGGACCGCCCCGCGACATTACACCTGTACCCACATTCACCCTGCCGGGGATGTGGAGAGCCCTCAGGCCGCGCAGATGGAGAATGCCCATAGCCAGCCGCCCGCCGCCCGGTGCAGACGGGGGGAGCGTACTCCTCCCTGTCTGTCGATATACGACACTGACGTCGTATTGTCTGTCCTGACTTGCCTCTCACCGGGTCTATTTCCATACTGGAAAAGAACCACCTCCGTAACCTCCTCCTGGGGTGAAGAGGAGGCCAAGAGGGACCACGGAATGAGCAGATGCCCTCATACCGAGCAGGCGTATCACGGACAGCGCCGTAACCGTCCTAGGACGGAACCTCCAGAGCGTGTCGCAACACGCTCTGAGAGGGATGCCCATAGCACTCCACCCGTTGATTGGGAAGAGGAGTACTCTACTTCCAGTCTACAGCAACCCCAGGCTGGTAGGAACCCTGCCTGGCATGAGACCTGACGATCCACCTTGACCGCCAAGGACCAGAACGTCGGCAGGGCAGAATACACTTCGTAACCCCTGACAACGCAGAGGCCCCAGTGCGGCCTCCACGCACTTGGTGAAGATGCGGGGAGCCAGAGAAAAGCCGAACGGCAGCCCCTGGTACTCATACGCTAACCCTGTAAGGAAGCGTAGGTAAGCCCTAGGATGGAAGATCGGGGATGCGAACACGCATCCTACAGGTCTATGGAGGAGAACCAGACCCCCACCTGACAGTGTTCAACAGGTAGGAGACGATCCAAAAAAGACTGAACCTTCCCATGGTCCAACATGGGTCTGACCCCCCCCCCCCCTTCCCGATTTCTCAGGCACCAGAGAACACCGGGAGGAAAACGCCACGACGATGGCTTGCTTCGTCCACAGAGATCAGATCTCGTCGACCAGAGCTGTCACTGCTGGTGACCCTGACAATAGGGTCTGTACCAAACCTGTGGGGTTGTGTTTTTAAATACAAGTCCCCGCCTCAGTGTTCTCTCCATCCACCTTGACATATGGTACTGCTGTAGCCATATGTGATGACACTCCCAACGCACCCGCCGCCATGTGGCGCAGGTCCGCCAGGAACTGTAGATAGGCGGCCCGGTCCCACCCGCTGTGTGTAGCCAACCCTGGACCCGTGCGAGCAGAGCGTTCCGTGTCGGGGCATCTGACCCTGACACTACCCATGAGGCAATTGCACCCAAGGGGGGACCCCGACAGAAAAGGTCGGTTTGATACGGGGGAAGCTGACATCAGTTCTAGGTGACAAAAGCTCCCCCACTGAACACCCCTCCAGAACATGCTGAGGAGTCGTTCTGCAGCCGGACATGCAAGGTGTGAAGCCCCCATGGGTTCCTACATACCGTAGCCCTGCAGTGATATTACTACCACCCAAATCACGCGCGCCTGCGAGACCACTACCAATCTTTCAGGAGTGGGAGGCACCAACATGATACCTGGCCTGGCGAAGGCGAGGCTGGGGAAGCCCGCACTGTGTGTCTCAAAAGGTTTCGAGCCCCCCTGCTGACAACACTTATAGTTGACAGACGTAACACCAGGCTCAACCAACACAGCTTATGGTGTGGGAGCCGCTTGACAGCACAACATTCTCACGGACAGACCCAGGCTCAGCCATCAACTGGGTGTCAGCCCCTGTCCCCATAAGAAGCGAAAAGTGGGGCCGCCCGCGCTTCAACGAAGGCACGCGGCCCGCAGCCAAAGGAAACAATCAGAGCCCCCTTTTTCCGCTGGTGTTGGGGGAGGGAGTGATCGGAGAGCGGGCTGCTCGCGGCAGGACGGCGAAGGCTTGTATATTCCAAGCCGAGCCCATCCAACATGGCCGATCCCTTGGCCGCCAAGGCTGTCGGCCTTGTGGACACCTGTCGATTCAACGCCCAGGATACCTCTGGCGGGGGAAAAACATGGCCGCCTGTCGAGGGCCTCGTCATCGCCGCTGACGAGGCTGTGCTCTCTCTTCTTCTGGCTGCGCG
>NC_140172.1:116012762-116136329 GCF_963971535.1 Notolepis coatsorum
GTTAATGCTGTTGTCGTATCTTAAGTCAATACATTGGGTTAATTACAGTGCATATAGGCCTGTTAAAATGGAGGGAAGAAAGCAGAATGATAGAATGGTCCTCATCTGACTCCAAATAGCCAGTAGAGAATAACGGTGTAGTCAGACAACAAGAGTTCTAATTCAAACTCATATATTTATTGCCTCGGGGCCCAAAGGTGGAGAAACAGGTTATTTACATACAGGGATTATTTCATATTACATCAAACATGCTGTACAAAAGGATTGTTGAGATTTACACATCAAACCAGTCTGTACACAAATAGTAGTCATGTTATGTCAATGAACAGAGAATGTACTGAGCAATACACATGGTTAAACCTGGTCAAAGATATGGATCTTTACATTTTACTAACAACAGTGGTTTCCATGATTTACTCACATGTCTGCAAATGCACATTCTCTGGGTGGGCAATGGATGCTCAGAATCTAGGGTAGAGTTTCTGGCCTATCACCTAACCTTACTGATCCAATATTTATAGGCTATATGACATCATTTTTAGACGGCCTTCTAACCAATCACAATTATCTCTAAATATGGAGTTTTCCAATCTGTTGTCTTGCTTCTAAAAACAGGAGGTTCTTCTGTTATTTGGTTCCGCCTCAAAGATCTCCTCGTTGTGTGGTTTCCTGCAGCAACAGGGGGGGGCCGTGGCCCCCATCGGGCTGTGGCATTCTTCCACAGAGACATGTCCCAATAAACATTTACAAGATGTATCTCCAGTGTATATGAATTACACACTTCCAGTATTATCACAGTTTTACTCCCCATCCTGATTAACACAGCTGATCATGGGATTCAAACCAGCGATTTTCCGGTCAAAAGCTTGCTTCTCTATGGGCTACTGCTGTCTCTATGGGTTAATGCTGTCTATATGGGTTAATGCTGTCTCTATAGGTTACTGCTGTCTCTATGGGCTACTGCTGTCTCTATGGGCTACTGCTGTCTCTATGGGCTACTGCTGTCTCTATGGGCTACTGCTGTCTCTATGGGCTACTGCTGTCTCTATGGGTTAATGCTGTCTCTATGGGCTACTGCTGTCTCTATGGGCTACTGCTGTCTCTATGGGCTACTGCTGTCTCTATGGGCTACTGCTGTCTCTATGGGCTACTGCTGTCTCTATGGGTTAATGCTGTCTCTATGGGCTACTGCTGTCTCTATGGGCTACTGCTGTCTCTATGGGTTAATGCTGTCTCTATGGGCTACTGCTGTCTCTATGGGCTACTGCTGTCTCTATGGGCTACTGCTGTCTCTATGGGCTACTGCTGTCTCTATGGGTTAATGCTGTCTCTATGGGCTACTGCTGTCTCTATGGGCTACTGCTGTCTCTATGTGCTACTGCTGTCTCTATGGGTTACTGTACTGCTGTCTCTATGGGTTAATGCTGTCTCTATGGGCTACTGCTGTCTCTATGGGCTACTGCTGTCTCTATGTGCTACTGCTGTCTCTATGGGCTACTGCTGTCTCTATGGGTTACTGTACTGCTATCTCTATGGGCTACTGCTGTCCCCGTAGTGATCAGAGGGACCACTGAATTGAAAGGTATCCATGATTGAGACCTAGGGGAGACATGGGGGAGGTTACAGTCTTCCTTCAAGATCCTGAAAGACCCCAGCCACCCAAACCACAAACAGTTTGAGCTCATGCCATCTGGCAGACGGTACCGCAGTCTCAGGTCCACATCCAAAAGAACACTGAACAGCTATTTCCACCGGGCAAACAGACTACTGACGGAAATACTCTAAATCATCACATGAGCATGCACACAAAAGCACCTTAAGTGACTTACACACCACACAAGCACACTTATTGTACTGGCGTTTTGGGGATTCCTTGCGTGGGGGGCTCACTACGGCTTCTGTGTCCATGGCTGACGGATGCAGTGAGAGAACAAAGACAGGTCCTGAGAGCGGCTGAGAGGAAGTATAATAATATTAATAATAATAATGCAGGACCTCTTTAGGGGTCTTTAATTGGCATGCAACGAACTGGACATGCAATTGGAGCAGCACACACACACCGGGATACACACACACACACAAGCATTGTCTTTCCTCAGTCGCCGATGCGATAGAGTCTCTGCGCCTAACCCATCCCGTCGTCCTTCCCCCCCCATGGGCAGCCGGGAGCAGATAGGGCGTCAACGTGAGTCGCGCCCCGGGGACCAATCCAAGTGCTCCTGTCCGTCTTCGTCAAGGACGCCACAGCGTTAGCGATCTGTTGTTGTGCATGTTTTTCCATTGGGTTTATCTTATCGGGGGGAAACCCTTGCGAGCACAGGGAGAACATGCAAACTCCACACAGAAAGTCCTGGGAGATACCCCACCTGGGTACCTGGCATCATGGAAACCTGGTCCCCCAAGCGGGAATCGAACCCTGGACCTTCTTGCTGTGAGGCGACAGTGTTAACCACTACACCACCGTGCCGCCTATAGAAAGTCACGCCTCACTGCTGACATCGCCACATATCATAACCTCTTGTTAACATTTTCCAAAACCATTACTACTGCCAAAGCTTCTTTCTTTCACCATATGATCGAGGCCTCTGGCCAAGAACCTTCGCAAACTGCATGCTACCATGTCCTCCCTCCTCACCGCCACCCCCCCCCCCCTCATCTCTCTCTTGCCGAAGACTTTGCGATCTTCTTTGAGGAAAAAGTGGAGAACATCCACAGCTCATTCTCCCAACCCCCACCCATTCCAAATACTGAATCGAGAACCTCATCCTTCACTCCTGTCATCTTTCTCTCCCATTACAGACACAGAGACCCTGAAACTGGTAACGTCGAACCGTCCAACTACATGCCAGCTGGATCAGTTACCCTCCCCACTCCTCCAGACCATAGCACCAGACATCCCCCCATTCCTAACTGCAACCATCAACTCCTCCCTCAACTCGGGAGTGGTCCCCACCTCCCTAAAACAAGCCAGAGTCACAACGCTCATAAAAAAAAACCATGAACCCCACCCGTCATAGGAAACTATCGTCCTGTCTCTCTTCTCTCCTTCCTTTCTAAAACACTTGAACGTGCTGTATCCAACCAACTCACTGATTATCTCTTACAGAATTACCTCCTAGACCCTAATCAGTCAGGCTTCAGGACTGGTCACTCCACAGAAACAGACCTCATTGCGGTCACAGAGGCACTTCACTTAGCAAAAGCGAAAGGCCTCTCTGTCCTGATTCTCCTAAACCTATCTGCAGCCTTCGACACAGTCAACCATCAGATCCTCCTCGCGTCCCTCGCAGGGAATGGGAGTGGCTGGCTCTGCGCTGACATGGCTGACATCATACCTCAATGACCGCTCCTACCAAGTGTGCACCTGCATCGTATCGTATTGTGGCAGACTTTGTGATATCGGCAAATATCGTATCGTTGTCCAAAGAATCGATGTGACGTCAACTTGTCAGCATGAAATGACAGCCAAACATGGCACTGCAACTAAATAACACAAATACAATAGCACATTTGTGACTGTTACAAATATAACACGTTTTATACTTGTTAAGATTTTGGCCTGTGCTACAAAACTATCAACCAGTGCTATCAGTGGCGGCTCGTGAATTTTTCTCCAGGGGGGTCGATCGATACCAAAAATGTACATGTACCAAGGTAGCACAATGCCACACACTGCACACAAACACGCGCGTGCGCACGCATCGCGAAACCACACACTACTGTGTGCGTCAGAGAGCGTCGGTGAAACCAAAGCATACAGATATTTAAGTAGGTACAGTTACAGTACAACTATCACCATTGCCATCAATCAATATGATCACAGAGTCCATGCAGCTATGTTTCCAAACACTCACACCCCGATCTCAACTCCTCTCTCTCTCTCCTCTCTCTCTCTCTCTCTCTCTCTCTCTCTCTCTCTCTCTCTCTCTCTCTCTCCTCTCTCTCTCTCTCTCTCTCGAAAATTAACAAAACGCTGTGAGAGAGAGAGAGAGAGAATGAGAGGAGAGCGAGAGAGAGAGAGAGAGAGCGAGAGAGAGCGAGAGAGAGAGAGAGAGAGAGAGAGAGAGAGAGAGAGAGAGAGAGCGAGAGAGAGAGACAGAATTAACTCACTGTTTACGTGGTCGAGGAGGGCTTGATAAAGTGTATAATGTCCACTGTTGTCCCCAGACTGTTGATGTATATCCAGTTATCCACTCTGTCCAGACTGCATCCAGATTAGCTTGTTAGCACACACAACAGTACTGTGATGAATTCAATGAATGAGTCTGTCTTTGCCCATTTCCGCATCGAACAGCCTGCAAACTACCTGGCGTTCTATCGCCATGCTCTAAGACAAACTCTAACCTTAACCAACTTTGAAAGAGTGCCTAAGCCCTTAGGAGTCGACAGGGCTTATTGCACCCGTGGGCGGAGAACAAAAGGATTTAAATCTCTCACAAATGCTCAGGAAGTCCCGTTTTCAGAAATCTGTAAAAATAGAACAAAGACAATTTCGAGTGCATATAGTGTAATCTATATGTATCCTTACTTGCTAAACGTAATACGACTTGTAAATATGTTTAATTCTTGCTAAATTGTATAGTTCTAAATTATCCCTGTATTCCCCAAACTACAACGCGTCACGTACATGCACGCGCGCACACACAAACAGCGCATAGGTGTTAATCACTGAGTGATCTAATATGCATATTCTCAGCGCGAGAGAGGGGGGGGGGTTTGTGTTTCTCACTGTCTGTCGTTGATAATATAATCTGAAGAGGTCCTGCATTATTATTATTATTATTCTCGAGAATACACGCGGACCGACGGAACGTTAACTTATGAAGTAAAAGTAGTCTAACATGCTTTTCATCCTCGCCGTGTATATACCCACGTCGCGCTTTAACAACATAACTACTGTATGGCAGAGACAGAGTGGCGTGTGTGTACGAGTTATGAGTTATCTCGCAGGTCATTCAAGCGCGCATCACGGTGATGACAGCTCTCTATCTAGAGTAGAAAGGTGCGCTCAGTAGGCTTATGGCGGCACACAATGTGATATGCTACAGTGTAGGTTAGTACATTCTGGAACGTTGTGTTGTCATAGTAGTGATGTCATAGCAGAACCTTCAGACCTGCACGCATTGTATAATATTACTATACAACAATATACTATTACTGCCAAGCAATGTGTGTGTGTCTATCTATATCTCCCTATCTCCCTCTCTCTCCCTCCATCTCTCCTCTGTATCTCCCTCTTTCTTTCTCTCCTCTATATCCCTCTCTCTCCCCCTCTCTCCCTCTATCTCTCTTTCTTTCTCTTCCTCTATATCCCTCTCTCTCCCCCTCTCTCCTCTATCTCTCTTTCTTTCTCTCCCTATATATCCTCTCTCTCTCCTTATCTCCCTTTTTCTCCCCTCTCTCTCTCCCTCTCTCACTTTCTCTGAACTGCACATGGAAGCCTCATACAAAGGACATAAACAATGCGAGTGCAATCAGAAAATTATGAAGAACAGTCAGGTACAGTCTTTCTTTCTTTCTCTCTTTCTCTCTCTCTCTCTCTCTCTCTTCTCTCTCTCTCTCTCTCTCTCTCCTCTCTCTCTCTCTCTCTCTCTCTCTCTCTCCTCTCTCCTCCTCTCTCTCTCTCTCTCTAAAATACACTATACTGTAAACACAGTAAAATCATGGTAATTGTGCATATGTTGGGTATTGTATGGGATACAATACCCAACTATGTAGTGGCCGCTTGTCGCTAGGCTAGGCCTCCTGCTGGGTCCATTCACTGGAATAACAAAGGAACGACTGGGCCTTTGCTCCAGGTGTGAAATGGTTCTAGTGACAATGATCACATTGAATTCTGAGTGTAGTTCTCTCATCAGATAGCTGAATGAACTTGGATCCTGTTCAAGTCCATCCTGAAAAGTAGTTAGGATTTACCAGAATGTTTGATAGGACATGGATTGAAAACTATCGTCTCAAATTTGACAATTGATGGCTTATTTTGAAGGTATGAATCTGTAATTTTACATTATGTAAAAAAAAAAAAAGAGAAGATTCTGAGGAAGAGAAGCGCTTCAGCTAGACTCCAGAAAGAACTTGCCGTCACGCTCTAAGACAAACTATAACGTTACCTTGTCCTTAACCTACTTCGAACGAAGAGTGGCTTAACCAGTGTAGAGAACTGGCGTCGGCCAATCAGAGAGCGTCTCCGCGAAATGCGGCTAGGAAAAACGGAGCAGGATTGGTAAACGGGAGTGGGATGGGAGTGGGATTCTATAAAAGTTTGGCTCGGGATTGGGACGGGATTGGAATCAGTCCTCTGTGGGAGTGGGAGGGAGTGTTTTTTTTTCAAAACTCTCACTTGGGCTTGGGATGGGATGGGATTATTTCTGTGGGAGTGGGAAGGAGTGGGAGTCAAAATCCACTCACATGTCAGCCTCTAATCTGAAATGAAAAAAAAAATTATTATAAAAAATTATTATAAAAACTCTAACCCTAATGCACTTGTCCTAATATACTAACCTACACTGTAGCACTCAACACTTTGATGAACATTGTTACTCAGCTGATAGAGTCGTACCCTTCCTGCTGTCTTGTTGTACAAAACGTGTAAGTCGCTTTGGATAAAAGCATCAGCTAAATGACAAAATGTAAATGTAAATGTGGTGTTTTGGGGCGTCCCGGTGTTGTCTCGGACCGCCTGTGGTGCTGCATGTCTTCTTATGTGACCGCTGTTGTGTCTGTCTGCTGAGTGTGAGTGGTGCACGGGCTGTTTGTGTTTTTCCTTCGGTCATGGCGTGCTTTATCAGGGGGTGTATCTTGGATGGGGATGTGGTGGGGATTGATGTGTGGGGTGTTTGGGGGACTGGCTGTTCCAGGGGGGGGGTTCACATGCTTTCGAGCAACACTGTACTTATTGTGCTTATTTTACAAGTACAGTGTTGATCACATGCTTTCGAGCAACACTGTACGTATTTTTATGCCTATTCTTACGTCTACACTTTCTACATTGCACTACTTTTATTGTCTTTTATACCTATTCTTATGCCTGCACTTTATGCATTGCTTTATTCTGTCAACTGTATGCACTTTGAGCTGAAATCCATGTATGAAAGGTGCTATATAAATAAAGTTATTATTATTATTATTATTATTAGTAGTATTATTATTACACGCCCACACTGCTGCTACTTACACTGTATAATAATGAATTTTTATATTTTATATATAAAATATATAATTTGCGAATATTTTATATTTTTACCTTGTATTGTATATTGTTGTGTATTGTTGTCTACCAAACTACTACAGTTGAGGAGCCGGGAAAAAACAAGCATCTCACGTTTTCCTAAATGTATGTACATTTAAAAAAATAATTATTTTAAAATGAAAAAAGCTGTGACAATAAATAGAATCTGAATCTGAATCTTCCGCCTGGCTTGTTCTGATTTGTTTCGATGTACTTTTCAAGAAATTAAGTCATACTTCTTGAATCCCCGTGGGGAAAGGATTCCTCTGCATTTGACCCTTTCTAACTACTTAGGAGCAGTGGGCAGCCGGGGACCAACTCCAGTCGCCACGCTCACCATCCATGCCTGGATCACTGGAATGCCCCAGTGCCCCCGACCATCTCAGAGGGCCCCAGGCTGGTGTGTAGATTAATCGCTCCGTCTCACTCATTTCAATTGGAATATGTGCCCATGCAAGCACCATTGTAATTGAAAGGGGCCCCAGTTCAAGGGCGCCAATTTTGTGAGATATCATTCATCAAGAGGCCCTAGAAATTTGTATCAGATCTCAGATCTGCAGGTAGCCTGCTCGTTCGGGTCCCCAGTACCGGGCTCTGCACCATGGGGGACCGAGCCTTCTGCTCGGCTGCACCACGCCTGTGGAACAGCCTCCCCATCCAGCTGAGGGAACCACAGAGCGGACTCTTTTAAAGCAGGCCTAAAAACTGCTTATTTCAAAAGGCTTTTGATTGCTAGCTTTTTTGTGATTTAATTTTTTTCTTGTGCTGTTGTTTTAAGTTTTCTGTTCATACTGTTTTTAACTGTACTATACTATGTTTTATTTCATTTGTATTTTGTATTTTATTTTATTAATATTAATAATTATTTTTTAACTATGTTTTAACCCTGTAGCACTTTGGGATCCTGGTGAACGAAAAGTGCACTACAAATAAAATGTATTATTATTAGTAGTAGTAGTATAACTAAGTATTGCAGAGCTGATTTTGCTAAATGTTCTCCCAGATCCACCTAGTTATGTCTGTTCCCCCAAGAGACAACTGGGCCCATAACACTTTATTGCCCAGGAGCCCCCTAGTGGCATAATCTGGCCATGTCACCATCCTGTTTGTATACGCCTCATGACAAGCCTCGTTCTTTCTGTCAGGGGTTCACTGCGATTCAACGTTTTCACTGTCAGTACAGATTCAGAGTGTGCACAACGTTTGGGTATTTGCCAATGCTGTGTACTGCAGCTGCAACACAGACTCATTGTTTTCATCTCCATAACTACACAGCTGTTAAAACTTTCAGCGCCAGCCATTATCTCCATTCTTGTATTCAATGGGCCCACAATACTATGGCTCATTTGACAGTCACTATCTCTAGTCCAACATGTAAAGAATAGTAAATGTTTTCATGTATACGTTCGCGTGTTATCCCGTGTTGAATATAGTTTCAGAGTGATCCTGGCAAATTCCTGGAAGCGGCGTTATGGAGCGCTATGTGAATTTTGCTAAAGGCGTTTGCGTTGCTCGCCTGGACACGTTACTATTTCCAAATCAAAGGTATATAATAGGTATGACGTTTCATCATGAATGCATCAAAGGGGGGGGGGTTAGTTTTTTGATGCTCTGATCGTCAGCAACAGCATTTATTTTTAATACTACATACGTTGATCGTTGCGATCGATGTGAAATCATTGTTGGATCAAAGTAGGATTGATGTCATATAGTCTGGCGCGGCGATATAGGCGAGGCAGGCGAGGCAGCCGCCTTAGGGCCCGCGGGGGGTCTGGGGGGAGGGGGGGCCCGGGCCCGGGACTAAATGGAGTTGCCATTCGCGTGTGGGACTGGATCGACAGACTGACTGTGCGTTTGTTTTGACTGTAGGCTCCTCCCGTTTTGCCAGTACTGTGGTACGACTGATAGCGTGTGGTTTAGGAACAGGGCGCTTTACACAAATCCAGCGCTCCCTTTCTTGGCTGTGACGTAGCCACGTAAGTTTCACAAGCAGCGCGGAGGTAAACAACAAAGATGGCGTCGGTTACGAATAGTTTCATGCCGCGTTCACGTTACGTGGGAAGAAGCGGAAGAACCAGCTTCCGACTCGGAAAAACCATTCACGTCAGCCTCCTAGTGGTAATTCCTACTAGGACATATGGGATTTTTTATAGACCCCGATATCTCCCACTTCGTGTCACGAATTGCGGAAGTATGGATGTGGGCGTTTCATCGAGTCAATGCGTGAAGGCTTCCTAGTTGTAGCAACGAGATGTCCTCTGGTTCTTCCGCTTCTTCCCACGTAACGTGAACGCGGCATCAGAGGAAAAAGATCGCTTGCTATAGGGGCAACAAGCTATAACACATCCAACATAATAAGTCACCTGAAACATCACCACCGCTACGATGGTGTATTAAAATCCGACGACGCCGAGGAGCTAAAGGGGACATTTACTGAGGACCAGCACAAAGTGTGGATATATTATGATTTAACAAGTCTATCTGTCCAGGACGATGACAACATTATTGCAGGTAAGCAGGCAGCCTAGCCGTTTCTAACTACTAACGTTATCACGCTAGCTTGGATGCTAACTAAAGTAATGTCATGGTGAATTAATGAAAACTTTATTTAACAGATTGCAGAATGGGTACAATACAGTACAGCTCAATACATACAATTGTTAAGGGGATGCAGACCAGAGAAAGACTTTCGTCTTGTTTACATCAGGGTCCCCCATTTTCAATTCATCATAACATAATGACATACATGACATACAGATAGACAGTAGTGCTACATCTATACATGACATACCAGATTTGCAAATACAGTACTGTTTGTGATACGAAAAGAGTCCAGAAAAGAGAGTATATACATTTGAGGTATTATTATTGTATTGTGATATGTTTTGTTTCATGTTGACAAAAAAAAAAATGTTGATTACATTTTTTTTTAATAATACAATAAATATCGGTGTGGGGGGGGGGGCCCGAGCTGTCAATCTCGCCTCAGGGCCCGTGGGGCATTCCAACCGCCACTGCATATAGTCCTTACCTTTACTAGGAGGTATCCCAAAAAGAATATTCCAATTGTCTGATCACGATTTCCAGTATTGATGTCCATCGGGTCCCTGACATGAACTGGCACAAAATATGCATGAAGTGTGCTGAATGTGTTCCAAAGTGCTCGGATGAAGCGATTAAGTTGCCTGAGTCCAAATTCTCCGCCTGGACTATATATAATGTAACACACAGTGTGAAATAAGGTTTCAAAGGGTGGGCGATACTGCCACCTAGCAGGATTCGGCCGGCATTGCACTCTCGGCGTCTCAGAATGAGTGGTTGGCCGTGAATGACCAGATGGACATCAATACTGGAAATCGCGATCAGACAATTGGACAATTCTTTTTGGAATAACCCTGATCAAAGGTAAGGACTATCTGACGTCAATTCCACCTTGATCCTACAATGATTTCATATCGATCCAGCTGATCGGCGTGTGTGGTGTTCAAAACGAATGCCGTTACTGGCTATCAGAGCATCAAAAAACGACCCCACCCCCCCCCCCCCCCATTTCATGCATTCATGATGAAACATAATACCTATTATATACATTTGATTTGGATATTTGGAAATAGTAGCGTGTCCAGGCAAGCAACGCGAACGCTTATAGCAGAATTCACGTAGCGCCCTTTAACTCAGCTTTTCAGGAATTAGCCCGGATCACTCCTAAACTATACAATATTCACCACTGGATAACGCGCAAACTTATACGTGAAGAAATTATCTCTTTTTTGCATGTTTGACGGAAGAAAGTGACTGTCAAATGACCATAGTATTGTCTCCATAGAATATAGATATAGCTCTCCAAACATAGTGACGCACAGTGAAAGTAGGCTATGGAAACCTGGCGCATTAGCTACAAGGATAAGGGTAATGGCTGGCGCCCAATGTGTTAAAAGGGCACTTCACCAATTTTTTTTTTTAAATGCTCATAAATTTTGCACATAATCTCACACACATTAATTTCGTTTTGAGAATTGAGAATATATTTGTTTGAATATGGCTACCAGTGATGTCATCGGGGACATTGAACCTGCTACATTATCATTTCATTGAGCTGTAATAACACAAGGATTCAATGTCCCAGAAGACATCATTGGTGGCCATAATCAAACAAAATTTATTCTCAATAATTTTCAAACAAATTTAATGTGTGCAAAACAGTTTTTGGATGTGTGTGCAAAAATAAATCAATATTGTCAGATGTTTGTCAGATGCACTCAGTTTAGGCATTTATCCATCTACACACAGAAATTGCCTTGCTCAAGCTGGGAAACTAAGACTTTGCATAAGAGGAAAATGTACAACTTGAGTTCAATTGAATTTAAGATGAAGTTTAAGTGCATTTTTTAATACTGAATGTCATGTTTGGCACCAGTGGAGCGAATTATCAAATTTGCCAGAATGGGATACAATAACTGCCTTGAAATCTAATCTAGTGTTGAATCAGGGCATTTCATTTTCCTGAAAAGACACATTTAAATTCTCCTGAAACTCCAATATTAGATAGAATGTTCAGATGTTGTCTGATTCCCATTACTGATGATTGCAAATAAACATACAATACAAAATAATACTGTCTTGGTCAACCCGGTTTAGAACATTTATGTGTTAAAGTTGCAGTGAAGTTTCTGAATAATCTTCTGATAATAGAAACAAATTGATGATGCAGGGCTCCCCTCCTCTTTACAGTCAAAACCACACCATACTGTGACATGCCAGGTGTAGAAATAATTACATTTCAATACAAGAGACGTGGTGCAGTGGAAGTATATAGGGGCACTAGTGGTAATTTATATTTATATATTATATATATGTGTTTGTATTGCCAGTTCAAACTAATTAATGACAATCGTATGCAAGATGTTTGCTCCCGTTTCCAATACCAACTGTGACTTGTGATATAGCGATACAACATTTTGATATATGCGACAGGACATTTTTACTGTAAGCTATTTTTTCTTTTACAGCTTTGTATTTCTACCTTGTATTTCTACATGTATTGACTGTTTCATGTGTTCATTGTGTAACCTCTGTCGTGTTTGGCCAGGTCTCCATTGGGAAAGAGAATCTCAATGGGACTCTCCTGATAAAATAAAGGCTAAATAAAAATAAATAAATAAATTATCATAAAAAAGGAAATGATTACTGCTGCACCATATAATTCTATATTTTTCCGTGCTTTATTTTCCCACAAGAAAGATCAACAGGCTTCCTAAGCCCTTTATGAGGCGAAACGTTGTTGATCCTTGGTGTGGGAAAATAAAGCATGTATGGAATTATTATTATTATATGGTTTGTGCAGTAATCTTTTTTCCCTTCTTTTTCCCCTGAAGTCGTTCTTGTGACACCAGCACCAGAAAAACATTTATTTGGGAGGGCGGGGGGGGGGGGAGTTGAACCTTCGTGATCATAGCCTATACTGGCTCCCTTCCAATACCAATCTGGCAGAAGGGATGTTCAAATATAAGCTCCTTATTATCATGTCTAGGGGAGAGGAAGGCAGGGAAGTATACTGGACCATTAAGTGTTGAGACACGGCAACGCGGCTCAGAGAGTAGCCTGGATGGATGGATGCATGGCAGAGCGGCGGAATTAAGGAAATTGGTTTTTAATGCTTTGCACATGTAGAAGGGTGGATTATCCCTGTTTATGGGAGTAGTAGTACACAGCCACCTGGTAGCAGGATACTATAGAATTGGATCTATATGTACCCCCGTCTTTGGCCCGGAACGTCGTTCTGGAGGGCGTGCAGCAGGAGTCGATGGGGCCCAGGATTTACTAACCTGGGGGATGGTACTCTGGTCTCCCTCGCCTTCCAAGGCGGTCAGCAGTAGCTCCCCACACACTCTCACTTCCCCCAGTACCTCCGACAGCCCTCCCACACCCGGTGACTGTCAGTTCAATAGTGTTATTGGGCTTCCCTTTAAGCAGTACCCTTCCTTGACCTCAGGGGGTGTGCGAGCAGTGCGGTCGCACAGGGCCTCGCGGGAAGGGGGGCCTCGCACAAAAAAAAATTAAAAAAAATAAAAGAAAAAAAATATTTTGTATTTTTTTTTTTTTTTATAATTCTTTTTAATTTTTTTAATTTTGTTTGCGATGCCCCCCTTCCCGCGAGGCCTTTTTTCATCACAGACCTAAAATCTAGTTTTGCTTATATGCTTATATATTTCACATTAGACACGTTTGTAGAATGTGTCTGACTTGTTCCTGGCTCTGCGGCTCTGCAGATACACTATTGGAGCTCTGGGGCTCTGCAGCAGACATACTATTGGTTTCAACGAAGGGAGGGGTTACATGTGTACAGTCGGCCGGCGTGCGTCAGCTCAGCTGCGTCTGACTATTTTGCGCGTGCAGCATTGGAGGTTATGCCAGCCAAGACGAAGAGGACGGCCGTTCGGCAGATGGACTGAAGATGAAAGTTGTTGCATGTTAGAAAGTTCAGTCAGGCTAGCCATGTCGGCTTAGCTAAAGGCAGGGACAGCTAGTTAGCTTTAGCTATGTTATAATATCGAGTGCTAACGTGTGGTTCAGTCAGGATAGCCATGTCGGCTAGTAGCTTAGCTAAAGGCTAACTAGCGTTAGCTAACCTAGAGAGAGCGCATGCAGCATTGTTATGCCAAGATGAAGAGGACGGTCGTTCGGCAGATGAACTTCGTCAACTCCACGCGGTTGTCTCCATCCTCTTGGACGTTTGGTGAGTTTTTAATGCACTCTATTCTATTCCCGCCGTGGAGATATCTCTCTCTCTCTCTCTCTCGGGCCGGCTAGCTATCGTGGCTAACGTTATGTTGGCTAACGTTATGTGGAGCCAGCGGGCCGGCTAGCTATCGTAGCTGACGTTCTGTTGGACCAGCGGGCCGGCTAGCTATCGTAGCTAACCTTATGTTGAGCTAGCGGGCCGGCTAGCTATCGTAGCTAATGTTATGTTGAGCTAGTGGGCCGGCTAACTATCGTAGCCAACGTTATGTTGAGCTAGCGGGCCGGCTAGCTGTCATAGACGTTATGTTGAGCCAAGCGGGCCGGCTAGCTATCGTAGCTAACGTTATATTGAGCCAAGTGGGCCGGCTAGCTGTCGTAGCTAACGTTATATTGAGCCAAGCGGGCCGGCTAGCTGTCGTAGCTAACGGAATATTGAGCCAAGCGGGCCGGCTAGCTGTCGTAGCTAACGGAATATTGAGCCAAGCGGGCCGGCTAGCTGTCGTAGCTAACGTTCTGTCGAGCTAGCGTCAGTACCTGGCCACTCTATTTGCAGTTAGCCTCTTTAGCTGATGTCGGCCGTTGGCTCCTTGCTACTTTGTTTTCTCTGGTATAGACCCTCTTCTCTTTGGATTTAAGTGTTGATCTTTGTCCTTTTGGATCTATGTATATTCATGTTGCCTTTGTGAAGTTATCTTTTCCTTCTGTTTTGTTCTTCCATTAAAAGTTGAATATCCTTTAGGGGCTCATCTTAGCTGTCTTGCTTATCTCTCTCTCTCTCTCTGTCTCTCTCTCTCTCTCTCTCTCTCTCTCTCTCTCTCTCTCTCTCTCTGTCTGGACCACAGACTCATCTCTCTCTCTCTGGACCACAGACTCTCTCTGTCTGGATCATCACAGACTCTCTCTCTCTCTCTCTCTCTCTCTCTCTCTCTCTCTCTCTCTCTCTCTCTCTCTCTCTCTCTCTCTCTCTCTCTCTCTCTCTCTCTCTCTCTCTCTCTCTCTCTGAGCATTGCATTGCTTATAGTTGTCAATTGTGTCAGTTCATTGCAATTTTTCCTTCAGTCACATTTAGTTTTATCCTGCACCTGGCCTAAAACAGGTTGGATGTGCACACATCTGCTCTACTGTGTTTGTAGCAGAGCAACCATACCTGAAGCCTTGTAAACAAAGACATCAACACTAGAGTGTGTACTTCTATCTACACAGTACAGCCAAAGCATTCCCATTGCTAGGCAAAAACGCCACCTGTTTTCTACACTGCTTCTTCCCTTGCTGGATTTTCTGCATTACTGCCACTTGTACATGTGTGTTGTGGAGAAATTTGTACAGTGTTACAAAGCGATAACACTGTACAGTATATTGACTGTAGAACGGGAGCTCTCTCTCGCTCTCTCTCTCTCTTGCTATATGTTGACTGTATCATGCCCAGCCTCGGGCAGCGCTATTATTTAAGAATATGTTGACTGTATGGGGAAAAAAAATTAAAAATCTTTTTTTACCTTTAGGGGGGGGGGGGGCCTCGCGTTTAAATCTCGCACAGGGCCTCGCATTTCTCCCAGGCGGCCCTGTGTATAGACCCTTTAATTAATGTGCTGCGAATGGGGTGGAAGGGTTAAATAGTTATACCAGTCACAAGTATTTACCCAGGGGTTAGGTTAGCATATATGGAAGAAACAGACACACACACAGTGCTCCCAATTCTGTCTACTTTATATGAAGCTGGGTCAGTGTATCAGTTACAAGTTGTACTTCAGATTATTCAGATAGCACGTATTCATAAACGGCACCGGGTGCTCTCACTGGTAATGTAGGGGAACGCTATTCCCATCATAGGCACCGCGTGCTCAATACATTAATAATAACCCCGCTTAGATTAGGGGAGACCCAGGCACAAAGTAGATGATTCATTGGGAATTCAAATAACAATAATAATAATAATAATAATACAAAAATACAAAAGAAACCAAGTAAATGTGGGCCCACGTTACCAAATAAAACCTACACTAAAGCCGGCTTATATTGTTTGGGGTACCCCTTAGACACTGGTCGTTAGCGTTCGCTTGAATGGACATTGCTGTGGGCACACGAGGTACCGTTCGTACTTAGCCAAGATGGCAGACCCACTCCTATCACCTCTCGTCCAGGTGACAAGATGCCGTCGGCCGATCCCGCGAGCACAGCCAGCGGGCTGGGGTGAACAGCATGGGCAGTGGTGAACTGGAGGAGCGTGCTGTGGTGGCGACCTCTGCTGGTGGGAAGAGGCATCCTCTGCAGCGTCGGGGAGACGTCCACTGCGGCTGTTGTTTGATGCTGGCGCGCGAGCTAATACTGTTTGGCTACCCTAAACACAGCTAAACTGCGGGTCTGAGTGCACCCTTCTGCTATCGGTTGTACTACTAACGCAACGTGGCTGACTGTACCACCGGTCTTCAGCGCCGCGCGCCCGGTAGTCTACTGGAGTCAGATGGAGCCGTTAGCAGCATGCTAATACACCGCACACTTACTACTATAACCCGTTAACTATGGACGTTAGTCCTTCGTTCTGTATCGCTTACTCACACACTATCGCTGGTACTTCTAGGATAACACGTCAACTAGCAAGTACTTCCTATCACCCGTCGCTCTCCAACGGGGCTCTTCAACATCACTCCTTCAACGGGGCTCGTTTGAGCACACGCCCGCTGCGACTGTTCATGGTCGAGTTCACTGCCAAAGAGAGCTTCCTGGTGCTCCGGCTCCCAGGTAATCATCTCTTCCTCGTTGCTTCCCTCTCTTCTCCGCTCCACCTGCCACCACTGCCACCACCGCCCCCTGCTGGCAACTGCAACTGATCCCACTCTAGGACCACTTCAGAACGGGAGAAAGATGCTTCAATGTTATGTTAGTGATCCATAATGAAGCCGGAGAAGAGTAGCACCTCACCTCGTTATTAGACCGGGCGAGATATCAAAAGGAACACTGTTTATCACACTTTATACACACACAGGGAAAGTAACAGTTAGTCAGCACTTCTGAATACTTAGCAGAATATTCAGGATGCTACACACATTTTTGTGAAGGTGTTCCGGTCACCTAAACAAACGGCTGTTTGCCTTTGAAAAGCAACGTATTTGGCATCCTGCTGTCCTTCCTGTCTACCCACAGAGCAATGGAACATGTATACGTGATAGAAGGCAATGTGTTGTGATTGCATCAGTGGTGACACCTTGTGGTGCTGGTGAGTGGGGTTAAAATTATTACAAATCGCCAAAGTGTGTCTTCCTGCTGTTTGGCAGCGATGATCAAAGGATGATCTTAGTCTGCTTTCTATACACCTTGTATGAATGTTCAGTGATCACAACACCAACAGCACCTCTCTCTCTCTATCTCTATCTCTCTCTGGTTTATCTGCAGAATAATTACTAGGATAATGATAGGATAAGATTTGGATCAGATTCAAACTTAAACTTAGATACTTAAAGCCCCTGGAAACAGAGCCTCACCTTGTTAAAATGTATGCATGATTAAGCGTCCACCATATCCTGCCCCCTGAAAACGTCCCAGATTCATTCTTACAGTAAAGAAAAATGCTTATATATCCGTATTGCGTTATAGAAGGCAGAAGGGGAAATTAGATTGTAAATTAATCATATGCTTGTTGCAATGGTTGCAACGACGAATGAAAAGAAACTCAGTATTTTAAGTGAAGTGAATGTTACAAAGTTGCAGTTTTTGGAATTCCACCATCTGTATGAAATGTGTTCTGAAAATAAACTTGCCTTGCCTTGAAAGCGATTTCTGCTACACGTTTTTTTATTTTTATTTAGAAAACGTTATTATTATAATAAAAAACATGTATAATTAATTATTCTACACGTATATACAAATAAAAAGAACTGCTCCCATCAAGTCACTTGGTTCCCTTCGTTCGTAGCCATTCAAAAGAATCCGATCGTTTGTGAACGTCACATCATTAATTAGTTGTTCCACGGGTCCTAAGCCCACTGGCATTGCGCAGTCTCAGGCGAACTGGTTATAATGTGCCTGGGGAGCCTGTGGCAAGGCTGCTGCCTCCCACCACTGCAGCGATCGATTGGCCAACTTGGTTACAGTAAGAAGTGGAAATCAATGGGATTAATGGGAAGGGTTTTCACCATGCTCCAGAAAGGCACTCACCTGCATGCCTTTCAGAACAGGCTGAAGTGCAGAATGACAGCTTGGGTTCAACAGACATGAGTAGACTACAAAAATTAAGAGAGAGAGTGCTGCTCATTCAAATGATGTATCATGCAATTTATCAATAACTAAAGGTGTTCCGCAGGGTTAAATTCTAGTTTCTGTCCTCTTCACTATTTATATTAATGATGTTGTGTCTTCGTCGAATGATTGTCAAGGACATCTGTATGCGGATGTCGTGCTGTTGTGTATGGTATTGCTGACTTTATACAGTTGGCCACTGAAAACCGTTTTATGTAGAGTAAAAACGTTTGTGGGTCCAAAATGAACATTGTTGTTGTTGTGGAAAATATGATCATGTATCTGTGTTGAGATATCATTTTATCATTTTACAGTGTGCTAGTGTAATGTGTGTGTGTCTCTTTAAGAGACTCCAAGGTACCAACCAGCCAGCCAAAGCAAGGTTATTATTACTTCCCGTAACTGGGAACCATTTTTATTTACTTTTATCATCATATCTGTTCTAATGTTACGTCTTGCAAGTGTGTATAAACTATGTTCTGCCCAGACCTCTTGGTCACTTTATGGCCAGACGCTAGTGTGTGAACATGATGTATCTGTGTGTAAACTGTCCTTTCATTGTGGCCACGGTGAAATAAACTGTTTCCTATTATTAATAATGACTCAGAATGATTTATAAAACGGCTCATCGTTTTGTCCTTTAATATTTCCCATAACAGATGGCGACGAGAGATGTTTTTTTTTTTTTTTTTAACCGATGGGTGTCGAGGTTGGCCGCCAAACGGACTGTGCAGAGAAGGTGAATCCTGGAATTTCCAGGGGAAAGCTGCCCTGTCTCGAGGCTCCTCCGTGCAGGACGCGGAGGGGAGAGAACCGGCTGCGCCGTCCGCTTGAATGTCACCTCCGGAATGGACCTTGGGGACGCGTGATAAGGGACACTCAGTGAGCTGTTGACATTCTGATTTCTGTTTAAAGCATTTATATTTTTTTATTTAAAATTAGAGGTCTAAACTAGAACATGGTGCCTGTCAGAGCTATTTGTTTTGTGTATATTACTGTGTGCTTGGTAGACTGGCAATGGTTTTTTCTATAGTTTCTAAATCTTGGTACGTCCTGAATGTATTAGGCGGGGATTAGACTCGTGCACGGGGTGCGGGGGCCTACCACGAGTATAATAAAAGATGTTGAGTTCAAGTCTGTGTCCCGAAGAAGAGGGGTGGGGTTTTTTTGGGCTTCAAAATATATATATAGCGCTAGTTTCGCTCTGCAGGCTCTGTATTTTTTAGGCATTGCTTTTCACAAAGGAGCAGGAATTGGGACTGTGCTATGGGACTGTACAATCGCTTTGGAATTAGGCCTGTTAGCAGAGGGAGACAGCTGTTATGGGTGATCCTGAGAGAGGATTTTTTTTTATTGTCCTTTGGAACGCTGTGAATAGGTGATCCTGCCGTAAAAGGAACAAGAGACAGTATGTTTCACAGGGGTTGATTATCTTTAATTATCTTACCTGGTCAAATCTCTAGTGTTTTCTAAGGAAAACTAGGGTATGAGGGTACTTTTCATGGGGTTCATGGACGAGGAAGGCACTGCTCTAAGGGTTAATTCCATTCATTTTTGTTTGTCTGTACTATAAGGGTTTTTTTTTCTCACAAGGAGGCGGGAATGTGGGACTGTGAGTCGGGAGAATTTACCTGTGTTTTTCAGACCTACCGTCATTTTCCATTCAGTCTCTATTTGACCTGTTCAGTACTTACATGGTTAGTAGCTGCTAGCAACGGCGATGATCTAATTTCATGTGACCTGCAGACATCATTGTGACCTGTTTGCCGACGAGACTCTAAGAGACAGTTGTTTTTTGTTGTCATGACTTAGGAAACTACTATGCTCGTTGGAGCTGAGTTGAAGATATAGAATGACCTTACTTCAGGCCAGGAGTAGACCCTTTCTACCATTTTTTGTGTGTAAACAGATAAGGGGAAAATAATAGAAAAAGAGCTCTGTCTGTTGTAATATGTGCGTATCGAGAAGACTGTCATGTTTTCGAACTGGATACAGAACAGAGGTTAAGACGACTTTTAACTGTTGAACAGTAATTCAGAACAATTGTATTGCACTGTAAACACTATTAATGTGATTTGAATGAGAGAAAAGTGTTTACAACATTTTTTTAAAGCATGGCTGAGGAAAAAAAGATACCGGACAGCTTTCTCTTTCTCTCTCTTTCTCTCTCTTTCTTTTGTGGATTCTCGTGGACGTGTGTCTTTCTTCCATCTCCTGTGCCGGTCCAAATGCCCGCCGCTGCCCAAGAAGAGGGGAAGCTGAAAATGCAGATGCTGGATCTACTGCTACAGCTGCTCCACCAACAACACCCAGCTATGGGATGCAGCTAGGACACAGCCAGCTGACCACTGAGAGAGGAGTCTGAGGCCCACTGCTCTAGAGGCAGGTGCTGGCCCAGCTGACCTACTGAACCAGAGGCCTACCAGCTTGCTCCACTCTGCAGCTACAGCTAAGACCATCAGACACTGAGACAGTTCTCCTTGAGCAATCAGCCGAAGATAAAGATCTAAGCCAGCAGGTCTAAGCCATTCACCAGACCGCTCCTTGCATCAGAGGGGAAGACAGCCTGTTTCATCAGAACCGAGCCACGGCAGATGGGGCCATGGACTGCAGACGGGGTGTTTTGGGTCGGACGGGAGGAGGAGGAAAGACCCGAGATTCCGAGATTCTACAAAATGATTAAGAGGCAAGTCTGAACCACATTACATTACATTATCTCAAAAATATTAGGTACTGAACTTTGTTCAGAATGAAGATGTTTTTGCAAGTTGTATTGAGGTTGTTGGAATGTTTTTTTTGTTTTGTGTGTGAGATTGTTTCCTGTTTTTGTTTTGTTTCGGTTTTATCTGCTCTGCTCTTAGATGAGCAGCCCTGCAGCTATCTCATAAGAGAAAATGTATTAATATTAGTCATTCAAACTAAATTTGGTTCAACCAGGAACATCCATGTACTATTGAAATGTGAATCCTGATATACGGTCTAATTGTTAAGCAAACCTTCAAAACTTTTAAAGGTGCAGTAGGTAATATTTTTTATTTATTTTGTTTCTCACCCTGACGTTTGTATGGGAACAGATGCTGCAGTAATGTTTTCTCAGAGTCTGCAAGTTGTTTTGTTTTGCTATCTCTCTGCTCTGTGGGAGTATAGCAGCCTTGAGCTTTTCATCTGCGAAGAGCAGTCATCTGTTTCTTGCTGTTATCTGTTTTCGCTACTGAAAGGGTTTTTCAGGATGTTTGTTTTGAATAAGTTTGTATGGGAAATGCTCTTTTGCGAGATACTCTCCTGTTTTTTTTGTGTGATTCTATTTTCGAGCTTGGTGGTTGGAGAAAAATGGTACAGTTGCTCCACCCTTGACAAAACCAGAGACTGGACACTGTATTCTGAATTTTTCGACCACCAGAGATGGTCACCTGTCAACTGGGGCTGGGGGCTCGATCTGGTAGTATAGAATCCATGGTCTGATACATTGCATCATGCCAACGCCCCTACGTCATCTAAGGGGTGATCGACTGTCCGGAGGATAACGATTATGTGTGGACTAATGTCTCCCTCTAGGGGTTGGTTGATGTAATAAAGTTTTTTTTTTCTCTCCCTATTTCTGATAATATTTTTTTGTTGTTATGATAAGTGATTATGTAATCTATATTATCAAACAGGGTGGAGTGTCGTGGAAAATATTATCATGTATCTGTGTTGAGATATAATTTTATCATTTTACAGTGTGACCAGCTAGTGTAATGTGTGTGTGTCTCTTTAAGAGACTCCAAGGTACCAACATCTCCCCAGCCAGCCAAAGCAAGGTTATTATTACTTCCCGTAACTGGGAACCATTTTTATTTACTTTCATCATCATATCTGTTCTAATGTTACATCTTGCAAGTGTGTATAAACTATGTTCTGCCCAGACCTCTTGGTCACTTTATGGCCAGACACTAGTGTGTGAACATGATGTATCTGTCTGTAAACTGTCCTTTCATTGTGGCCACGGTGAAATAAACCTTTCCTATTATTAATAATGACTCAGAATGATTTATAAAACGGCTCATCGTTTTGTCCTTTAATATTTCCCATAACAGTTGTTTACATGTATTTCCTCACTATTTCCCCAAATGGAATGCACCTGATTGGATACATGACATGCTGGTGCTCTAGTGCGACATCTAGTGGCTAAATGTTATCTATAGCACCTTTAATGCTAGTAGAACTACATTTATGCTGTTTTCTACAGCCAGAAATATTGATGTACACATATCTATCATAAGTGGTTCTAGCACTGAGAGAGTCACTGAGTGAATATAAATATCTTGTGCGTGGCTCGATGAGAAATTTACATTTAAATTCCATGTGGCCAACCTTGAATGAATGAATGAAAATGTTTATTTAAAATGGACACCACAGCTACATTGGACCAGCCACAGTGGACAGACCAGATGCGTTGTTTTGTGTGTTTTGTTTATAGCACAAGTGCTAGTTTTCAACACTAGTCCATTGAGACTTTTCTAAAAGATATAATAAAATTAACAGTAAAATACAGAACAAATATTTTCCAGAGCAAGAGTCCATGATCAAAACAGCAAAACCAGTCCGCATCTACATTATGTGAGCACTGCTGCTTTGATTTCAGCCATACCTTGAGTCCTCTGCTGAAGACGTTGGCATTATTGGACTCCAGTTTTAAGCCAGTAGACAGAGAGTTCCATAAGTTTCCCCCGTTAACAGAGAAGGCAGACTGTCCAAACGAACTCTTGCACATGGGAACAGTACAGTCACCATTATTGGAAGCTCCTGTCTTTGCTCTACTAGAGCTCCAACGTCTAACCACCAGTCCAGAAAATAATGATGATACATGATTGCGCAAACATTTAAAAACAAGTCTAATATTACAGAAAATTACAAAATTGTCAAATGTGAAAAGATTGTGCTTACTCAAAACACTGCAGTGATGCCATCGCATTGGTTTACGGTCCATTATTTTTATAGCCTGTTTGTATATTATAGTTATGGGTTTAGTATGGTTTTTGAGGTTGGCTCCAAGTTGAGACAGGAAATTGGCTTCCTGTACAGAAACTGAACCAGATTCCTTTTGATTAGTAGAAAGAGAGTTGTCTAATCAGTTTTCTTATTAGTCTTGTACTATTGTGATGTAATCTATAGGCTTACTGAGGCCTCAACCCTTAAATCTTTGATGATAGATATGACACTCACTGTGACCTTTATGAGAAGGTTGGTTGACCCTCTCTGACAGAGGCACAACAAACACTCACATTTGTTAATTTTGCCCTCCCACAGGATGAGTAGAGATAAATAGATAGATAGATAGATAGATAGATAGATAGATAGATAGATAGATAGATAGATAGATAGATAGATAGATAGATAGATAGATAGATAGATAGATAGATAGATAGATAGATAGATAGATAGATAGATAGATAGATAGATAGATAGATAGATAGATAGATAGATAGATAGATAGATAGATAGATAGATAGATAGATAGATAGATAGATAGATAGATAGATAGATAGATAGATAGATAGATAGATAGATAGATAGATAGATAGATAGATAGATAGATAGATAGATAGATAGATAGATAGATAGATAGATAGATAGATAGATAGATAGATAGATAGATGGATGGATGGATGGATGGATGGATGGATGGATGGATGGATGGATGGATGGATGGATGGATGGATGGATGGATGGATGGATGGATGGATGGATGGATGGATGGATAGATAGATAGATAGATAGATAGATAGATAGATAGATAGATAGATAGATAGATAGATAGATAGATAGATAGATAGATAGATAGATAGATAGATAGATAGATAGATAGATAGATAGATAGATAGATAGATAGATAGATAGATAGATAGATAGATAGATAGATAGATAGATAGATAGATAGATAGATAGATAGATAGATAGATAGATAGATAGATAGATAGATAGATAGATAGATAGATAGATAGATAGATAGATAGATAGATAGATAGATAGATAGATAGATACCGCGACTTCAGTGTGCCTGTTGAAGAGTGCTTGTGTAATGGTGTTGAAGAAGTTGTGATCCCGCACAAAGAAATAGCCTACTATTCAGCTAATTCAGGAGTGTGCTTTTGAATTGGCTTGATTACGAGCGCAGCTGTCTATGATAATGGACATGGGATTAGAGCTTTGAAGACTGGGGGTAGAGACTAATGACTGAGAGTCAGCTGTCAAGCATGGATGTATGACTGTGTGGTCATAATTCTGTTCAAAGAATGTTTAGAAAAATTTAGACAATGTCAGGTTTTGTCATTTGCTAAGCAGCGCCCCTTGTGATTAATCTGAGATGACAATATAAGTAAGTAAGTAAAACTTTATTTGTATAGCGCCCTTCTCAGCACGAGTGCACAGAGTGCTTCATAGCATTTTTTTAAAACACCAGTGGAAAATACAAGAAATAATACATGTGGGAAAAAATAAACATTCAAAGATTTGCTAAAACACTAGAATAGACACCAAAAAACTAAAACAAAAAACAAGAACAAAACAGACATGACCAGAGAGAAAACGGCTATGGGTGTTTAAAAGGCGTGCCTGTAGAAGTGGGTTTTTAGCTGCATTTTAAAGGTGAGCTCTGAGGGAGCGGTTTTCAGGGCTAAAGGGAGGGCGTTCAAGAGTCTTGGGGCAGTCACCGTAAAGGCTCTGCCCCCTTTTGTCTTCAGTCTGGTCCTGGGCACCACCAGGAGCTCCTGATGGGAAGACCGCAGTGACCGGCTGGAGGAGAGTGGGTGAATGAGCTCATTAATGTAGGGGGGGGCTTTCCCATGGAGGGCTCTGTAGGCGAACACCAGGACCTTGAAATTGATCCTGGTGTTTACCGAGAGCCAGTGCAGGGAAGCAAGGATGGGGTTCATGTGGCAAGATTTTTTAGACCTTGTGAGTAGCCTGGCAGCAGCGTTTTGGACCAACTGAAGTTGATCGATGGATTTTTTATTTAGGCAGATGAAAAGTGGACGGGACGAGATAAAGGCGTGTACAGCCATTTCTAGTTTGTTGTGTATATGTACTCACACTTTCCCCTCGTGTAGGTTCAGGAAACCAGACAATATATAGGCCTACTGAAATAAACAACAGAAATATAGGGTTAAGGTTAGGTTTTGGCAAGAAAAATAACTTTGTTAAAGGGACACTTCACCAAAAAACAATGCCAATTTATTTTGCACACAATCTCAAACTCTATAAACAGTTTTGCACACATTCAATTCATTTGACAGTTGTTGAGAGTAAATCAGTTTGAATATGGTCACCAGTGATATTATCAAAACACTTTGAAATTATCGAAAATAGCAATACCATGTCTCATTGGGACTGCTACCATATCATTTCATTGAGCTGAAATGAACAAAACAAGGATTCCATGTCCCCGGCGACATCACTGGTGGCCATATTCAAACTCATTCACTGATGTGTGTGAGATTATGTGCAAAATAAATCAGCATTGTTTTTTGGTGAAGTGCCCCTTTAAGGTGAGACACCAACCAGTGACTCAGGGTTAGGCTATACAAAAAATGTGTTAACTTACTTGCTGAAAAAGCAATAGACCCTTTATTATGTGTCAGCAATGATGACATTTGGCAAAATGTGCGCACGTCGACAGATTCAATGGGCACTGCTCTGAATTTAACCATGAATCGTCCCAACGACTTTGCAAGTGCTTTCCTGTCCTTGGAGTCTCTCCACAAAAGGTGCCTGTGCATTTTGGAGCCAGAAGAAGAGTTCTGCCTAGTGCCTACAGAGGATGTTGATGAAAAAGGGGTCTGTATACTTTTTGACATTACAGGAAGTTAAAAATGTTCTGCAGGGCTTATGAAACCGGGGAGGGGGAGGGGTGGGGCAGATGTCCTAACATCTTAGGAAAGATGTCTTAGAAAAGAAGCAACATTTGTGATTTTAGGATCAAGAAAAGAGAACAGGGTTTGATAGATAGGTCAATTACCATAAGATCAGGCTGGAAAGGAAGACATTCCTGGTGTTTGTTGACCCTGATCACATGGGTCACTTTTGTGCGGGAATAATTCAAAGGGGTTAAGTGTAACAGAGTTGAGGAACTTGAGCTCAGCCGTGGTTTAGTAGTCCCAACTAGTACAAATAGATATGGAGAGGCTATACCTCAAGCACCTGTGGCCCAAACATCTGCAACAGTGAACAGCTGAGGACGCTGCACAAACTGTTGACAGAGACAGAAAGAAGTACAAGACACTGTTCTCTCCAGTTACTTCTATCAGCGGCCCACAGAAAATATGCAGACCTCTGAGTTCTGAATGGAGTGGGTTGTAACATTATTTATGCCAGTAAAACATGAGGTTTATTTGTTTGAATGAGAGCTTAGCTTTGCAAAATGCCTCTCCCTGTATCTGACAATGTCTACAACCTAAGAGTGTAAGCTATACGCCAGGGCTATTCAACTAAATTGTTCAGGGGGCCACATTGTCAGAAACCCAAGGGGCCAGGGGCCGGACTGCCACGGCGCCTCCCCGTGCTATGAATATATGTACACTTGACACAACACGCAACCACATTTTCACAACTTTTATTTAACTACATTGCAAAAGTGCCACATCTGCTACATCTCCTGCAAAAAGTGCTTCATTTATGACTGTGCAACAACTGCAACATCTCCTCTTCAACATTTCAATATAAAAATAAAATAAAAAACAAACAAGTGCATGATGTGCATCTGAACATTCTAACATCAACACTTGAACAAAAAAACACATTTATAGTGCAGCTGAGCTTATGAAAAAGTGCTTCATGTCTGTGCAACAACAGCAAATCACAGCATCTTATTATCACTTATTGTCCACTCTTAACTCTCAAACATCAGGGGGGTGGGGGGCAGACAGGCCTAGCCTACATACACACATCTAATGAGAGCGATTGCACTTCTTTGACTGGGCAATGGCAGAGAAAGAGGGTTCATAGGAAGTGAGGGCTACCCGCAAACAGTGATGCAAATGCTCATTTGTCAAGGAGGCATGGTTGCTTGTTTTAATGGCATTCATGTGAGAGAAACTGGATTCACAGGTGTATGTTGAGCCAAACATTGTTAGCACAGATATTGCCAGCGTTTTTATTTTGGGGAATGTCTTGACATGAATACACTTTATCCAAAATGTTGTGGTGGATTCATTCTCAAGTGCCTGCTTCAGAGCAGATGATGCTTGCATGTCAATTATTTCAAGTTGCAGGAGACCTTCATCAATGTGAAGTGATGCAAGGAACTCTTGTCCTTTTGTGGAAATAGCAGCTACATTGGCAAATGGGTTGCTCACAAAATGCATCAATTCTCTGGACATGTCAAATTCATCAAATCGACTTGCAAAGTTTTCCCTCAATTTATCAATGAAATCTGTCATTAATTGAGTGACTTTTGTCTCAATTGTGCGTGTTAACGTTGACATGAAAAGAAAAAAGTAAAAAAAAAAAAAAAAAAAAAAAAATTATTATCATGTAATCTTTGGCGGGCCGGTCAGAATCATCCCGCGTTAGTTCGTTACACATATGTTGGATTATGTAATTGGTTTGTCATGACCCATTGTGAAACAAAATAAAGATTGCGGACTTAAAAAAAAAGAAAAAATGTCAGTTGATTTTAATTTGTTTTGTCAGACTTGGATCTTGCGTTTCCCAAACTTAGGGTCGCGACCCAAAATGTGTCGCGGACCCGTTTTTATTGGGTCGCCAATTGGCAGAGTAAAATGCATAACAATCAGACACGTTGTAAGGGGGGGTGTGGCAGCTTCAGTTACTGCACAAAAGTAAAACGGTATTTTTATATACTGTAACATATATATATAATATAAGTTATACGTTTCTCCTGCTCAAAGCACTTGACTTCACCATTACACTGACACACTTGTACGTTAATTCTTGTATTGACTGTATTATTTTCCTCGCTGTGTGAAAAATTAACAGAACTTTGCGTCTGAGGGGAGTGGCCACTGGCTGAGTGCTCTCTGTCAGACAACATGAGAGAGGAGAGATGAGACGCACCTAAATCCATTGCGGGGTGAAAATTTGCCGCAATCGGATGATGATCTTCTCTCGTCACAATTGAAATTGTATTTCTCCGTCGCGCAAAAGCTGGCTGGCAGTCTCATTGAATAATATACACGCTCCGAAAGTCTGTAAACTTGTGCATATATGAAGTTTGTTGTTAGATGGCATGCTTTGTAGCCTCCCTCTGCACCTCCCTCTGCTTCAAAAAGACACTGTCACACAAAGCGATTTCACTGGATGTCCCGGACGCCTAAATATTAAAGGCAACCAACTTGTGTCCAACCACGCCCAACTTGCGTCTAGCCACGCCCCCGCGGCGACGCGGCAGCAGCAGAGCGGAGCTCCGCTCTGCCGCGGAGCGTAGCGGCAGAGCGGAGCTCGGCCGCGGAGCTCCGTCGCGGCAGCATTATATGCCAGTAACCGCCCCTTATTCAGTATCCAGAAATAGCTCAATTGGCAACGCTGCATGGCTGTGGATCCTACGGCTTGTTGCTGGCTAGTTCGATTCCCTTCAATTTTTTTTTTTTTTTTTTTTTTAACGTGCATTCGCATTCTTTCGCCGTTAAGTTTAGGTATAACTTTAAGCATTGTTTCGGAGTTGGTTAAGGTTAGGCATTGTTTCGGAGTTGCTTAAGGTTAGAAGGGTTAAGTTTAGGCGCTGTTAAGGAGCTGGTTAAGGTTAGAGTTTGACTTAGAGAATGGCAATATTTTTTAACGTGCATTAATTTCGCCGGTTAAGTTTAGGCATTGTTTCGGAGTTGGTTAAGATTAGGCATTGTTTCGGAGTTGCTTAAGGTTAGAAGGGTTAAGTTTAGGCGCTGTTAAGGAGCTGGTTAAGGTTAGAGTTTGACTTAGAGAATGGCAATAGACAGCCTATTTCCGCGCTGCAGCGCGAGGCAATAGACAGCCTATTTCCGCGCTGCAGCGCGAGGCAATAGACAGCCTATTTCCGCGCTGCCGCTCTCTCGTGCTGCCGTGGTCACATGGGCGTATTGGCCAATCAGAGAAACGCTAAACACAAGTTGGTTGCCTAAAATATTCACGCGTCCCGGACACAATGGAAGTATGGATATATTCGTAACAAGTAATTAAAAAAAGATACAGTCAACTGGAATATGTTAGTTGTTTACACATTATGTTGGATTATGTAATTGGTTTGTCATGACCCATTGTAAAAACAATAATAAATTGCGGGATTTATATGAAGTTTGTTGTTAGATGGCATGCTTTGTAGCCTCCCTCTGCTTCTAGACACGGAGGCAACTATTTTTTTTTTACCTACTTTTTCTGTGGATGGTTTTGTGAATAAATCTCCATTATGCTTCAATTACTGTGTTTATTGTATAGCAATAAGGTTGGGTGAATTTGGCCATTGTATAAACACATTACATCACTTGAAGTTGTGTGTTATACGAATTAGATCACCCCTAGGCGTGATCTAATTCGTATAACACACTCTGTCGCGTGATGTAATGCTTAAATATTTCATATGAATATTTTTTAATTGACATTCCTGATATTTTTGCATTCAATTGCTCCTCTATACAGATGATTGTGGCTGCGCCCATATGACCTCAATGACATCTTCAAGTTCAAGTTCAAGTTTTGTTTTATTCGTCACATATACTGAGATTGTGCTTCATCAATAAAAAAATGTAAAGGAATAAAGACCAAACACTATACAAAATATACAATATACAAACTATAGTACAAAATGCAAACAAATGCAAAAATTAGGTAGAGATGTAGTGCAAATATTTTAGTAATAAATATATCAAATAGTGTTAAAAGGTGTTTAAAGTGTCTAAAGTGAATGTTAAAGGTGAGTGTTTAAAGTGAGTGTGTGCCTGTGGATGTGTGTGCAGTGAATGTGATATGATATGATATTTCATTTATAAATACGCCCCCCAGCAATTTTTACATCGGTACGGGGCGGGGAATAAATTATAAATAGACAGGACACACAACACAACAGCAAAGTAACTCAATGATCCTCTAGAGGGGGACCCAAAGGGGGGTCGTGGGTAGGTGACAGCGCATTGGCAAGTAAAAAAAAATATATATCAATATTTTATTTCTGTTCTGGCAACATATTTTGACTAAATATGCCTTGTTTTATAAATGTGTATTGACATGGGCGGCTGGGTGGCGCAGCGGTCTAAGCGCTCGTCACCAACACGAGAGACACCGGTCTCGAATCCGGCTGTCAACGTTGCCTCCGGCTTGGGCCGGCCGGCATACTGACTCAATTGGCAGAGTCAGCGGGAGGGGAGTCGATGGGTGGTAATCTGGTTGTTGTAAACAGCGACTCCTACAGGTCGGTCAGGGCGCCTGCACAGCAAGGACAGGAGATGGCGAGGGTAGTGTGAGCCTCCCACACGTTACACCTCACCAATGAGAGTCCGCACTGGCAGGTGAAAAGATGTGGCTGGCTGACTCTGCATGTATCGGAGGGGACATGCGATAGTATCTATCAACCCTTCCTACGACCGACCAATGGGGGGCACATGCGAGCAACGATCAAGACAGGGGAGGGGGGAATTGGCACGACTAAATTGGGATGGGAGAAAAAACACAGAAAAAGGAGGAAAAAAGTTGATAAATTTTTTTTTTTATTGATAACATAGTGCTGTAATACAATTTTCTAATAAATATGCATGATCAAGTTCAACAACGTGTGCTTTTATTTTGATATTCCTTAATTTGACATTGAAATTACACCAACGTTGTGTCGCCAAAGAAAATCCTAAATAAAATGGGGTTGTGGTATAAAAAAGTTTGAGAACCCCTGCTCTAGAGCGAAAAGGTAGGCCTTGAAGGTCTGTAAGGTGTTGGCAGACTTAATGTTAACTCATTGACGGCCAAAAGCGTAATATCTCGTGTTTCACCGCCAACGCTTGAGCGCCAAAAACGTAATATCTCGTTTTTAGATCCTTTGATCTTTTTCCTTTGATCCCCGTTCTAAACACTCGCCCGGAGCTCTCTAGGTCTCTCTGGCTCATCTGCCTACATTGGAATTGCAATGACGATCGAATCTCACCAGGTGGCAGTATCGCCTACCTTTTGAACTGGGGATATCAGTTGTCTTCCAGCCTGGGCCAATACTGAGTTTACCTCCGGCTCTTTCCGCCTAGGAGTGGATCATAACATAGCAATCGGTGGAAGATTTGGTGCTTCAGAGCTATTATTTCCCTTATGGTAGACATGCCCAATATACACGAATAATTGCGATCGCCATGGGATTGACTGGGATTTATTCATTTTGGAGTACTTTCTGACTGAGGTAAGGTCTCATGCTGGTATTTGTTTTACGTAAAACATGCTTCTGTAACGATCACAGTGTCGTGTTTTACCGGACGTAAAACATGCTCGACATGTTGTACACATATCAATTGTACTATACATATGTACATGGTATATACCTTTGATTTGGAAGTATTTGGGGTTTCAGGCGATCAACCAGAACGATTTGGGCATATTGCATAAAACGCCTCATATCTCGCTATCTATGAAAAAAGATTGGATTATTTTGGAAAGGGCCGATGTTTAGCGTGTAATAGCGCAAAAACTACAGTATGTAGAAATGAACTGATTAGTCAGTGATGGACTGTGAACAATGCATTCCTGTCAAATGAGTCATACTATTGTCTCCATAGCTATAGTACAGAACACACGATGGGTCTGCAAACATCACCAAAATGGTCAATAATGCTGGCGCCATTGAGTACAGATGGGGAAAGGGCGTGGCGCTCAGGGAGTTAAAAGGGAGCTTATTCCACAGTGTCGGCGCCATCACTGCAAAGCCCCAGAAACCCTTTGTCACCAGTTTGGCCCCGCGGGACCCTCAGACACAGTTGGTCATTCGATCTGAGGAACTGGAGCTGACGGGTTGGACCAAGAGTTCCTCAATGTAGGATGGAGCGAGACCATTGAGGGCTTTGTACACGAAAGTCAAATAAGATTTTAAATTACGACGTCGCTTCCCATTAATTCAACCTCATGATTGGCTCCTCTTTCCTTAAACGTTTTTGCTTAAAGGGGCACTTCATCAAAATCTTCACTGGTGGCCAACTAATTCAATCTGGATAACTATCAAACTAAGTGAATGTGTGCAAAACGGTTTAGAGTTTTTGGATGTGTGTGAGATTATGTGCAATCATCATAAAATCATCATTGTTTTTGGTGAAGTTCCCCTTTAAGTAAAGATGTATTGCATTTTCTATTACCCTCTTCTGATTTCGTATTTTACATATACTGTATTATCATTGATCACAAATATTGATTGAACTGTCTATGACAATAATATGGATACTGTATCCACAAGACGTCTCTTGCACCTGTCTCTGATTTGGCTCCTTGTTCTGATCTGGGGCCAGTAGGTCTAGTAGGTCTCTGACAGACATACAGAGCAGTCTGCTGCACGTGCTCAGTCGGTGCCAGAGCCAGCAGCAAGTCAAACGTCTGCCTTGTCTGAGGAACGAGGAGAGGAAACGCTCTACAACAAAGTCTGACTCTGAACAAACAACCTCTTTTATCCCTCTTTCTCTCTTCTCCTCCTGAGGCATGTCTCTCCCTCCATCCCTCCCTATTTCTCCCTCACTCTGCTCCCTCACTCTCCCCTCAGCTCTTTGTGATAAAGACTGTACAACGCTTTGAGTCAAACGTTGCACTTTATCATGTACTTTGTTAACACTAAGAATTGAGTCTTTAACGAGCAGCTCAGCCTCCCTCTGCAACCGACTTTCCCTATATTATCCTCTAAACTTCCAGAGGTAAATTACATTCAAGACAAAATCGTATTTCCCCATTCATAGCACGGTTTCACACTCTCAGCTGCCTATGCTGCTCCTATAGCGTGTCGCACTCTCTTCGACATCAACATTCAAAGGTCAAGTCAAGTTCATCCGACCATACTACAAAACTATAGTGGAATTATTTACTTAAGTTTGATGAGTTGAATCTACTTTGTTAGAATGGACAATAGCTTCTCTGTTTTGGTCTGGATTTCAGTTCATAGGACTTCATCATGACATTCCTATATTACAGGATTCATATTGCGGTCAGATGAGAAAGGTGGGTAACTGCCACTCACACTCACTGAAAACAACAAGAGCCATGTTGGAACTACCTCTGTAAATACAGAAATGAGTAATGCGGATGTTATATTGTGTTATGTAGTGTTGTATTGTATTTACTGCTGTCAAGCTAATCAAGTTTTTTTCTTTTTGTACTTTAAGTAAAAGTATATTCTATAATGTATTATACTAAATTATGTTATATCTAGTCAAATTAATGGAAGAACAAATGTAAATGTAAGGGGGTAGGGATCAATAAGCTTAGCTTCCCTCTACTCCTTTTTGAACATGTCAACTAACTAAATACATTGCTCTTGACTTTTTGTTTATAATTTCTTTTTTTATTATTATTAAGATTGTTCTGTTTGACGGAGCTAGATACTGTGATTTGTTTGGAGGAATATGGAGAATACATGTTAAAAAAAAACGTTTCATTCATTCATTCATTCAAATTGCCAAATTATATTTCAAATAAAATAAAATGTTGACCATTTACACCATAGTGAAATATGGCAGTTGCTGAGACAATAACTGCAATTTCCTTCACTTGGTCCACGTTGAACAAGCAAGTGGCAGTCATTTCCAATAAAAAAAATATGATCAAAGGGATCGCTCTTCTCTACCTGAGGTGAAAATGAGGTGCGATTTACAGTACAGTACAGCGATCACAAAGCTGGCCTAATTACATCATATTTAAACTTTATTATTATTTTTTCTTTTCAGATTCCAATTACCTGCGTATTTATCCTCAGGGTTAATGAGGCTCACAAGTCACACAGTAAGATATGAATGTCAGGAGAGAAAATTTAAATGTTCACAGAACCAGAGGCTTAAAAACTTGAATGAAATGATAATAGCAATAGGGCAAAGGGAGAGAGTAGAGTACGGGCCCTGGAGGTCAGCTAGGTACACACTAAAGTCAGCCTCCAAGACACAAGAAGACCTCTAGAATCTAGACTGTACTCTGGCATCAAAAGCAAGGACTTTCAATGTCTTGTCTGGCCAATTTCTGTAGTATAGCACTAACTGTGCAAGTGGTAAACCAAAAAGGTTTAACTTCAACATGTATCTCCTGTCCTGTCAAAGTATTTCATGGTATTGCTGGTGCAAAATTAGATGGTTTTAGGTCAACTTTTGTACCAACATTTGGTGGAACAGGATATAAACTTTTTTTGGTTAGGTTTTCTTTTACAGTTTTACTCCTCGCACAGTTACCGCTGTTTGCCTTTGAACCACGCTGTGTTTGACATATCTAAGTCCTCCTGGTGTAGCCTACCCCCTACATAGCAATGCAAAACTGTCTCCAATTGTAAGCTGTGTGAGCTGGCAAATATACTTGATAAAGGATAGAGGGCTGTGATTGCATAGGAGGTGACATGTTAGAACAAAGAGTTATAATATTATAAATTACAGAATAGAAGTAGCCATGTAAATGTGTCTTCCTATAGGTTGGTATAAAGAGTTTTATCTTATATGGGTTGGCAGCAATAATAAGAGGAGGATCTTATTCTCCCAGCTGGCTTTTTATGCAACTCGTATGGTTTAAAGGCACACACTGCCATCTAGTGTGAGGGAAGGAGCAGTGATCAGTTTCACCTCTCAGATTGCCGCAATGTCTGATCTGCATATGATGAATGAAATGAATGAAATGAATGAAATGAATGAAAAACTTTATTAACAGATTGCAGAATGGGTACAGTGCAGTACAGCTCAATACATACAATTGTTAAGGGGATGCAGACCAGAGAAAGACTTTCGTCTTGTTTACACCAGGGTCCCCCATTTCCAATTCATCGTAACATATATGACATACATGACATACAGATAGACAGTACTGCTACATCTATACATTTATGACATACCAGATTTGCAATTACAGTACTGTATTTGTGATACAAAAAGAGTCCAGAAAGAAAAGAGTATATACATTAGGCGTAGAAACTGTACATTGGATTGGGTAGGTGGGGGTGGGACTGTACATTGGAGGTGGTTGGGGGGGGGGGGGGGGGGGGGGGGTAGGAGTGGGGGGGGGGGGGGGGGGTTGGGTAGGAGTGGGGGGGGGGGGTTGGGTAGGAGGGGTGGGTGGGGGACACTGTACAACTGTACAAACAACACTGTACATTGGATTATTGACAAGACCATACTTGGTAATTTACTGTACATTGGCGGGGGTTGTGCTCGGACATTTACAGGGGCCAGTTTCGAGTTGCAGTCTCCCTTAGGTGTTTTTTGAGAGAGTTTTTGAAAGTGGGTAGTGATTCACATTCCTTTACAGCTTTGGGTAGGGCGTTCCACATTGATGTGGCATAATTGCGAAACGTGTTTAGTCCCTTGTTTGAGCCGAATCTGGGTTTAACATGATTTGTGGAGCTCCCTCTGGTGTTGTGATCGTGGTATTCACTGACCTTTGGGAAGTATTTAGTCATGTACATGGGTACCTTGGTCGTGTAGTGTATCTTGTAGACCAGGCCCATTGCAAGTTGCTGTACTCTGTCGTCTACTCTAAGCCATCCTAGGTTGTCAAAGTGGGCAGGGGTGAGGTGGGTTCTAGGAGTAAGGTCAAGCAGTAGTCTGACCAGTTTGTTTTGAGATGTTTGTAATTTTGTTTTTAGCGCCTTTGAGGTGCTTTGGTACCATGAGGTGCAAGCATAGTCGTAGTACCCTTGAATGAGTGCTCCTGCTAGAGTCTTCAGGGTATTCTTGTTTACCAGTGAGGAGATCCGGTACAAGAAACGAGTTCGTTGGTTGACTTTTTTTATTACATTGGATGCCATTTTGTCACAGGAAAGATTTGCCTCTAGGATGGAACCCAGGTAGGTAATATCTTCTTTCCTTGTGACAATATTGTCACCCACTGTAACTGAGAAGCCGTCGGTCTTGCTGAGTTTGTTATTTGAACCGAAGAGAATGGACTCTGTTTTGCCCATGTGTAATGATAGTTTGTTATCAGCGAGCCATATGCAGATTTTGCTTAGTTCTGAGCTGAGGGTTTTTTCAACCTGTAATTTGTTCTTGTCAGAGACCAGCAGGGCTGAGTCGTCCGCAAACAGGAACAAGTTGCAGTCACAAGCTGACGACATGTCATTTGCATAAATTAGGAACAGGATAGGATTAGGATATAGGATTAACACTACAGAATGCCTGAACCCACACATGTGACATTTCTTGCACTTCAGAGTAAGCATGTTTGGCTGTCGGCTTCAGCTCCTGTGTCACATGCAATGACAGTTTAGTGCAGCAGAGGGGGTAGATTACTGTGGGCTAAGCACTACTTCTAAACACCAAAGAAGAAGTGTTACTAGAGGAACGGTTTATAGAGTTTAAAGTGGGGTAGTTAGTGTCTACACAGTACAACCAATGTGTTCCGTGCCATTAGAGGCAAATTAGAGAAAACGCCACCTGTTCTCTACCCAGAAGACAACACTGCTTCTAAATGGTAAATGGTAAATGGTGCATTTATATAGCGCTTTGATTCAAAGCACTTTACAATTTGTTCCTCACATTTGACCCATTCACTCACACATTCACACACAGACGGCCGAGGCAACCATGCAAGGTGCCCACCTGCTCATCGGGAGCAATTAGGGGTTATTAAAGGGGAACTATCTTATAAATGGCCCTTTTCAGTGTTTAGCACTGTTTCCTAGCTATGTGGACTTATATTAATATGATCTATGTCTCTAATTCTCATATTGGCGCATTCTTCCAATTCTCCTCTCACAATATTCACCCTCACTGAACTGAGTCATCTGAAATGTGATGATCTGTGATGTCAGATAGACACCGCTGCATGTTAATGTCCCAGATGCTTCGAAGGCCACACAGTGGTTTAGGAGCCCAGCCTCAAAACAGCTTAAGATCTTCAGGTAGAAAAATGCTGTTTTTGAGGACTTGATTAGAAATACAAAACAATGAATAAAAAAAAAATAAAAAATTACAGAGGTGTTCCATAAACTCACAGGAATTGTGTAAAAGTGCCCAAATAGTGAAAGAAATAGTAAAATAGTTCCCCTTTAAGTATCTTGCTCAGACACTTCGACACGCTGCCCGGGAGGAGCGGTAATCGAACCGGGAACCTCCGGATTATTACCAGACAACTGCTCTACCTCCCAAGCCACTGTCGCCCCCTCACTTCTTCCTCATTTGAGATTAGTGGTGGTTGGAACACTGAACTGTATGTATTACTGCCACTTAATAGAAGGAGTGATGGGGAACATTCACCTCCTCGAATAAACGGAGAGCCATTAGGTGGCGGTACGTATACACGGGAGAACAGTCAATCGTGGTGAGGAACAGGATTGTATTGCACGGTGAGGAACAGGATTGTATTGCACGGTGAGGAACAGGATTGTATTGCGCAGTGAGGAACAGGATTGTATTGCACTGTGAGGAACAGGATTGTATTGCGCAGTGAGGAACAGGATTGTATTGCACGGTGAGGAACAGGATTGTATTGCACGGTGAGGAACAGGATTGTATTGCACAGTGAGGAACAGGATTGTATTGCACGGTGAGGAACAGGATTGTATTGCACAGTGAGGAACAGGATTGTATTGCACGGTGAGGAACAGGATTGTATTGCACAGTGAGGAACAGGATTGTATTGCACAGTGAGGAACAGGATTGTATTGCACGGTGAGGAACAGGATTGTATTGCACAGTGAGGAACAGGATTGTATTGCACAGTGAGGAACAGGATTGTATTGCGCAGTGAGGAACAGGATTGTATTGCACGGTGAGGAACAGGATTGTATTGCACAGTGAGGAACAGGATTGTATTGCACGGTGAGGAACAGGATTGTATTGCACAGTGAGGAACAGGATTGTATTGCACAGTGAGGAACAGGATTGTATTGCGCAGTGAGGAACAGGATTGTATTGCACAGTGAGGAACAGGATTGTATTGCACAGTGAGGAACAGGATTGTATTGCACAGTGAGGAACAGGATTGTATTGCACAGTGAGGAACAGGATTGTATTGCACGGTGAGGAACAGGATTGTATTGCACAGTGAGGAACAGGATTGTATTGCACAGTGAGGAACAGGATTGTATTGCACAGTGAGGAACAGGATTGTATTGCACAGTGAGGAACAGGATTGTATTGCACAGTGAGGAACAGGATTGTATTGCACAGTGAGGAACAGGATTGTATTGCACTGTGAGGAACAGGATACTTCACAAGTACACACTTCTATGCAACTCTATGAGAGGATGCAGTTCAGAGACACCTGGTCTGAAGTAAAATACTGGAGCACACAGATATAAGGACTGCAAACTATTAGAAACAGCAGAAACTGAGTCAAAACTGCATCAGTGAAGACGGAAGGGGTGTCGGAAAGTTTTGGTTTATTATCCTGTGTTCCTACTGTGTTCCAGAATTTTGCTTTGGACCAAATCCCTCTGAAGTTTATCCTCTCCTCAAGGCTGCCGCACTCTGAGGACGTTGGGCCCACAGTTCTGTATGTGGTTTGGCTTGGAGCGCAGGAAACTTCTCCCCTCAACAACTTGTGTTACTTTTCTCTCTGTAATAGCTGCTCCAAGGCATGCTTCTCACATCGCTGCCCATGTGACCACAGGAAGATAAATGTGAGGAATTAGAGCAAGAGGACATAGGAAGCTGTCGTCATTATCTGGCCTAAAAGTGTGAGAAGCTGTTGGGGCTGCAGCCTGTACACATTAGGGCTGTGCGATATGACGATATATATACTGTATATTGTACGACGACAAAAAAAGATTTATATCGATATATTTTCCTCTATTGTTTCTATCACCGTTGTGGGGGTGGGGGGGACACTGAACTGCTATACATTTACATTTTTTGCTGACGCTTTTATCCAAAGCGACTTACAAGTTCTGTACGACAAGTGAGCAGGAAGGGTACAACTCTTTCAGCTGAGTATAACAATGTTCATCAAACAGTGTTGAAACTTGGGTACTGCAGTGTTGAGTGCATAGTAGTAAAGACATAGGGATGCTCGATATTGGCTTTTTTACCGATACCGATATTGTCCAACTCTTAATTTCCGATACCGATATCAACCGATACCGATATATGCAGGGTTCCCACCCCCCCAAAAAATGGAATAATTTCAGGTAATTAACATTACATCTCTTGTTGTGGAATTAACACAACATTATGCATACTTTTGACAATAAATCAAATCAGAATTTGTTCTTACTTGCTTGCCTGGGTAAATAAAGGTTATAGAAATGTAAAAACCGATACCGATATTTTCTGATATCGCATTTTAATGCAGATATCGGCCGATAATATCGGACATCCCTAATTAGTATAGTAGGAAGAGTGCATGATAGTAGAAGACAGTAAGAAGGTTAGTGCCTTTTTTAATTTTAATTTTTTCATTTCAGATATTTTTCATTTAATTTCAACCTTTATTTAAAATCGTAAGCCTCTGAGGTTTCCCTCATTTACAGAAACGACGATTGTACAAAATGTAAACAGTACATAATACAAACAATATTCACAGAAATGTAAACACCAGAGTAAAAATTAAAAACGTTTCAAATAATTTAAAACAGTTACAATGGTCTGAAATCATACGTTTAGACATTCCAAGGGAAGGGAGAACCTCCCATTTCAGAGAGAGTTGAAGGACATTCCATGAGTTAGACTCCAGAGGCATCAAAGGAAAAGGCTGACTTCCCTAGATCAGAACAAACTTGAGGAACCCTAAGAACCATCCAGTCATTCGATCGAGTTGAATAGGTTCCAATATTCCAATCTAACAGTGAAGAGATATAAACAGGTTGTTTACCAACAATAAGGGCTTTAAAAATAAATAAATACCAGTGTCTGTTGTGCCTTTCTGTAAGAGGCCAACCCACCCTATCATACAGGACACAATGGTGAGTATCATATGTCACCAGTAATAAATCTAAGAGCTGAGTGATATGCAAAATCCAGAGGTTTAAGAGTTGATGCCGCAGCATGCCTTTAAATTACATCACCATAGTCCAAAACTGATATTGATTGAAGTGTGCTTTTAGTCGACGGCGAAAGATTGATCGGGTTTCAGCTGTCCTACTGTGGTGGGAAGTTCGTTTTGGAAGAGGGCAGAGAATAGGCGGCTTCTCTTTGATGACCCTCCCGGAGCTTGGATAGGAGTGGGTCTGAGGCAGCCATCATTCAGATCCTGCTTTACATTCTCTACATGTGGGCTCGAATAACAAACAAACCTGGAGAGTGAAAAAGAATTAAACTCCCTGAAACACAGAACAGGACTCAACAGCCCAACCAAGACGAGATGAGGAAATTGTACCTAAAAGGGGGGTGTTTACTTCTGTTGACACTGAGCAGAAAACTGTACTTGACTAAATATGCTGCAGACCAGTTCCCACTTCAGACTCCAACACAACAAACCTCCTCTACCAGCTACAACAACCATGAGAGGCAGAAAAGGGAAAGTAAAAGATGCCAGCTACATGGAAGGCAAGTGTTGAAAGCATTGTTCAACGTCACTTCCAAATAAAACGAGAAAAGAGAAAGTACATTTCATTTGCATTTAGTTATTGGCATGTGGTTATTTTGTAAAGACAACTTTTTCATTGAATTTACAGAAAACCTACTATGTCGTGACTCGTGATATACAGGTGCAGCTCAATAAATTAGAATATCGTGGAAAAGTCTATATATTTAGCTGTATTGATGCAGTCATTTGTGCAAAAGGAGCCCCAACCAAGTACTGAGTGAACATACATGAACATACTTTTCAGAAGGCCAACATTTCTATATACAAAAGAAAAATACATATATTTTTTATTGGTGATACAGACTTTTGGGCTTTCATGAGCTGTAAGACATAATCATCAAAATTAAAACAAATAAAGGCTTGAAATATTTCACTTTGTGTGTAATGAATCTATAATATACGAGAGTTTCGCTTTTTGAATTGAATTACTGACATAAAATAACTTTTCCACAATATTCTAATTTATCAAGCTGCACCTGTATATTGAAATAACCCATTATCGTGATAGAAGATGTTGTCCATATCGCACAGCACTAATCAAATAAATATAACCTATCTAATGGATCTCACTGCTGTAAGTGACAACTGGAGTACTCATTTCCCGCTTCTAGCTTTTCAGCATTGTGATCTGGATGGTGGGTTTATTTAATTCTGTGTACTTGGTCAGCTGCATGTTTGTGGATCTTTTGGCCACAGTCGGACATCTTTAAAAAACACATTGAAAATCGGTAGTGTGACAAGCATCAGTCTTCCTATAATAACTGTATATATTAGAATTGCCCTCTACATCTCTGCGCTGCAAACACATAAATGGTACAGTAGCACTGCACCCATTTCCTCTTGCATCGAGCACAATCAGTTACAGTACAGGGGAAATCTATGAAATTCCTAGCTGGAATTTCATAGATGGTAGATTTCATAGGACTGTGGTTGATATACAATGTGGGCCTTTTCAGACTATTCGATTGCAGCAGACATCTACAGAATTACATGAACAGGAATTGTAATGGCGTGTAAAACCGTTACAGCTTAGTTCACCCAAACCAAGAGTCAGGCTCTCAGCACAGACAGAATAGTGCTGAAAGGGACATTTTTCAGATTGGGCCCTTCGCATTCCATTGTGAGGAGGACATTATAATTGGACACATTACCGATGTGTCTCGAGAGCTCTGCCGCATCTGCCCCCCCCCCCCAGAAACTCTGGCAGATGATGCTCGGCCGGCAGAGAGCAGACCTCTAGTGAACTGCACACACTATTTAGATAACTGCCTACTACAGCGCTGGTGGAATGAACACTGGATTTTAAGCACACAAAAAAGGTCAACCAATCATCTGCTGCTACTAGCAACTTGCTAGGGGATAGTGACTAAGAGCCGATTCTTTGTTGCGAACGAGAAGAGCCGACTCCCGTCGGGGAGAGCCAAATCTTCAGCCGCTCCTGGTCACTGCTCAGCTCTGCTGAGAACTAATGGCGAAAACTAAACTTACGGGGAAAATAAAAGTTCTGCAGCAGCAGCTGGGCATGAGGGACTTTATTTTGACACCATGCGGTCAATCACATGTGAGGACAGACTAGGATCATAGTACCATTATGTCTCCAAAGACAGCGAGTGTAGTGGTACAGGCCAGGTACACTACACACCACTGGCGGACTCAGGGGGGGGGGGGGGGGGGGGGCAGGGACGGATCGCCCCCCCCTGGTGCCCCCACGGTTGAAAAACGTGCGCTAAAGTGCCCTTTTGAGTGGCGAAAAATTTGAGGGTGTGCCCTATTGGTGCTTTTCCAATGGTCTAAACTTGACCATGTGCCCCACGGTTAAATAATGTCATGCAAAACAATTATATTACTATTATAAAACAAATATTATTTTCTTTTCTCTGATTTTTTGAGGTTCTCTATTCAGTTCAATATCTCTCTATTATTCTTGGGTTATTATAAATTACACAAGTTCTTATAAAATGTAAGTGATTATGGTAAGATAATTGAAGCTTACTTTTGGTCTTTATTTTTATTTTTATTTTATTTTCATTTTTATTTAACGGGAGAGTGGCCAAGCCACAGTTGACATTCTACTTATGGTAGAATTTAGAATGTTAGATCCTATGGTATATGTTACGAAGGATCAGATTAAACCGAATATATATATTTATTTATTGATATATATTGAATAGTATTTGTATATCGTTTGATATCCCTTGTATATTCCTTGTACATATACACGGAATATCCCTTTAGCCTACTATAGCCCATAATAGTTCATTCTCTTATTGGACAAAAGGACCAGGCGCCAGGGGACCAGCCCCTGACGTCAAGTTCAAAGGTACCGACGAGACATGTCCGTACTAGCCCCAGCTCCGCTCAGGGATACGGCTACCGAAATGAGAGTGGCACTATTTGTTCACCGTGCATATAAATATGGCGCAAGTAAATGTAGAAATCCCTTAGTCCCTTACCCTTCTACCCAACTTAGTAACAGAACGTGAAGCCTCACCCACGATACCATGTGCGGTGAAGTATGGCCTGTTTGGCCTTAGAATAGCATCGAGACCTCGTGCGAATTAATAACTGAATTGTCAGAGTTTGGCACTGTACCGTCGAGTGCGACGTATTTCTATTAAGTAATAATAGTCTATCGTGTATGGTGCATCGTGCGGTTAGAGTTCTAAAGTGACCAGCATCTCCAACGCTTCCTCGTGTTATCTAGAGTCTTATCCAGGTTAGGCCGACCACATGGCGCTTTCATCCGAGGAGATCTAGGCGAGGACCGAGGGACATGTACACTGGATTACCTACCCGACGACTGCTGAGCCCTATGCGGCTGGAATATATATTTGCTTTGGTACTGTGATTTGTGGAGCGGATAATCGCCGACGCCTGTGAGTGTTGGATTTACCCCCGAGAGGAGTCAAGTTGAGTCGGCGCTCAGAGAGACTGAGGTCGCCTAGCTTCTTCTTCATTGTGGAGCTACAGCCTACAAGAGAACCAAGGTGTATTCATCTGCGGATCAAGAGTCTACTGCACTGTCTTCTGTACTTGAAGTCTCCCTAGATATCGTTGACCAGACGGTCTACTACCGACGGCTCTCCTACCCCCCCTACCGGCTTACAACCGGGAGGACCCCTTCCAGATTATCCCGCTATATCATTAAGTGTACCATAGATCTAATTCCCTAAGAGCCAGGTTGTATACTTGCTTCCTGCGTAACCAGAGATTGGACATTCAGTGTTGATTTGCCTACGAGTACTCATTTGCCTTACAAGTGCATTCAAATCATAAATGTAATAGTAAATATCATATGTACCTTTTGCTATATTAAATATTTGATTATTACCTTTGTCTGGAACCGATTTCATTGTGGGAAAGTGTTCATCATATTTAGATATCGTGTACTGTATGGCCAGTAGTTAAAGTACATAAAGCGGTAGTGGTTTAATGATACCATACTTATCAATACAGTCAGGGAATTGTACCCCTCAGTTACAATTGGTCCTTCGAGCCGGAGGGTAATTAGTGTAATATTAATATAGTGGTATTAATATTGAAATGGCCTATGATGAACACTCCACGAAACGGTCCTCCTAAAGTAGAACGCCCGCAGCGTAGACGGCAGCCACCTCAGTACTTAGAGGATTACGCTGCCAGTATACTACCTAGCCTTCTACAAACGGTAAACGCGGTAAAAGTAGAAAGTAAAATTATGTCCGACCCTATCAACCAGGATACCCCGACCACAGAGGCCCTAGTGGGTTCTAATGTAACTGACCAAGCTCACGGTGGGGACCAGGAGGGAACTGACACGACTTTACCCCCCGCCAAGACCGAAGAAGTAGTCCCCCAAGAGCTCCGGGAGGAAGACAACCCTCCAGAGATGGAACTCTGCACGGAACAAGATGAGGAGAGCGCCGAGGAGATAGAGCTCCAGGACTCCCCGCAGGGGAACGCATCCCCAACGAGTACTGCCAGGAGCGGATCACCTCAACCAGCGTCTTCCCCCAGCGAGGCGGACCAGATGCTGGCACAGGCGTTCCTCGCCAGCCTAGCAGCCTCTACGGAACGCAATCGACTCCAAGCACAGACGCTTAGCGAGCGCGAACAACTCCAAGCACAGATGCTTAGCGAGCGCGAACATTCTACCATTGAAAGAGAACGCCTCCAAGCGCAGCAACGGAGCGACGAAGAGCGCATACGTCTGGAGATGAGACGCCTTCAGGCGGAAGAGAATATGGCAAGAGACCGGGCCGACACCCAGCGTGCCGCTGCCGGTGCCCAAAGAGAAGCAGATCTCACCAAGCGCGAAGCCGAGCGCGACAGACTACAAGCGCAGCTAATGGAGCAGCTGATCGCCAGGGCAACACCCCCTCCCTCCACAAGGGGTTCCAGGGCCTCGTCAAGACACGGGTCAAGGGCACCCTCCCCTAACCGATTAAGCGACCCTGAGCCCGACCACCAGAGAGAGCCTATACCCCCCTCCGAACCCCTTCCCCGACTGGTCCCAGTGAGACCCAGCTACAAGGAAGGAACGGCGTACACCGCGGAGAGGCTAAATAGACGACTACAGGATCTAGATGACCTGACAGAGGAAGAAGAGGGAGAAGAGGAGAGTCAAGCCCGACAGCAGCACATTACTCCACAGGACCAGGAGGTCCAGTACAGCCCAGGCTATACCCCCGCGGCTCTGCGCTACAGACCCCCGACTCTATTCACGGGCGAGCATGACGCGCGACCAGTCCCGAGGAATAGTACCTGGACCAGCGGGCCATGGTACCCCGCCGGTACCAGCCCACCGAGAGGCGTAAGAGGAGACTCGCCTAGGAGGCCTCTCTTCCAACGCTCACCGATGTGCCAGCCATCCACGGCGTCATACATTGGCACACCGACGTTTCCAGACTTCACCCATGAGAACCGAGCACAGTACACGGAGCTACGGATGTGCTTAGAGACAATGATGGTGGATGTAGCTGATGAACGCCACAAGTATGCTATCCTATTGAAGCACCTGAAAGTGCCCAGAGCGCACAACATAGCGCTGGCCTATGCCACCTCTACTACCCCATACACAGCGGCTCTAGCAGCACTAGACCAAAGATATGGACGTATATGGGATTACGTAATACAAGAGATAAGGCATATTGACCGCCTACCCCCAGCAACAGACAATCGCTCACTAGACGACCTGTCTATCAAAGTACAATCCCTGGTAGGGATGCTGGGGGCGCAACGAGAAAAGGGTATGCATGAACTATACGCAAACTCGAATGTCGAGAGGATTTTAGAGAAGCTGCCGCCCGCCCGACAGGAGCGCTTCAGGCGGCAAAGAGACCACCGTGATCCTAACGGTCCCGAGCCATCCCTCCTAGACCTAGCCGACTTCCTGGCGAGAGAAGTCAGCAGCCTACGGTTGGATACGTTCGTGCGAAGCACACCAAGCTCCAGAGAGGGACCTAGGAGAGCAAACGATGGCCGAAGATCGGTGACTGTCATGCACCAATCAGAATCAGTACCGAGCAGCAAGAACCACAGTACCCCCTCGATGAAAGAGAAGTGGAAGATGGTGTGCCCGTACTGCGAAAAGGAACAATGTGACCTGTTCAAGAAGATGACCGCTGAAGAAGTGAGTCACTGGATAAAGTCCAACAGGCGCTGTTACCGATGTGCGCGCAGTCACATGGCAGCCGAGTGCCGCCTAAAGAAGAGGTGTAGTCGGTGTGACGGAGCCCACCTAGATGTCCTACACGACAGTAACAGAAGAAAGCCTGCACCATCCAGCAGCACAAAGGCAAGTGTTATGTACATTGACCCCGCTAGCAGCGGGGGGGCCCAGGTGCTCTTAAAGGTGGTCCGCGTAACACTGAGTTACCAAGATAAAGTCATGGACACTTACGCCGTCCTTGATGACGGGTCAGAGAAGACCCTTCTCCTCGCGTCCGCTGCGGCCCAGCTGGGGCTGCGGGGGAGCGAAAACCAGATGACGATTCGGACAATAAGAAGAGATCTAAAGACGATAAAGGGCGAGAATGTCTCCTTCACTATCGCAGCAAGCGGGCAGCCAGAGAGACGGTATAGGATTACTAATGCTTTTACCAGCCAAGAAATAGGACTATCGCAGTACACCTACCCCATCGCCAAGCTGATGGATAAATATGTGCACCTGCGTCAACTACCTATCCCGCTCATAGACGGTGCCACCCCGACCCTGCTGATAGGCTCCGACCATGCAGACCTCATAGTCCCGATAGACCGGGTCCATACAGGACCCAGAGGTTGTCCTGCAGCAGTCGAGACCCGCCTAGGATGGACATTACAAGGCCCCCTCGCCAAGTCTCTTAACCGAACAGCAGCCACTAGCTGCCTCCACTCCAGAGCGACAGAAGAAGACACCACACTCCTGCAGCATGTCGAGAGGCTATGGACACTAGAGACAATGCCCTTTAAGAACGAAAAGAAAGACATTCGTTCTAAGGAAGATATTTACGCTATAGCCCTCCTCGAGCAAGGGACAAAGAGAGTCACAGTCAACGGAGTGATGAGATACGCAACTCCACTCCTGAGGCGAGAGGGAATGCCCACCTTTCATGCCACAAAAGAGGCGACGGAGCGGTATCTATTGAACACAGAGCGGCGCCTAGCCAAAGACCCCGCTCAAGAGGCTGTGTACCGCGCTGAGATTAACAAGCTAATCACAGCGGGACACATAAAGAAAATTGACATTAAAGAGGCCGATCAGACGACCGAATCATGGTACGTGCCGCACCACAAGGTCCACCACAACGGCAAGGATCGTATTGTGTTTAACTGCAGCTACCAGATCGGATCACAAAATCTGAATAAAGAGCTCTTGCCCGGCCCAACACTCGGCCCCTCTCTACTAGGCGTGCTACTACGCTTCCGCCAGGACAAGGTGGCTATCAGCGGCGACATCAAAGGGATGTTCCTGCAGGTGAGACTAGTGGAGGAGGACAAGCCCCTGCTGCGGTTCCTATGGAGAGAGAGGATCGGAGATGAGCACCCAGCCATCTATCAATGGGAAGTCCTCCCTTTCGGAACCACATGCAGCCCATGCTGTGCTACGTTTGCACTACAAAAACACGTCACAGAGGACCCAGCAGCAGATGAAGAGGTCCGACAAAGCGTGACAAATAGTTTCTACGTGGACAACTGTTTACAAAGCGTCTCGACGCCAGAAGAAGCCGAGGCTCTTCTACTCAAGCTCCGCGCCTCCCTGATCAAAGGCGGCTTTGATCTCAGGCAGTGGGCCAGCAGCGACCCGCAAGTACTGCGCAGCCTCTCCCCCGAGGACAAGGCAGCGAGCAGCGACACCTGGATGGCGACCATCCCAGGAGAAGCCCAAGAAATGACACTAGGACTAGTCTGGCGCTTCAAAACAGACTCGCTCCATTATAGACACAAACCCCTGACCAAGGAGCAGGGAAGGTCGACGGCAATACCGACCACCAGACGGAGTGTATACAGAACACTCGCCAGACAATATGACCCGTTGGGATGTATTCTACCTTACACCACCAGGGCAAAGATGATTGTAAGAGCGCTAAGGGACAAGGACCAGGGCTGGGACGATCCCATACCCGAACACCTTGCATCCACATGGAGAGAGTGGGAGACGGAACTCCGCTCACTCCCAGGTGTTAATATACGCCGCAGCTACTTCCCACCCACAGTGAGGCCAGAGACATGCAAGATGGACCTGCACGTATTCAGCGACGCCTCCGAAGTAGCCTACGGTTCGGTGGCCTACTTGCGTGCCCGAGAGGAGGGAGGAGAAATACATACTGCTTTCATCCTGGCTCGCTCAAGAATAGCCCCACGAAAGCAACAATCTATCCCGCGTCTAGAGCTCTGCGCAGCCCTAGCAGGAGCGCAGCTCGCCACGTTAATCCAACGTGAACTCACCATCCCGGTGCAAAGAACAATCTTGTGGTCAGACTCCACGACAGTACTCACATGGATCCGGTCTGATTCGTGCAGATACAAGGTCTTCGTGGGAGTCAGAGTCACCGAGATTCAAGAGTTAACCGAAGTAGCGAGCTGGAGGTATGTGGACACCAAACACAACCCAGCTGACGTCATCACCCGGGGAATGTCCCTGGATGACCTCACCCGTCACAACCTCTACAGTGACGGACCAGAGTTTCTCAAGCTCCCCGAAGAAGAGTGGCCTACACCCACCCCACGGGAGGCGAGTAAAGAGGAGGCCGAAAACAAGAAACCTATGTTCTGTGGATTGAACACACTCGTCTCCACAGACCCCGACATAGACGATTGCCTCACCCTACAGAGTGCGCAGCTAAAGACATTTCTGTGGCACCACCCAGAGGTTCAGCCCACAACTGACATTTCAGCAGCTGACTACGAAGAAGCAGAACTTCTTCTACTACAACGAGCCCAGAGAGACTCGTTCCCCGATGAGCTAGCCTGTCTACAGGGAGCAAAGCCAGTCCCATCAGACAGCAGACTGCTCCACCTAGCCCCCGAGAGCGACGCCCATAGTCTCATCAGAGTGGGTGGTCGTCTGCGGAGAGCCCCAGACTTACCGGATGACGTCAAGTACCCGATAGTCTTGAACAGCCGACACAAGGTCACAGAGCTGATCATAAAGAAATACGACGAGGATGTGCACCACGCAGGGGCAGAGAGAGTCTTCGCGGAGATCAGACGTCGTTATTGGATACTGCAAGGGAGAGAAGCAGTGCGGCGCTTCCAGCGAACCTGTCTAGACTGTCGTAAGTGGCGAGCCCAGCCCAGTATACCCCGGATGGCTGACCTACCTCCCTGTCGCCTCCGACTCGGCGACAAGCCTTTTCACTCCACCGGTATGGACTGTTTCGGCCCGCTGTATATAAAGAAAGGAAGAGGAACCGAGAAGCGGTGGGGTATTGTATTCAAATGCATGACCACCAGAGCGATACATATCGAACTCCTTCCAACCATGAGCACAGACTCATTCCTTATGGCCTTCCGAAGATTCACATCACGGAAAGGAAAACCGTCTACATCAGGGGTAGGCAACCCTAGGCACGCGTGCCTGCATAGGCACACGGGGGCATTTGCATAGACACAGGGGGCAGCAGTAAAAAAAATAAAAATAAAAATAAAAAAATTATATATATATTTTTTTTTTTTTTTTTTTTTTAATATTATAGTGAAATATTTTGCACTGTTGTCGCATTTATCTTGTTGAAATCCTCCCACAGGTTCTTTTTACTACCACATATTTAATTGAGACCCTTTATTTGTTTATTATTTCAATTTAGCTGGAAATACATTGCTACATCATTCAGTAACATTTGCAGAGCCTTATAACAAAAACATTATTACGGTCACCGTTGTGACCAGTGGGATTAATCAACACATTTTATTATTTATTTTTCTATTTCATTGAACATTGCACATGTTAAAAGCCATTTTTTTTACTCAAAATGTGAGTATTACCAAGTCAACTTGTGTTCTTAAAACAATGACAATAAACATAGTTTTATTAGGTTGAAATAATGTGGTTGTGTACTTATTTTTCTGTTAACTTATTATGGATTGAAAACTGAACCTTAATGCACAGTAACTGAACTCAATATTTTTAAGTTCTGGTAACGTATTATTATTATTTTTTTTACAGTGTAGTCTTGCTATCAATCAAAACTTATTTACACGATATACCTCACATTCACCCTCCATTCACAACCTGGTGTTCTCCATTAGGCCTGTAGGTGGAGCTATGACAGCACACGTACAGTACACACACCGATGGTGTGTGATGTGTCCAAAAATGAATGGGCAAATGTGAGTGAAATGGTCGCACTGTATGCAGCTGTTTGTCTGCATTGCACCCCCCCCCCCCCAACTCAGATTTAGGGTTGATACAACCATCATAATAATATTGTTAATAATAACAATAACAATAATGATGTAATAATGTTAAAATTATCATTAAAAATACCTGATTATGAGAAAAAAAAATTACGATGCATGGAATATTGTTGAGGCACACTAGTTACAACTATATTTCAAACAGGCACTCCATGTCAAAAAGGTTGCTGACCCCTGGTCTACATTATTGTCTGATCACGGGACAAACTTCAAAGGCGGAGAAAGAGAGCTGAGAGAGAGCTTCCAAGCTATGGGCCCAGAATTTAAGACCCACCTCGCTCCATCCCAGATTGACTTCCAGTTTAATCCCCCGAACGCACCTCACTTCGGTGGAACTTGGGAACGAGAAGTACGTTCTATAAAGACAGCCCTGTACGCCGTGCTTGGGGCCCAGACCGTGGCGGAAGAAGTCTTAATGACAGTCCTCACGGAGATCGAGGGAGTATTGAACTCAAATCCCCTTGGTTACGTCTCAAGTGATGTAGCAGATGTCGACCCAGTCACCCCCAACACACTCTTGATGGGGCGGCTGGACCCCGCGCTACCCCAGACAATGTACAGGCCTGAAGAAGCGAACGGCCGAAGAATGTGGAGGTACAGTCAAGTATTGGCTGACAAGTTTTGGAACAGCTTCCTACTCCACTACCTACCGTCTCTACAGACCCGCCAGAAATGGGTGAAAGAGAGAGACAATTTGACAGAAGGAACAGTCGTCATGATTATCGACCAGTCACTACCCCGAGCTATGTGGCCGGCTGGCCGCGTAAGCAAAGTGATCACCGGTGCCGATGGAAAGGTCCGAGCAGCTGAAGTGCTCGTCCAAGGGCGGACCTACACCCGACCCGTGGCGAGGCTAATAGAACTGCCAAGGCTCCCTGATACTATCGATGACGACCATGACCCCATGACTTTGTGAACTGACTGACCCTCACAGCGGACATTGAGTAGTGGACAGTGCGGTTAATCTGTCTCTGCTTAGCTAATTAGGTGGGACTAATTAGGGGGCGGCTGTTACGAAGGATCAGATTAAACCGAATATATATATTTATTTATTGATATATATTGAATAGTATTTGTATATCGTTTGATATCCCTTGTATATTCCTTGTACATATACACGGAATATCCCTTTAGCCTACTATAGCCCATAATAGTTCATTCTCTTATTGGACAAAAGGACCAGGCGCCAGGGGACCAGCCCCTGACGTCAAGTTCAAAGGTACCGACGAGACATGTCCGTACTAGCCCCGGCTCCGCTCAGGGATACGGCTACCGAAATGAGAGTGGCACTATTTGTTCACCGTGCATATAAATATGGCGCAAGTAAATGTAGAAATCCCTTAGTCCCTTACCCTTCTACCCAACTTAGTAACAGAACGTGAAGCCTCACCCACGATACCACGTGCGGTGAAGTATGGCCTGTTTGGCCTTAGAATAGCATCGAGACCTCGTGCGAATTAATAACTGAATTGTCAGAGTTTGGCACTGTACCGTCGAGTGCGACGTATTTCTATTAAGTAATAATAGTCTATCGTGTATGGTGCATCGTGCGGTTAGAGTTCTAAAGTGACCAGCATCTCCAACGCTTCCTCGTGTTATCTAGAGTCTTATCCAGGTTAGGCCGACCACATGGCGCTTTCATCCGAGGAGATCTAGGCGAGGACCGAGGGACATGTACACTGGATTACCTACCCGACGACTGCTGAGCCCTATGCGGCTGGAATATATATTTGCTTTGGTACTGTGATTTGTGGAGCGGATAATCGCCGACGCCTGTGAGTGTTGGATTTACCCCCGAGAGGAGTCAAGTTGAGTCGGCGCTCAGAGAGACTGAGGTCGCCTAGCTTCTTCTTCATTGTGGAGCTACAGCCTACAAGAGAACCAAGGTGTATTCATCTGCGGATCAAGAGTCTACTGCACTGTCTTCTGTACTTGAAGTCTCCCTAGATATCGTTGACCAGACGGTCTACTACCGACGGCTCTCCTACCCCCCCTACCGGCTTACAACCGGGAGGACCCCTTCCAGATTATCCCGCTATATCATTAAGTGTACCATAGATCTAATTCCCTAAGAGCCAGGTTGTATACTTGCTTCCTGCGTAACCAGAGATTGGACATTCAGTGTTGATTTGCCTACGAGTACTCATTTGCCTTACAAGTGCATTCAAATCATAAATGTAATAGTAAATATCATATGTACCTTTTGCTATATTAAATATTTGATTATTACCTTTGTCTGGAACCGATTTCATTGTGGGAAAGTGTTCATCATATTTAGATATCGTGTACTGTATGGCCAGTAGTTAAAGTACATAAAGCGGTAGTGGTTTAATGATACCATACTTATCAATACAGTCAGGGAATTGTACCCCTCAGATACAGTATACATAGGAAAGTTAAGGATAAATGGCTCATTCTGGGCTATCCGGTGGTTTAAGGGAGGGAGTTATACGCGAAGGTTGTGTCTATGGAACACAGTCCTATATGAATCTCGGAGGGAGGTGGGATTAGGGGATTATTATTTGTATATATGTATGTTTTTAAGCTCGGCTTTCAACGGGACCTCAATAGTTGGATGTATATCTATTGTAGCTTCACTCTCCAGAAGCATTACCAACAACTACACAACAACATGTATAGATTATGGCTAGTTTGAATATAATGATCTGGAACACTGGGGGAATAAATAATCAACACAAACGCAAAAGCGTGCTCACACTGATGAAAAAAGAACAGGTTGACGTGGCTCTGCTAAGCGAAACACACATTTTAGGGAAAGACATAGATACGTTAGCGGACAACACATATCATAACATTAGTCACTCTTCCTTTGGAACGAGAACTCGTGGAGTTGCCATAGTCGTTAGACGGAAGTTGAATATTGAATTGAAGGGAGTATGGTCTGATTCAGATGGTCGGATAACTATAGCTAAGATTGTACACAAGAACAGGAAAATAGCGTTGGTAGCGGTATACGCCCCAAATTTATACGAAGTTAGTTTCTTCACTACACTTACCAGAGCAATGTTACACCTTCCCGAATACTCATTTATAATTGGTGCGGATTTTAATGCCATTTGGAATCCAAGGATGGATAAATCTTACCCCTCCTTTTCCAATGAACAAAAAAAGTCATCTAATGCATTAAAGGATTGGTCAAAGATTACAGGTGTAAATGACTTATGGCGATCACTCAACCCCACGACCCGGAAGTACTCTTGTCGATCTGCGAGACATAACACATTATCCAGAATAGATTATGTTTTTGCATCCCCGAGACTATTTGATAACTACGATGTGGAAATGATACCCAATGCATTATCAGATCACTGTTATTTACTCCTAAAAGGAACATTTGGTATACTATCATCCCGAGCCCCTAGATGGCGATTTAACTCGATGCTGCTTAATAACAAGGAATTCATTACACAAATCAAAGAAGCTCTTACGGTATTCCTACGGATTAATGCGAATTCGGTGCAGGACCCCAGAATATTATGGATGTCGGTAAAGGGAATGATCAAGGATTTCACAGATAGCTTTTCCTCCAAAATACACAAGAATCAATGCTCAAAACTGGCTGAACTGGAAACGCTTTATTCAACGTTATTTAATTCTTTACAATACAACAACTCGGTTCGACTGGAAAATCAAGTCAATATACTAAAAAAAGAGATTAACGCCATATACAGACAACAATCTGAAATGCAAATACGTAGCACAAGACAACAGCAGTACTCCCAAGGTTCCAAACCAAGTCACCTATTAGCTATGCAATTAAGAGTTAACGCAAAATTTGCAGATATAACTACCATTAGAGCACAACAAGGACTTGTTACAGAACCCAAAGAAATAAACGCGACATTCAAAGAATTCTACTCCAACTTATACAAATCAGAAACGACCTTCGATCAAAACAAAATGGACACATACCTTAATCAAATTAACCTCCCTAAACTTTCAGAGGATGACGCTAAACAGTTAGAAACACCGATCACACTAGATGAACTTAGGGAGGCCATATCTGAAATGCAAAGTGGTAGGGCTCCTGGAAGAGACGGTATCCCACCAGAAATGTACCTCTCTTGTTGGGACATAATTGGACCATTATTACTAAATATGATTTTATACTCAGTCAATGAGGGGAACTTCCATAAACACGACAATATTGCACTCATAACAGTCCTCCTTAAAAAAGACAAAGACCCCACCGAGTGCGGTAGTTATAGACCTTTAAGCCTCCTCGGAACCGATATCAAACTGTACTCTAAGGTATTAGCCATCAGACTACAAAAGCATATGACGTCTTTAATTCATCCGGACCAAACTGGCTTCATAAGAGGCCGCTTGATCACTGATAACATAAGACGATTACTACACGTACTAGATGCTAACAAGGAAGACACCACACCTAAGGCGATGCTGTCCCTGGATGCAATGAAAGCTTTTGACAGGTTGGAATGGTCGTATCTATGGGCAGTATTAGAAAGGATGGGGTTAGGAAAAGGATTCATTGATATGATTAAAGTATTATACAAAGACCCATCGGCCATGATTACAACAGGTACAATCGCCTCCGAAATCTTTCCGGTATCACGTTCTTTCAGACAGGGTTGCCCTCTTAGTCCCGGACTATTCGATCTATCATTAGAGCCTTTAGCACAATATATAAGACAATCCCAATCCATAGAACCAATCGTAATCAAGGGCACACAACATAAAATTTGTTTATATGCGGACGACGTAATACTGTTCATGCAAAACCCCAACACCGCATTGCCTCATCTTCTCAAGCTGATTGAGGACTTTGGAGATTTATCGGGATTTAGGATAAATTGGCCGAAGTCGCCCTTCCTCCCACTTAACGCCCCTGCAAAAAGAAATATAACCCTCCCAGGAGAGATACTGATGGTAAAACACTTTAGATGTTTGGGAGTTGAAATATTCCCTACCAAACGGTGAAGCACAATTACATAAAAATCCAAAACAAAATCAAATACGACCTTGACAGGTGGTCAAAACTCAAAAACTCAGTACAGGCACGGGTATCAATAGTTAAGATGGACGTCCTACCTAGAATCAACTTCTTCAGCTCAATGCTACCGTTACCCCCTCCAGAGGGTTACTGAAAAGAATTACACTCCTCCACATACAAATTTATTTGGAATAACAAACCACCACGTATAAAAAGATCCACCGCACAGAGAAACAGAGCAGACGGTGGTATGGCATTTCCAGATTTCTACCACTATTTTAAGGCGTACACTTTAAGACCACTGACAACATGGTTTGATCCCCAAGCATCAGTATCCTGGAGAAATTTAGAAGAAAATATAGTAGCTCCACATAGGCTGAAGGACATAGTATACACCAAATTATCAATTAAGCAATGCAAACGGAAATTTGGCTCCATAATTACTCATGCGATCCGGATATGGCGTGAAACACAAAAAAAAGATTCTATCCCACAGAAATGGCATAATCATACTCCCTTGATTAGAAAACAACCTATAAGATTCCCTAGATGGGAAAAGCAAGGCATACACTCATTAGGAGATGTTTTCAACAAACGGGGTTTTTGTAGTGAGAAAATTTTATCTCACCAAGTCCACATATTATTTTTACGCACAGTTATTGGCATGTTTGAAGGCTCACGGTGTTCCATTAAGGATACCAATTGTACACCACAGATACCACAAATTCTTCTATGAAAGAGAGACATCGAGAGGTTTTGTTTCAGATTTTTATCATCAATTACTAACATCCTCATATGAAACCCTCCATCTAGACCAGACCTGGGCATTGTACGCCCCGCGATTCTGACCGGCCCGCGAAAGATTACATGATAATAAAAAAAAAATTAACATTTTTTTTTTTTTTTTTAATATATATATATATTTTTTTTTTTTTACTTTTTTTTTTCATGTCAACGTTCACACGCACAGTATACGCTTAGGAGACATGCTCAGAAGATGTTGGTTCTCTTTGGATCCACCTACATATGTGAACAGACATTCTCAGTCATGACGTTTACCAAGTCCAGGTACAGATCCTCTCTCACTGATGAACATCTGGCAGCTGTGCTTCGCATCTCCACCTCAGACATGCAACCTGACTTTGATGGACTTGTTAAAGCTCAACAGAGACTGGATTGAAATGAAATGGGACTCTTGATCTTTTTTTTTCTTTTTTTTGCACAGTTCTGAAAACATTAAATGTTTAATATAGGCATGTAAAGTAAAAAAGGCTACAAAACTGGGACACTTTTCTTTACACAGTTCAGTGACATGTCTTGCTTATTTTTGCTATAAGATGATGTGATGTCTTTAGAAAGCTAAGAAAATCCTTGTTTCAATAGTATATGAAACTCAAAATGCCCTTTGTTATTAATGTTTCACATTTTGTTTATCATTTTGGAAATAAATTCTATTTGAATAAATTATATTTTTGAAAGCTAACCTCACCTTTTAATTGCCAAATAATAACATACACTCTTACCAGGGGTCAAAACAATGCCATTTACTGCTTTTTATATAGAAATAAAATGTATATTATGCATAATTGAGTTTGGAATTTTGGCCCGGCCCCCCAACATATTTTCAGTTGCTCATTCGGCCCCCCGGGAAAAATAATTGCCCACCCCTGATCTAGACTCAGTCTGGAGGAGGGATATACCAGACCTGGAGATAGATTTTGAATGGCAAGAAGCCTGGGCAAATGTTCGACTTGCATCAAGGAACCCGGACCATCAACAAATCAATCTCAACTATATTCACAGGACATACTTAACTCCTATAAGACTGAACAAAATGGGTCTTAAACAAGACCCCAAATGCTCCTTATGTACAAATGGGGACGAGGGGACATTTATGCACATGTACTGGGACTGCCCACCAGTTAAGATATTCTGGAAAGAAGTGACCCAACAATTATCAAATCTCTTAACTCTGAATATACCTGTACACCCCTCTGTATTACTGCTGAATGATGTCTTTCAGTGTGCAGTACACCCACAGCTAAAGAGATTGGTTTTATCTGGTATCACAGTGGCTAAAAAGCTGATAGCATCACAATGGTTTCAACCGGAAAAAAATTGCCGGAAGGTCTGGATTCTTACATATCTCGATGTGATCCCGGCTCCTCGTCTGGTCCAGCTCTACATCGTGGTCGGCGTCCTGGTCCTCGCCGTGGTCTTCGACGTGGTCTTCGACGTGGGCTGCGTTGGATCCTGCTCCGGGGGTCGTCGCCACCACACCGCCATTCCGGCTCTCCGGATCCGGTCCCTAGTCCGGCGGCTGGAGGGTCTCCCGTTCGGGGCCCTGCTCCAGGGTCCTTACCCTCGGCCCCTGGCTCCAGGCTTCCTGATCCAGTTTCTCTCCCCACCTCCCCTCTTCGGGCCCCTATTCCTATCCCCGCCCCCCCTCCTCGGGCCTCTGCTCCCAGGCCCAGCCCCCCTCTCCGGGTCACAGCACCCTTTCCCACCCCCCCTCTCCGGGCCTGTGCGCCCGTTTTCAGCCCTCCTGGCTGTTATGCCCCCCCCCGGGGTTTTTTGCTCGGGCTCCCGGCCCCGGGTCTCCGGGTCCTCTCCCTGGGTTCCTTCCGGGGTCCCGGCTTCCTCCTTCACCGGTGTCCGGACGTTGTTCTCGGGGGTCTGGAAACCCTGTTGAGGGGGAGGTACTGTAACGTTCCCAGGGCCGGGCCTTGCGGGTCCGGTTATATGAATAACAGTGAACATTTCCTCCCTCCTGACAATGGTCGCCTACCTGGTCCCCTACCTCCTAACATTGGTCTACTACCTCCTCTACCTTCCTCTTGTGGCCAGACGAGCCAGTTGGTTCAGACACTGTTAATACACTTGCTTACTGTAATTAATGGAATGATTAATGGGATGTCACAGTGTATGTTGTTGTTGTTGAACTTCCCCACCCTGGTGTAAATTGGTTTCCCTGTGTAGTGTTGTTTGGCGTATTGATTATTTGGTAGTGTGTTGTTTTGCTCTGTGCTGTGTCTCCCCCCAGCTGGGGGCAATTAGTAATTAGGGTTGCTATTTATGTGTGGCTTGCCCTCACCTGGGTGTGGAGACATTCCTTCATGTTACCTGGTCCTGTGCTGTCTGTATCATTCGTCGTTGTTCCTGTGCTGTATGTATCAAACTTTCGTCCTATTAGTGTTGCTCTGTCCAAAAGTAAGTGTATATTAGTTTCTCTTTTGTCATCTTTGATTTCGTGTGTTATGTCCGTTTTCTGGTTAGGTTTGGTTTATAGTCAGTGTCAGCACGGCTGTGCCTATTGTTGTACTCATATATGTACTTTTGAGTAAACACTCTGAATTGTGATCATCGACTCCTGCCTCATCTCCCTGCTTATTCTTCCTGCTGCCTTGGGTTCTACCACCACGTATCGTATCGTAACAGGGGGGGTACGAGCTAGAGCATATGTGTGTAGGGTACTAGATAACAGGCATTAGGGGTATATCCTGTATAAGACATTTAACTAAATGGTGATTTCATTGGATATACACTGTTAATTAATGCTTGTATATCTTATCGTGTGTTGTCATGTTTGTTTATATGTTTGTTTAAAAAATAATAAAAAAATAAAATACAAAAAAAACAAATATTATTTGCTCCACCTTAGATAAAGACAGTACAGACAATGAAGATGGAGATATTCAAGAGGGAAATTATGATATCAGGAAGAGAGATGGTGGAAAGAGAAAATGCAGATGATTCTATGGAGAGAAATTATGAAGAAGTGGAGGAAAGACAAAATGCAGATGATTCTATTGAGAGAAATTATGAAGAAGTTGAGGAAAGAGAATGCAGATGATGCTATGGAGAGAAATGATGATGAAGATGGTCATGGAGATGCTAAAGAAAGCAAGGATGAAAATGATGGGGAGAGAAATTATTCAAACGACACAACAACAAATAACTTGAATGCTCTCCTGTTGCCATTAAAATATCCCACTGATCCAGCCAGTATCCAGGTACAATATATTAACTTTAATGGAGAGAATGGGGAAGATAGAGGGGGGAGGGAGAGAGAGGAGAGAAGGAGATGACAGGATGAGAGAAGGAGAGGAGAGGACATGAGGAGGGAAGGAGAGGACAGGAGGAGAGAAGGGGAGTACAGGAGGAGAGAAGGGGAGTATAGGACAGAAGGAGAGGGCAGGAGGAGAGGACATGAGGAGAGAAGGGGAGGAGAGAAGGAGAGTTAGGAGAGAGAAAGGAAGAAGCTCAACGGCACTCTAATTAACTTTAACTGTTTTATATCCTGTAAAATATATGTTGTAAATAGCTTTTAAAGAATAGGTTCACTATTTTTCAACCCAGACCATATTAAAATGCTTTTCCCCAAATATTTATATTCCTCACTGATATATTTAGCATTGAGAAATGTACCACTGCAGCAATGGTTTAGGCCTTCAAACACCATGATAATCTACTTTTCAAACACCATGATAAATCTAAGTTTCAAATACTATGATAAATCCACTTTTCAAACACCATGATAATTTACTTTTCAAACACCATGATAATTAACTTTTCAAACACCATGATAAATCTACTTTTCAAACACCATGACAATGAGATGAAATAAACATTTGAAAGGTGTATTGTTCCCTGTGTGTTTTTATCATAGAGGTGTGGTTATACTATTAATCTGAATTGTCTACTCTATGTTATTCTAATGTTAATCTTAATCAAGGATGAAGACTATTTCACCTGATGGGGTCCCATGTTGTGCAGTAGGTGCCCTTTTTTTCTTTTCGCCCCTGCTCTTCAAACAGCCTGAGTCCGCCACTGCTACACACACAGAAACACACACACACAGAGTGACAGAGAGACTGGGAGCCAGATTTAAATAAGTGAGTCGGGAAAAAGTTAAGAAATTAGCGAACGTAGGGGGGAAAAGCAGCATCTGGCTGCATTTCAACAATATTGGAGACTGCAAAGCTGAGTGCAGAATTCAGTTGTTCATTAAAGGTTTGATTAAAATGTCAAACAATAGTGAAGGGCGGAGCCAGGTGTGATAGGGTGAGGACACGTCCACTAACTTTGTAAAACCTTTTTACCCCTACAGTCTTTGTTTTATTTTTTACCAGGATCGGAGGAGGTTTTGGTCGCTTGCCGTGGCCGAACACTATTTTAATCTGGAGGATGAGTGTGTGCTAACGGCAGGTTATGGAACTGGCTATCACCGAGCGGAGCGGAGCTAGGTTGGCTAACAGGCTTTGAACTTTTGTCATGCTAAACTAAGCTAGGCTTAGTAATAAAATATTTCGTTTTTGTATATTGATGTAACACTGGGCTGGCCCGCATGCCGGGGACAACATATTCTTGAATAAGCCAGGAAACAGATACAATACCTGGCTAGCTGTACGGCGGTGTGACGGATGCGTCTGTGCACCGCACCTGCACATACTGAGGGGAGCAGCTTCCTGCAGACCATATATGGACAGCTTCCTGGCAATCAGCTCACATACTGAGGGGAGCAGCTTCCTGCAGACCATATATGGGCAGCTTCCTGGCAATCAGCTCATTCAACTCACCTGCTCAGCAACCACACCTGTCAGTCATCTTCTCATCAGCCCTGCAGTACATCTGCCCCAGTTCTTCAGTCGCTTTGAGCAGATTGTTAACTCAGCTACTTGGATCATCATTGCCTGCCTGCCTGCCTTCTATTTTTAGGGCCCATTTATATTCTGTTTATAAGTTATGTATGTTAAACTTTGTTTGGGTAAATAAAACCCCTTATTTTTCCTGCATCACTGTGTCCTCATCTTCTGGCTGCTTGGTCCCTTACAAATGGTGACAGCGGTGGGATCAGCACGCCGAGTACAAGTGTTTTTCTTTTGGGGCAATTTTTTTTTCTTCTCCTCCCTTGCTTCCCTGAAGAAAATGCGGCGAGGAAGACTGGGGAAGGGTGAAGCAAACCCCGGGCAGCAGTCAGATGTACCAGAAGACGATGGTGGGGAAGAACCCAGAGCAACTGGAGGGGCCAGTAAGCCACCTGGAGGCGTCGGTAGAAAACCCACCCTAACAGACCCCGTACAACATCCTCCGAGCCTTTATGGGGCAGCAACAGGTCCGGGAGACCCGAATGGAGGAAGAAGCGGCAAGGCAAGGGCAGAGAGTTAAAGACATCTAGCACCAGTTCTCTCTACTTCAGTTGTAAGTCACAGCACGTACCTCCCCAGCCATGTTATCACCCCCAGAGGTGAGCCTACCGGGAGGAGGTTGATGTACTGGCACGCTGGTGCATGCCGGAATAACAGCCTACTCCTGAACATTGGTAAAACCAAGGAGCTGATCATGGATTTTAGGAGAATACAGCAGGGGGGACACAAGCCACTGTGGATAAATGGGGCTATCGTAGACAAGGTGAGCAGTTTTAAGTACCTGGGAGTTCACATCACAGAGGACCTGACATGGACAACTCATATACGCTGTGGTAAAAAAGGCGAAACAGCGCCTCTACCACCTGAGACAATTAAGGAAGTTCAGAGTATCAGGGAAGATACTCCACTCATTCTATTCCGGGGCTGTAGAGAGCATTCTGACTGGGAACATCACTGCCTGGTTTGGAAACAGCACGGCCCAGGACAGGAAGGCCCTACAGAGAGTGGTGCGCTCAGCAGAGCGTACTACGGCTATTTCACTACCACCCCTGCAGGACTTATACAATAGGAGGTGCAAATCCAGAGCCTGCAGAATAATGAAGGACCCTCACCACCCCAACAACAGCCTGTTCAAGCTGCTGCGGTCAGGCAAGCGCCTCTGTATATACGCAGCAAGAACAGAAAGACTAAGGCTCAGCTTCTTCCCTCAGGCCATCATAACACTGAACACTGATCTCCCCACACACAAGCACACATAACACAACATTCTGCACTCGCTCTCACACAAACGCACCATAGGTTACTTTAAAGACACAAGAAAAGGACACTTTAAAGGAAGGGGAAAAAAGGACACTTTAAGAAAAGAACTTGTGATTATTGCATAGTATAGCTAATAACAGCAAGTATAGCATAGGGACATAGAAGTAAAACTGTATATTGTATAGGAGTGTACACAGGGCCGCCTGGGAGAAATGCGAGGCCCTGTGCGAGATTTAAACGCGAGCGAAAAATTATATAATATTATTTATTTATTTATTTTTATTTTTAATTTTTTTCATACAGTCAACATATTCGTAAATAATAGCGCTGCCCGAGGCTGGGCATGATACAGTCAACATATAGCAAGAGAGAGAGCAAGAGAGAGCTCCCGTTCTACAGTCAATATACAGTGTACAGAGAGAGAGACACATTGGAAAGAAATTGAAATGCTATTTGGCCCTAAACAGAGAGTACACAGTGGCAGAATACCTGAGCACTGTGACTGAAGATCCTTGACTAGGTACAGACTCAGCGAGCACAGCCTAGCCATCGAGAAAGGCCGCCATAGGCAGACTGTGTGTGTTAGAAAGAGAGAGAGAGAGAGAGAGCATGTGTGTTAGAGAGAGAGCATGTATGAGAGAGATAAGCAAAGATGACCCCCTAAAGGATATTCAACTTTTAATGAAAGAACAAAACAGAAGGAAAAGATAACTTCACAAAGGCAACATGAATATACATAGATCCAAAAGGACAAAGATCAACACTTAAATCCAAAGAGAAGAGGGTCTATACCACAGAAAACAAAGCAGCAAGGAGCCAATGGCCGACAGCTAAAGGCTAGCCAGGTAGGCTACTGACACCAGGCCACACACAGCTTTGGCCAACGGCCCAACGCTACCCAAGCTACACAAACGACCAAGACAATGAATTCACACACAGCACATGTCGTATCTCCAAATGTTGTGAAGTAACATATGTTTTGCTTGGAAAAAAACATCGTTATTAACAAAACATTCGGGAGGGGAAGGAAGGAAGAGTGGGGTAATGTCATGGTTTTCATTAATCTTACCTGCACCAAGGAACGCAGGGCGAAAGGCCACAACACAGGTCTCCACGTTGACGAAAGGCCTCTCGCTGGCGGGACAAAAATAACCCCCTGCTATTCTCACGGCTAATGTCAATGGTCGTAGCACTAGCTAACAGCTAACTCAAGGCTAACTGATAGCATCAAACGAACATTCCCAGCCGAGCGCAGCCGGCAGCTAACGTCGTAGCTAAACAGCTAACTGGCTAACAGTTAGCTCAACCAGGCTATCGCTAACCATTAGCTAACGCAGAAGCAAGCTATGCGGCTACATACAGGTGCTGACACCAGGCCACACACCGTTAGCTACTAGTAGTACTACAACAGCTAGTCGGCCAGTTTAGCTCCAGAGAGAGAGAGAGAGAGAGAGATGTCCACGGCGGGAATAGAATAGAGTTAATAGAATAGGTTAAAAACTCACCAAACGTCCAAGAGGATGGAGACAACCGCGTGGAGTTGACAAAGTTCATCTGCCAAACGACCATCCTCTTCATCTTGGCTGTATGCGCTGTCTCTAGGTTAGCTAACGCTAGTTAGCCTTTAGCTAAGCTAGCTACTAGCCGACATCATCATGGCTATACCATGACAAGGCTCCGGCCATTTGTCCCGCTAGCGAGAGGCCTTTCGTCAACGTTCCTTGGTGACCGACCTCTTTCTTCGTCTTGGCTGGCATAACTAAGCATAATAGTCAAAAGCTGCATGCGCGAAATAGTCAAACGCAGCTGACTCACGCCGGCGTACTACACATGATGTAAGTAAAACCACTCCCTTCGTTGAAACCAATAGTATGTCTGCTGCAGAACCCCAGAGGCTAAGCTCCAATAGTGAGTATGTCTGCAGACCCAGGAACAAGTCAGACACATTCTACAAACGTGTCTAATGTGAAATATATAAGCATATAAGCAAAACTAGATTTTAGGTCTGTGATGAAAAAGGGCCTCGCGGGAAGGGGGGCCTCGTAAAAAATAAAAATAAAAAAAAAAAATAAATAAAAGAAATAATAAATAAAAAAAAAAAATTTTTATTTTTTTTTATTTTTTTTTTTGCGAGGCCCCCCTTCCCGCGAGGCCCTGTGCGACCGCACTGCTCGCACACCCCCTGAGGCGGCCCTGAGTGTACATAGGACCCAGTGCCTTGAAGTGATTTATTAACATGTCTATTTTATCATGTCTATTCTACTTATTTGCATTACTATTTACTATTATTACTATTGTATTCTTGCACAATCGTAGTGGGCATGGCCAACCGCATTTCACTGTATACCCTGGTATGTATGTGATAAATAAACTCTGGAATCTTGTAATGGCACACAGGGAGGCAATCAGAAGCCCACCCACTGTGATCAGGGGCTGAAGGCAATCAGCAGTTAACAAAATGAATAATACCCAACTTAAATCCCAATGTATTTCATATACAGAGAGGAAAAAGTAAACGATCCCACTCACTGTGACCAGGGGCTAAAGGCAATACAAGCAGCAATTAACAAAACCAATAATAACCAACTCAAATCCCAACGTATTTCATATACAGAGAGGAAAAAGTAAATAATCCCACACAGAGTTGAAATGGGAAACTGGCAATATGAATTAAATATAAAGGAATAATAGCAAAGCTCACCTCCCCACTTATTGTGCACGAATGCAGGGGGGGGGATTAACAAACACCCACTGTGAACAGCAAGCAAAGTATGAAACAAACAGTATGCAAACAGCAGTTACCCAAAGCTGCAAGCCACATTCCAAGCCACACTCTGCCCAAACAGGAATTAAACCGATGCTACCTTTACTCGTATTATTTTTCTTACCATATTTTATAAATAATATTATATTATTGTTCCCCCCCCCCCCATGTATTTAGTCTCTTTTATGAATGAGAACCAAAAATGTGTTGAAAAGTTAAATAATTAAATGTTACAGCGTCTTGTTCAGGGCTTAACACTGCATGACAAGTTGCAAAGGAGAGTAAGGGGAGAGAGAGGCTGCAGTCTTTGGTGTTGTCAATCTTTATTATACTTTTGGGACCCTGTCCTTTGAGACCTTCTCAGACATATGCAACAAGGCTATCAACCCCAAGCCATACTGAAGTTTTTTGGTGTACTTCCCCCTGAATGTACTTTCTTTTATTACTTTAAGTTTTTATATGAAATGGTAAATGGTGCCTTTATATAGCGCTTTTATCCAAAGCTATTTACAATTTGTTCCTCACATTTTACCCATTCACTCACATATTCACACACCGACGGCAGAGTCAACCATGCAAGGTGCCAACCTGCTCTTGCTCAAGGACACTTCGACACGCTGCCCGGTAGGAGCGTGAATCGAACCGGGAACCTCTGGATTACCAGATTAATGTTCTACCTCCCGAGCCACTACCTACAATGCTAATAAGTCTATACTACTATGCACTTAAGTTCAACACTGTTTGACGAACAATGTTACTTACCCATAGCTGCCAAAGTTGTACCCTTCGTGCTGACTTGTTGTATCAAACTTGTAAGTCGCTTTGGATAAAAGGGTCAACTAAATTACTAAATGTAAATGTGAGTTTACAATTCACCAGGTGAATAATGGCATTTGCCTCGCTTATAGCCTGTCTCATCCTTTTCAAATGGAAATCGACAAGAACCCCTTCCTTTTCTCAGTGGGTTGGGAACTTGAGATGATCAGATCCACTGCATTTGGGTCACGAAATAAATTCAACCTCACCTGGTCCTCATTCATAAAATATGTGAAGAACTTGACATTTATGTAGCAGGTTTTTAATTTTTAAAATTGTATTAAAACGATGTCACTGACTCATCTGGTGGCTCTGTGGCTCACTCACTCACGGTTGACTGCTTTGGCCCCTGGGGGCAGCTCACAAGCAAGGCTCTTTGTGTATGCCCAGTCCAGCTTATGTATGACAAGGTGAGGCTCCTGATCAGTGGCGTAGCAGAGGCCCCCGCCACCCCCACGGTGCGGGGGGGCCCCGGAGCTTAGGGGGCCCGCCCCCACTGTAGACTATCCTCTTAGATTTTGTAAAGCGCGCAAATAGGGCGCAGACAGTGGAGCCCAGTATGGTCTGCGGGGCTGCAGCTGGATGCATCTCGCGCAGAGGGCGGGCCCCCCCCCTCCCTGCTATGATTTGCTCACCTGCGATAGGGCTAGGCTGATAACTAATGTTCATTGGCAGCGTTCAAAACACAGCGGGAAGGCGCCGGTAAAAATGCCGCAAATATCCAAGCAAGCGGCGGTGTTTAGAAAAACAAGATGAGAGCGAAAGCCGAACAGGAGACGGCAAAGCTACGAAAAAGAACATCATTGTTCCAGCAGGCAGCAAAGGTATACTGACTATAACGTTACTGAAGAATGCATTCGGCAGTAAGCTCCCCACCTAGGCCGGCCGCCGCGCCGCGTCCACAGCCCAGCCAGGCCCCCAGCCACGCTACAGCCGGCGAGACAGGTTAGAAGAATAGAACGTTTTATTCGCCATAACCAGTATGCTACTACAGGTTACATGTATGCATCAAAACGGTTACATTGTTTGTGTCGCTCGGCAGAGCTGAGCGTGAGAGCGCGGAGTTGGGCAGTGGTCTCCTCTAGTGAACGAGAGTGTTGTTGTTATTATTATTATTATTATTATTATTATTATTATTATTATTATTATTATTATTATTATTATTATTATTATTATTATTATTATTAAATAATAATAATAATAATAATAATAATAATAATAATAATAATAATAATAATTATTATTATTATTATTATTATTATTATTATTATTATTATTATTATTATTATTATTATTATTATTATTATTATTATTATTATTATTATTATTATTATTATTATTATATCACTTATCTCAGCACCCCCGCTGCTGAAGCCCTGATTATATTATATTATTATACAGTTCCTACAGACCCTATACTGTTTACAAAAGATGCCTGAAAAAATAAACATTTAAAAAAGTAGCCTACAGCCGCCGAGTGCTCCCACGGGCCGAATATTGCCCCGATCCTTGCGAGATTAAATCCAGTACCGCTCGGCGTGCCGAAGCTTTTCCTAAATCACTTCCATCATCGAAAACGAGGGGAAAAGGTCGGCTCGCGACCCTGAAAATTTCACGTGATTTTAAAAACGCTGTATTAAGTGAGCCTATTATGGGCTCCACGCGAGCTTTCTACCGTGGGTACATCATGGGCATCCCACAACTTTTACTCATTCACATGTAGCCCCGAAAGTGCTTAGAAAAGGAAAGCCGAAAGCGTGGAATAAACTCGCCGAAACGGAAAAGTGTCCCATGGGCACTTTTTTGCAACCGAATATGTGTCTCGAATTTGCTCCCACGCGGCGGAAAAAAAAGCTACGTTTTCTCACTTTATTATTGATTTAGGGGAGTGGGCGGGCCTCATTGTGAGGTTTCGCCTGTTCCCTGGACCTTTAATTCCCTGTCTCCTCACCTCACCAGCCCCCACCTTTGGACTTTCCCTGTCTACTCTCCTCAACAGCCCCCACCCTTGGGATGTTTTACTCTCCTCTGCTCTTCACCAGCCCCCACCCTTGGACTACCTTTCACAGCTGTCATAAGTTATGATTAGCGCCCCAGAGGGCTTTAAATACCTGGACCTCCCCTCCAGTCCTGGTCGGGTCGTTCTGTATGCTGGTTCGGTGTTCTGGACTCTGTATCTTTATCTGTGTTCAGTGTTCATGGAGTCCTGGACGTTACCATCACCTGCCGCGTCTCCGGCGTGAGACGACGTGCCAGCCATCACCACCTGTCGCCGTTTGCCTGGAGTGGGACACCGTCTGCGCTCTCTAATCCTCTACGGGAGGTTTTCCAGTGTTCCCACTCCAGACGTCAAGCCGGCGCGCATCGCTTCCTATTCCACGGGAGGATGCGTCTCTTCGCCCCGGTCCCCTGGGACCCCGGTGTTCTGCGCTGCCAGTCTGCAGCATCCGAGGGGGGATCTCCGTGCCAGGCCTGGAGTGGTGTTCCCACTCCAGACGTCAAGCCGGCGCGCTCCCACTCCAGACGTCAAGCCGGTGCGCATCACTTCCTATTCCACGGGAGGATGCGTCTCTTCGGCCCGGTCCTCTGGGACCCCGATGTTCTGCGCTGCCCGTCTGCAGCTTCCGAGGAGGATCTCCGTGCCAGGCCTCCGCCGTCGGAACCCTGCCATCCCTGTAAGCAGCTCTGGCCCTCGCCCTGTCCAAGGCCTTAACCCTGTTCTCTGTCCCTGTCTCCAGCCCGCCTCTCCGGGCCTCTGTCCCTGTCCCCCTCTCCAGTGCCCCCTGGTCCTGGTCCTTGACTTTTTGCCCTGGCCCTGTCCCTTAGCCTTAGCCCCTTAGCCTGCTCGCCTCTTAAAGGCACAGTGCCGCATTTTCCCTATATTCTTTGACTCCAGTGTTTTTGTGTTCTCCCTTAACACTTTCAGTGCCACTCACGAGATTTCTCGGTTTTTTTATAGGTGGTTGCATGCCACTCACGAGATTTCTCGGAATTATTATTATTATTTTTTTTTTGCGATCTGAAAAATTATTGCATCACCCGAGCCTACCCGAGTATAGCCGAGGGGCGCCGGCGATCACTGTGGAAAAAAGCGCCCCCTGTCGTCTCCCAGATGACATAAGTGATTTTGGAATGGACTCAATGAAAATGAATGGGGGAAAAAATCCGGTACTCCACATTTTCCAGTTCACTGATCCAGCCGGGGTTACTAGAGTTCATTCTGGAGCCTCAGATCCCCGCGGATCATGGAGTTCTACTGTATCGCGTTGGATCCATACACGTATCGATTTTTTCGAATGGTGATCAGGAATTGGAATATACCAGTTGGATACCATCTGATGTCAGGTAAGGACTCTATGTTATCAGTGGTAGGATAATCAGAGTAAGTTTGATGAAGTTATAAGCTGTTTTGTGAAATGTCTTCTTTCGGTTTCACTGTAAAAGTCAGTGAGGAAATCAACGGAGCGATTATCAGTGCGCGGCCGTAATGTGCGTGCGTGCACGTATAATATTGATCATCTAGCGTTTATTTGAAAACGATTCATAAAAAGGCCGACGAATATCAACGTTGTGGAATATTCCACTAAAAGACGATTTTCATAGAATGCTCCAGAATGAGCTGTTTTTTATATCAAAACGGGGGCTTTTCTAACTGCTCTGAAACGGCAACGACGCGATAAAAAAACAATCTGCCTACACAGCACTGACTGGAAAATAGTCTTTGATAATGCGATGGGCAGATTAGACACATAGCCATAATTTAAAACATAGATTAGGCGATATTAACGTTAACATTGGCGCCGATGGTGGCATTCAAGCGGTAAAACGGAAAACCAGGCGTGGCGCTGAAAGTGTTAAAGGGACAGTGCCGCCTTTTGTTATGTAATGAATAAATGCCCTGTTTTGGCTTACTCTCATACCTGTCTTGTGTTGTGCGATTGGGGTCGGTTACAAACCATAACACTCATGGTCTGACCTGCGGGGGGGCCCCGACATGTTGCGCAATGCCACTGCTCCTGATGCTTGACATGCTGATAACAATTATGCAGCATTTGATCAGCTTATGTGTGTCCCTGTTGATGTGTGCATATGAGATTTGATTTGATATATGCTAGGCTAATGTATGTACAATATGATTATATACAGTGGTACAAGTATGAATACAATAGAGTTAGAGTAGGTATGGAATATGTCTAAACTTGAGTTGTAGAAAAACTTGTTACTCAACGTTTTTCTGTAGTAGTAGCTCAAAATTGGTATGAGCTGGAAAACACCCTGGGTCCATAGCCTGAAGTCTTATGTAGTACATGTCCAAATTGCATAAAAATCCTTTCAGAAATGAGTGATTAGGAGCAATTTTGGTCAAATGTAAAAAGAAAAAAGCTCCAGGTTTCCTTTTCCTCATTGACTTCAATTCATTCTGTGGTTTTTTCTCTTCCTTTTTTTCGCACATCCCCACATGGGGTATCATTGGAAAGCCACACTCATTGGCTACAATCCTGTCCAATAATTTCAGAGATCGCCAAATGATTGACGGAGCTAGAGCATCGGGGTGGTAATCTGACTCTGCCGTGTACTTTGGCAAATGCCTCACATATCGGCATGTAACTCGAGAACCGCTGAACGGATTTTGTCGCCTGAAACGACAATCGACAGGCAACAAATAGGTCTTTAATTATATATATATTGTATTAAGAAGAATGCACACCCAAGCCACTAGGGGCCAACGTAGCGTGTCGCGCAGGTGGGAAAATCGTCCTCAAGAGGGGCCGGGTCGGTGCCAGTTAAGAGGTTAAATTAGCCATTTTAAAACTTGAACTTGAGGACTGCATACTTTTTTTGCAAAGCTTAGCTTTATACTTATAGCACATGCATAAGCCTGGGCCCTCATTTATCAACATTGCATACGCACATATATGTGCGTAACCCGTGCGTACAATCATTTCTAAGCAAAGTGTGGGACTTATCAATTTCTAAGCAAAGTGTGGGACTTATCAATTTGAACTTGTGCTTGACTTTGTGCGTATATCTAAGCACAGCTCGGAGCATGCGTACCTGGCGCCCGGTGGTAGAATATTATTCAGAAAGCTACGTTTTCTCACTTTATTATTGATTTAGGGGAGTGGGCGGGCCTCATTGTGAGGTTTCGCCTGTTCCCTGGACCTTTAATTCCCTGTCTCCTCACCTCACCAGCCCCCACCTTTGGACTTTCCCTGTCTACTCTCCTCAACAGCCCCCACCCTTGGGATGTTTTACTCTCCTCTGCTCTTCACCAGCCCCCACCCTTGGACTACCTTTCACAGCTGTCATAAGTTATGATTAGCGCCCCAGAGGGCTTTAAATACCTGGACCTCCCCTCCAGTCCTGGTCGGGTCGTTCTGTATGCTGGTTCGGTGTTCTGGACTCTGTATCTTTATCTGTGTTCAGTGTTCATGGAGTCCTGGACGTTACCATCACCTGCCGCGTCTCCGGCGTGAGACGACGTGCCAGCCATCACCACCTGTCGCCGTTTGCCTGGAGTGGGACACCGTCTGCGCTCTCTAATCCTCTACGGGAGGTTTTCCAGTGTTCCCACTCCAGACGTCAAGCCGGCGCGCATCGCTTCCTATTCCACGGGAGGATGCGTCTCTTCGCCCCGGTCCCCTGGGACCCCGGTGTTCTGCGCTGCCAGTCTGCAGCATCCGAGGGGGGATCTCCGTGCCAGGCCTGGAGTGGTGTTCCCACTCCAGACGTCAAGCCGGCGCGCTCCCACTCCAGACGTCAAGCCGGTGCGCATCGCTTCCTATTCCATGGGAGGATGCGTCTCTTCGGCCCGGTCCTCTGGGACCCCGGTGTTCTGCGCTGCCCGTCTGCAGCTTCCGAGGAGGATCTCCGTGCCAGGCCTCCGCCGTCGGAACCCTGCCATCCCTGTAAGCAGCTCTGGCCCTCGCCCTGTCCAAGGCCTTAACCCTGTTCTCTGTCCCTGTCTCCAGCCCGCCTCTCCGGGCCTCTGTCCCTGTCCCCCTCTCCAGTGCCCCCTGGTCCTGGTCCTTGACTTTTTGCCCTGGCCCTGTCCCTTAGCCTTAGCCCCTTAGCCTGCTCGCCTCTTAAAGGCACAGTGCCGCATTTTCCCTATATTCTTTGACTCCAGTGTTTTTGTGTTCTCCCTTAACACTTTCAGTGCCACTCACGAGATTTCTCGGTTTTTTTATAGGTGGTTGCATGCCACTCACGAGATTTCTCGGAATTATTATTATTTTTTTTTTTTTGCGATCTGAAAAATTATTGCATCACCCGAGCCTACCCGAGTATAGCCGAGGGGCGCCGGCGATCACTGTGGAAAAAAGCGCCCCCTGTCGTCTCCCAGATGACATAAGTGATTTTGGAATGGACTCAATGAAAATGAATGGGGGAAAAAATCCGGTACTCCACATTTTCCAGTTCACTGATCCAGCCGGGGTTACTAGAGTTCATTCTGGAGCCTCAGATCCCCGCGGATCATGGAGTTCTACTGTATCGCGTTGGATCCATACACGTATCGATTTTTTCGAATGGTGATCAGGAATTGGAATATACCAGTTGGATACCATCTGATGTCAGGTAAGGACTCTATGTTATCAGTGGTAGGATAATCAGAGTAAGTTTGATGAAGTTATAAGCTGTTTTGTGAAATGTCTTCTTTCGGTTTCACTGTAAAAGTCAGTGAGGAAATCAACGGAGCGATTATCAGTGCGCGGCCGTAATGTGCGTGCGTGCACGTATAATATTGATCATCTAGCGTTTATTTGAAAACGATTCATAAAAAGGCCGACGAATATCAACGTTGTGGAATATTCCACTAAAAGACGATTTTCATAGAATGCTCCAGAATGAGCTGTTTTTTATATCAAAACGGGGGCTTTTCTAACTGCTCTGAAACGGCAACGACGCGATAAAAAAACAATCTGCCTACACAGCACTGACTGGAAAATAGTCTTTGATAATGCGATGGGCAGATTAGACACATAGCCATAATTTAAAACATAGATTAGGCGATATTAACGTTAACATTGGCGCCGATGGTGGCATTCAAGCGGTAAAACGGAAAACCAGGCGTGGCGCTGAAAGTGTTAAAGGGACAGTGCCGCCTTTTGTTATGTAATGAATAAATGCCCTGTTTTGGCTTACTCTCATACCTGTCTTGTGTTGTGCGATTGGGGTCGGTTACAAACCATAACACTCATGGTCTGACCTGCGGGGGGGCCCCGACATATTGCGCAACGCCACTGCTCCTGATGCTTGACATGCTGATAAAAATTATGCAGCATTTGATCAGCTTATGTGTGTCCCTGTTGATGTGTGCATATGAGATTTGATTTGATATATGCTAGGCTAATGTATGTACAATATTATTATATACAGTGGTACAAGTATGAATACAATAGAGTTAGAGTAGGTATGGAATATGTCTAAACTTGAGTTGTAGAAAAACTTGTTACTCAACGTTTTTCTGTAGTAGTAGCTCAAAATTGGTATGAGCTGGAAAACACCCTGGGTCCATAGCCTGAAGTCTTATGTAGTACATGTCCAAATTGCATAAAAATCCTTTCAGAAATGAGTGATTAGGAGCAATTTTGGTAAAATGTAAAAAGAAAAAAGCTCCAGGTTTCCTTTTCCTCATTGACTTCAATTCATTCTGTGGTTTTTTCTCTTTCTTTTTTTCGCACATCCCCACATGGGGTATCATTGGAAAGCCACACTCATTGGCTACAATCCTGTCCAATAATTTCGCCAAATGATTGACGGAGCTAGAGCATCGGGGTGGTAATCTGACTCTGCCGTGTACTTTGGCAAATGCCTCACATATCGGCATGTAACTCGAGAACCGCTGAACGGATTTTGTCGCCTGAAACGACAATCGACAGGCAACAAATAGGTCTTTAATTATATATATATTGTATTAAGAAGAATGCACACCCAAGCCACTAGGGGCCAACGTAGCGTGTCGCGCAGGTGGGAAAATCGTCCTCAAGAGGGGCCGGGTCGGTGCCAGTTAAGAGGTTAAATTAGCCATTTTAAAACTTGAACTTGAGGACTGCATACTTTTTTTGCAAAGCTTAGCTTTATACTTATAGCACATGCATAAGCCTGGGCCCTCATTTATCAACATTGCATACGCACATATATGTGCGTAACCCGTGCGTACAATCATTTCTAAGCAAAGTGTGGGACTTATCAATTTCTAAGCAAAGTGTGGGACTTATCAATTTGAACTTGTGCTTGACTTTGTGCGTATATCTAAGCACAGCTCGGAGCATGCGTACCTGGCGCCCGGTGGTAGAATATTATTCAGAAAGCTACGTTTTCTCACTTTATTATTGATTTAGGGGAGTGGGCGGGCCTCATTGTGAGGTTTCGCCTGTTCCCTGGACCTTTAATTCCCTGTCTCCTCACCTCACCAGCCCCCACCTTTGGACTTTCCCTGTCTACTCTCCTCAACAGCCCCCACCCTTGGGATGTTTTACTCTCCTCTGCTCTTCACCAGCCCCCACCCTTGGACTACCTTTCACAGCTGTCATAAGTTATGATTAGCGCCCCAGAGGGCTTTAAATACCTGGACCTCCCCTCCAGTCCTGGTCGGGTCGTTCTGTATGCTGGTTCGGTGTTCTGGACTCTGTATCTTTATCTGTGTTCAGTGTTCATGGAGTCCTGGACGTTACCATCACCTGCCGCGTCTCCGGCGTGAGACGACGTGCCAGCCATCACCACCTGTCGCCGTTTGCCTGGAGTGGGACACCGTCTGCGCTCTCTAATCCTCTACGGGAGGTTTTCCAGTGTTCCCACTCCAGACGTCAAGCCGGCGCGCATCGCTTCCTATTCCACGGGAGGATGCGTCTCTTCGCCCCGGTCCCCTGGGACCCCGGTGTTCTGCGCTGCCAGTCTGCAGCATCCGAGGGGGGATCTCCGTGCCAGGCCTGGAGTGGTGTTCCCACTCCAGACGTCAAGCCGGCGCGCTCCCACTCCAGACGTCAAGCCGGTGCGCATCGCTTCCTATTCCATGGGAGGATGCGTCTCTTCGGCCCGGTCCTCTGGGACCCCGGTGTTCTGCGCTGCCCGTCTGCAGCTTCCGAGGAGGATCTCCGTGCCAGGCCTCCGCCGTCGGAACCCTGCCATCCCTGTAAGCAGCTCTGGCCCTCGCCCTGTCCAAGGCCTTAACCCTGTTCTCTGTCCCTGTCTCCAGCCCGCCTCTCCGGGCCTCTGTCCCTGTCCCCCTCTCCAGTGCCCCCTGGTCCTGGTCCTTGACTTTTTGCCCTGGCCCTGTCCCTTAGCCTTAGCCCCTTAGCCTGCTCGCCTCTTAAAGGCACAGTGCCGCATTTTCCCTATATTCTTTGACTCCAGTGTTTTTGTGTTCTCCCTTAACACTTTCAGTGCCACTCACGAGATTTCTCGGTTTTTTTATAGGTGGTTGCATGCCACTCACGAGATTTCTCGGAATTATTATTATTTTTTTTTTTTTGCGATCTGAAAAATTATTGCATCACCCGAGCCTACCCGAGTATAGCCGAGGGGCGCCGGCGATCACTGTGGAAAAAAGCGCCCCCTGTCGTCTCCCAGATGACATAAGTGATTTTGGAATGGACTCAATGAAAATGAATGGGGGAAAAAATCCGGTACTCCACATTTTCCAGTTCACTGATCCAGCCGGGGTTACTAGAGTTCATTCTGGAGCCTCAGATCCCCGCGGATCATGGAGTTCTACTGTATCGCGTTGGATCCATACACGTATCGATTTTTTCGAATGGTGATCAGGAATTGGAATATACCAGTTGGATACCATCTGATGTCAGGTAAGGACTCTATGTTATCAGTGGTAGGATAATCAGAGTAAGTTTGATGAAGTTATAAGCTGTTTTGTGAAATGTCTTCTTTCGGTTTCACTGTAAAAGTCAGTGAGGAAATCAACGGAGCGATTATCAGTGCGCGGCCGTAATGTGCGTGCGTGCACGTATAATATTGATCATCTAGCGTTTATTTGAAAACGATTCATAAAAAGGCCGACGAATATCAACGTTGTGGAATATTCCACTAAAAGACGATTTTCATAGAATGCTCCAGAATGAGCTGTTTTTTATATCAAAACGGGGGCTTTTCTAACTGCTCTGAAACGGCAACGACGCGATAAAAAAACAATCTGCCTACACAGCACTGACTGGAAAATAGTCTTTGATAATGCGATGGGCAGATTAGACACATAGCCATAATTTAAAACATAGATTAGGCGATATTAACGTTAACATTGGCGCCGATGGTGGCATTCAAGCGGTAAAACGGAAAACCAGGCGTGGCGCTGAAAGTGTTAAAGGGACAGTGCCGCCTTTTGTTATGTAATGAATAAATGCCCTGTTTTGGCTTACTCTCATACCTGTCTTGTGTTGTGCGATTGGGGTCGGTTACAAACCATAACACTCATGGTCTGACCTGCGGGGGGGCCCCGACATGTTGCGCAATGCCACTGCTCCTGATGCTTGACATGCTGATAACAATTATGCAGCATTTGATCAGCTTATGTGTGTCCCTGTTGATGTGTGCATATGAGATTTGATTTGATATATGCTAGGCTAATGTATGTACAATATGATTATATACAGTGGTACAAGTATGAATACAATAGAGTTAGAGTAGGTATGGAATATGTCTAAACTTGAGTTGTAGAAAAACTTGTTACTCAACGTTTTTCTGTAGTAGTAGCTCAAAATTGGTATGAGCTGGAAAACACCCTGGGTCCATAGCCTGAAGTCTTATGTAGTACATGTCCAAATTGCATAAAAATCCTTTCAGAAATGAGTGATTAGGAGCAATTTTGGTCAAATGTAAAAAGAAAAAAGCTCCAGGTTTCCTTTTCCTCATTGACTTCAATTCATTCTGTGGTTTTTTCTCTTCCTTTTTTTCGCACATCCCCACATGGGGTATCATTGGAAAGCCACACTCATTGGCTACAATCCTGTCCAATAATTTCAGAGATCGCCAAATGATTGACGGAGCTAGAGCATCGGGGTGGTAATCTGACTCTGCCGTGTACTTTGGCAAATGCCTCACATATCGGCATGTAACTCGAGAACCGCTGAACGGATTTTGTCGCCTGAAACGACAATCGACAGGCAACAAATAGGTCTTTAATTATATATATATTGTATTAAGAAGAATGCACACCCAAGCCACTAGGGGCCAACATAGCGTGTCACGCAGGTGGGAAAATCGTCCTCAAGAGGGGCCGGGTCGGTGCCAGTTAATAGGTTAAATTAGCCATTTTAAAACTTGAACTTGAGGACTGCATACTTTTTTTGCAAAGCTTAGCTTTATACTTATAGCACATGCATAAGCCTGGGCCCTCATTTATCAACGTTGCATACGCACATATATGTGCGTAACCCGTGCGTACAATCATTTCTAAGCAAAGTGTGGGACTTATCAATTTCTAAGCAAAGTGTGGGACTTATCAATTTGAACTTGTGCTTGACTTTGTGCGTATATCTAAGCACAGCTCGGAGCACGCGTACCTGGCGCCCGGTGGTAGAATATTATTCAGTATGCAACGCGGAAATAAGCTTCCGTGCATTACTTCCAACACTGGCGTGTTCAACTTCTGTATGACCCGTAATTCATTATAGTTCATTGTAAAATAGCAACAGTAGTGTAATAACGGGCTCACGCACGAACAAGAGGTTGGCCTGCTTGGCACGGGGGGGCAGACGCAGAACACCCACCTCCAAACGTGATTAAATATTGTTTCAAATAAAAAGCTAAATACTATTATTTTGTGTGTCATGTTTCCAAATAAGATTGGTCACAACGAAATGCTTTCTACTTCAATTTGTTGGTTAGAATAGATTACCTCCGTTGAAACTTCACTGAGACTAAAAGTAAAAGACAGTATTTAATTTTTTTGTGTGCTCCGCGCACAGACGTGATAATAATAATAATAACAACAATAATAATAATAATAATAATAATAGCTTCATTTTATATAGCGCCTTTCAAGAGACCCAAGGTCGCTTTACATAGATAGGGGGGGGGGAATAACAAAGTAACAAACATGGACAGACACAACATATAAATATGATGATGGGATTCAAGTTCGTTTTTTATTGATCACATAGGCAGGCTATACATAGGCTGCATGGCACGGTCCATCGTGATATTGTAGATGGATCGAGCAATAGACTGTACCACCCATGTAGCTGTCAAAGCTCCATCACAAATGCAGTTATGTGAATAGAAAGGGATTCCACTCAGTGATGCGCATTTGCCGATACATGTTGTTGCTGCCGGGAGGAAAGGCATGCTGCATGCATGTTTTCAATTCATTAAATAAAACGGATACTTTTTGCAAGGGTTTACTGACTGTCATACAAATAATCAACCAACTACATACTGTAACTTTTCAGTGCACGTTCTTATTTACATTGCTCCCGCAGACCCGCACACAGACATGAAGGAATTCAAGTTCAAGTTTGTATTGATCACATATAGGCAGGCTACACATGGCGTAGGCTACATCAGTGGTTCCCAAAGTCGGGGTCGCGACCCAAAGGTGGGCCGCGAGCAGCCACGGGTGGGCCAGGACAGTGTTTCTAGTTGTATTCTAAAATTCTATTCTATTGTATTCTAAAATGTGACTATATGGTTTTATATTAAAGGGGAACTATTTTACTATTTCTTTCACTATTTGGGCACTTTTACACAATTCCTGTGAGTCTATGGAACACCTCTGTAATATATATATATTTTTTTATTCATTGTTTTGTATTTCTAATCAAGTCCTCAAAAACAGCATTTTTCTACCTCAAGATCTCGAGCTGTTTTGAGCCTGGGCTCCTAAACCACTGCGCAGCGTCGTGTTCGCCTGAACATTAACATGCAGCAGTGTCTTTATGACATCACATATAGGGCACATTTTCAAATGACTCAGTTCAGTGAGGGTGAATATTGTGAGAGGAGAATTGGAAGAATGCGCCAATATGAGAATTTTGAGACATAGATCATATTAATATAAGTTCACATAGCTATAAACAATGCTAAACACTCAAAAAGGCCATTTATAAGATAGTTCCCCTTTAACTTAATAAATAAACAAAAACGAAAAATCTACTTATTTCAACGAACATTTCAAACTAAATAACAGATTATGCACATAAAACGCTGAAAACAACCAAAGCAACAATAGTATTTTAATGAGGCTATTATTATTATCATTATTATTTTGCAACAAGTTAGCCCTCTCATAAATAGCACATATAAATGAATAACTAACTTGAACTAACTTAATAGGATTGAAGTGATATTTGGCTTAAAAAATCGGTCGCCTGGCAAAAAAAATAAAAATAAAAGCCCGACGATGTGCATTGGGCCGCGGCTCTCTGACGCCTTATTTTCTGGGCCCTGGCCTGAAAAGTTTGGGAACCCCTGGGCTACATCATACATGGCAGTGAGATTCATTGTTCTTGTATATGCTCTCATATTATTGTTATAGTATATGCTATTGTCAAGAAGGAAGTACATTATTTTCAATCGTGGCTTTAATTCGTATAGCCGAGAAGCTTCATTAATCCCGACCCATCCAGCCACAGCATAACTGAGACCGGCTATAGAAACAAATCATAAATAGACTACTGTAAATAAAATAGCTTATAAAACATAGGCTATAGCAGGGGTTCCCTTTCTTTTCCGAGCCCCACGATTCCCTGGAGACATATATGAATATGATATAGGCTATACATGGGTCCGTCAGCGAGGAGATTTGGCCATTTGAGAATAGGCTATTATGGCCAAACGAGGGCCTATAGCCTATAAATATTATTAAATGTTTTCATAAGTGTAAAGATACAAGGACAATGCAGGCATCGCGGGGCTCCGTGTGACATGTCTGTGCCATGCTGCGTTAACTTATGTGCAAATTACTGTTGCATAATGTAGGCTATGCATATATAATTTATATAGGCTATACCTAATACCGACAACAAAATAGATTGTATGCCTCACATAACACGCGTTGTGTCTTCTTGGTTCGCCAGCGTGTTAAATTAGTTGCTTAGACCTCCGTGAAAAATCTCCCTCTCAGTGAAGTTTCTCAGAGTTCGCTCGGGTTAGTCCATTATTTCACATCCCATGGGGGTGTTTCATGACCATATATGGATAATCATGCACAAGCATTGACGGTAAGGACGAATGGTATTTATCAATACGGAGTGTGCGTAGGACCCGTGTACGCACGGTTGTTAAATCCCTTATTTCTGTGCGTACACACATTCTAAATTCTGTGCTTAAGTACGAATATAGAACACTTTCTAAGAGTTGTTGATAAATGAGGGCCCAGGGCCCCGTTCCCCGTACCTGGATAACTGAGTTAGCCGGATAACTTTCGGTTAAGTCTGACTTAAGCCGGACTTTCCGGCTCCCCGTACCTGGATTGTCCAAATCACCATGACAACAGATCCAAAAGTTTGAGCCTGGTCGAAAGCAGGGTTTAAGTTCAAGTTAGCCGGATGAAGCACAGCCACGCCCCCGCAAAGAAAGTGACAGCGCGTTTCCTGAAATTATTCCCACAGTCTAGGATCTGCTTTATACCATTCTGAATTACGTTTTTGTGCTCCATTCTTCCAGAGGGGGCTTTTGAAATGTAAAATAGACCCAAAATGCTGATACTAAATTCACTTTGTCCTAAATAATGCACGTTATATATACCGTGGCGCTCGCTCGGTGCGATGTACACATTATGTGGTTATTTTAATTGTAACTGGGATTAAGATGTCTGATGAGATGCGCTGTTTGACGGATTTGAGAAATTGAATGAGCCGTTGACGTCACATTAATGAATGAGGATAAAGAGAGAAAACTTCATTCAAAATAAAGAATATTCTAAACACGGGTCTCTCGTTCATTAATGTATAAACAATGAATTTATCCCATCTGGCACAGTGGCGCAGCGGTAGTGCTCAATCCTGCCAACCCAGTGACCGGTGTTCAAATCCCCGTGTTTCCAATATAATTTTTTGGAATATAATATTAATGATTATACGCCAAAGTAGCCTAGTTGTAAGTTAAAATATTATAAATCTACATGCATTGAGGATGTCATTCTTTATATAGCTCTCAACGTGCACCAAATTGAATTATTCCTACATCGCAAAAAGAAGGAAAAGACCGGGTTTCGAACCCCGGTCGTCTGCGTGAAAGTCAAAAGAAGAACCCGTTAGACCACAGTGGAGATAAGTAAAAGATCGACCATACATCAATCAATGGGAAGAGAGCCGTATCGTTATTCTGTATAACAGTTCAACTAATTATTTTCGCTAGCAAGATCTCATTTGATTATTCAATCCAGCAGGCAAGTTTAAAGAAATATAATCTGATTGATTGAGGTAATGAGGGACTTAAAATTAGCCTATAGATAACGCATTTAACTTGTCGGCGAGGCGATTGAGCCGTACTGCAATATGTTACTAAAGTTTTAAATCAATTAATCAATCAATGCCGCTAGAGAATCAGGATCTCTGCTCTCGACACTTGCTGCCTTCTCGGCTGAGGCGGGCACGCGCACTTATCCTGGGTCTCAAGTCTGGCTTGAGTTAACGAGACTGAATCCACCTTCGAGGAACAGGAAAATCCCGGCTTCAAACATCGGGTTAACTGAATCTGGATAATGACATCTTGATCGACTTAGTTGAACCAGGTACGGGGAACGGGGCCCAGGTCTCTTTTAAAAGATAACATTCTGAAGTTACTAATGCAAAAAGGAAATTCACTTTTAGTGCTAATGAAATAGAGTAACAGAGGTTTGAACTTGAACTTGTGTGAACTTGTGTACTCACATTTTTCTGTAGCGGTTGCAAAAAAAAGAGTATACGCTGGAAAACAGTGGTTCCATAGCCTGAAGTCTTATGTAGTACAGGCCAAATTTTATAAAGAAAAGGACACTTTAAAGGAAGGGAAAAAAGGACACTTTAAGAAAAGAACTTGTGATTATTGCATAGTATAGCTAATAACAGCAAGTATAGCATAGGGACATAGAAGTAAAACGTAAGGTTATCCTATAACCCTAGTTATATGAGTATAGCGAGCGCTCTGCTCCATTGGAACTATCCCTTTATCCATTCTAACAATGAAAAACTTTCTCCACATGTACACACCTATTTACCTCCGCCTGGCCACACCCACATCCGCTCCTATATAAGCGGGGTCGTGGCCACACAATCAGCTCCTTCCCAAGTCTTTCACCACCGAAGGCGAAGACCATGGGGTCCTCAGTGAGTCAGAGCAGAGCACTCGCTATATTCATATAACTAGGGTTATAGGATAACCTTACGTTATAGATCGTATAGCTTTACGCTCTGCTCTATTGGAACACAGGAGCTGAGCAGAGCGAAAAGCTTGACAGATGTACCCGCTGAGGCCCCCTACAACCATCAGAACCGGGGAGGACCCGAGCCCCTCGGCCCTCCCTAGTGGAGGACGGGAGGGAGATCGGATCCGACTGTGCGAAGAGGGTTTAGCAGGAACCTTTTTGACTGGGAGAACCATAAAAGCCAAATATTTCTAAATATACTTCATTGAGAGCCATATAGTATTTTTAACATATAATAAATTAAATATGTCTTACTTTTAATGCGACTTCTGGTGCTGCATGGTTTTGCTGATGGCCTTGTAGTCTGGTTCATACGTGGTGAGGTTGAGCTTCATATAGGCGTTGAGGCTTCCATCAGTTAAAAGTGAGCGTAGGTTGGTCTTAATGTTCCTCATATGCGAGAATGACTGCTCACATGCATATGTAGAGCCAAACATGGTCAATACGGCAATACTCACACGCTGCATTGTGTGGTATGTCACAGGAAGCTCGTTCCAAGTTTTAAGAATCAGCTGGTCTTCAGGTTGAAGATTTTTCATTTCTGTCCACTTGTGTTCACTCGCCAGCTCTGCTCGCTGTCGCGCAAGACTTTCCAACTCTCCATTAAGTGACTTGAACTTACTCATCCACATGTCTGATGCGTTCAGGTCAGCAACTTCCAGCTCAATGCATGTCAGGTCGATTTTGTCCACTGCACACACTCATGTGGATGAGTGATGAACTTGAAAAGACCAGTGCGCGCACGAAATTCTCCAAAACGTGCTTTGAATGACTGCAGGAGATTGGACGTAAAGCCAGCTAGCTGCTGGAGATCCAGATGTTGAGTGGAGTCACTTGCTAAGCATGCATCTCTAAATTGTTGCAGTCTTTCAAAGTGCAGAAGACGACCTGTTTCAATGTCCCTGAGAAAGACTTCCAGCTTGCTTTCAAATGCAAACACTGCTTGTTGAAGGGATGAGATTGTATGTCCAATACCTTGCATTTTCACATTGAGCTGGTTCAGATGGCCAGTTATGTCCACGAGATAGTGAAACTGCAGGAGCTCAGGATGCTTGACGCCTTTAATTTCAAGAAAAGTCCGGATTTCACTCAGGCAAGCTGCAAAACGGCTGAGCACCTTCCCCCTTGACAAGCAACGCACGATGCTGTGTAAAAGCAGACCGGGATAATGATTCCCAACTTCTTCTAACAGAGCTTTAAACTGGCGATCATTTAAAGCTTGTGCAACAATAAAGTTGACCACTCGAATGACCAGCGACATCACCTCACCAAGCTCCTGGCCACACATCTGAGCGCAAAGCGCCTCCTGGTGCAGGATGCAATGAAAACTTAGGATGGCTCTCTTTTCATGTTCACGGAGAAGCGCTACAAATCCTTTGTTCTTCCCCAACATACAGGGTGCATCATCAGTACAGACAGAAATAAGTTTATCCATCTGTAGTTTTTTTTCTTTAGCAAACTCCATGAAAGACGTGAATAAATCCTCTCCTCTTGTTGTCCCTTTCATTGGCAAAACAGCCAAGCTTTCCTCACGCAGTGTGTCACCTGCAGCATACCTGGCAATTATACTGCACTGAGATAGATGGCTAACGTCTGTTGACTCATCTAACACGAGAGAAAAGTATGTCCCTGCGTTTATGTCCTTAATTTGTGTTTCCTCGACTTGATTTGCCATCATGATGCTACGATCGTGCACAGTTCTTGCTGACAGTCTTTTATGCGTTTGATATCTTGTCTTTATTTGGGAAGTCATCAAACAGTTCATTGGCCACATCAAGCATGAATGTTTTGGCATACTCGCCATCTGTGAATGGCTTTCCATTCCTTACTATTGCCAAAGCAAATGCAAAGCTAGCGGAATTCCCGTCACCTTGCTTGGTCCACATAGGTAGTTGCTGCTGACTCGTCTGCACTCTCCGCTGTAGCTCCTCGCATGCCCTTTTCCTGCTGTCCAGGGGCGTTTTTAGGGTTAGAAAACATTGGGGGCTTCAGCGCTGGGTGTCGGGATGTTGTTAGCACAACAATAGCTACCAAGCTAAGCTACGTTAGCTTCTAACGGTGTATACACAATATGTACAACGACACAATGATTTACATTATTACATATGGTAACGTGGTTGTGGCTTTTACAAATAATGGTTAGCTTTAGAGATGGATGGCTATGATCACGGAGCAATAGTGCTGTATCGGGTATTCATGCTGGCTAACAAGCTGGGTGTCGGGATGTTGTTAGCACAACAATAGCTACCAAGCTAAGCTACGTTAGCTTCTAACGGTGTATACACAATATGTACAACGACACAATGATTTACATTATTACATATGGTAACGTGGTTGTGGCTTTTACAAATAATGGTTAGCTTTAGAGATGGATGGCTATGATCACGGAGCAATAGTGCTGTTAGGTGAAACAGATACATTTTCATTCATCACTCGGCTAGTAGTAGCAAGGCTCTCTGCCTGCCACTAGCTGTGTGTGACTCTCAGGCGTAAGGGGGGCGTGCTAGCGTAGGGTCACATGGGATTAGTGGCCAATCAGAGGAACCCGGAAACCGAACAGCGTTGTAGAAGGCATAGACGCGGCCTGGTGAGGCCAACGATGGCGCGGCATCGGGACCCCACCAGACGGTCACTGGTGACACCACCCCCCACATCGCCAGCGTATTGGACAGGGCCCAAATCAAGAGCAGACCCTTCCCCCCTTGGCACGCCGCTCTGAAGCACTCTCCTCAAGACGCTACCCCCCCACAACACTGCGGGGCCAGTCGGCGTGCCGGGGAGACAACCCCCAAGGAGGTTGATCCCTCAATCCAGGAAACAGGCCCCAAGAGCAGAACTCGACCTGTGCCTGGAGCACTGCGGACTAGACAGGCGCCTAAAGGGTCTACTGTAAGAACAGTATCCCAGCGGAAGGGGTGTTCGGTATGCTGTGCACCATGTCATAACCTCCACAAACCCGACCCCCCAATCCATCGGGGTCGAGGTTCAAAAAAGAGGCTGACACAATTGGCAGACGTCATGAAAGATGCAGGGGCATACTCTCGGGCATACAGGGTCAAGCCCGGCCTCAACCCGAGAGTCGACTCTGCTACCAACACACCGGAGAACCAACCACCCCCATATGTTTAGTTTAACAGGAGGCGGTTTTTCCCTTAACCCACAAAGAAAACTCAGAAACATAACTGTGCGTATACACAGGCTATACAAGCAGTACAAGTGTTTCAGTTTTCAAAGGGCAACTCGTAGTGGCATACATATGACACACACATCCACGACATCAATCCCCGCGACGCCCGGGCCGACCCGGCATTTTCCCCCCGGAAAAGCACAAAGTCCTTCGGGTACCAGAACAGCAGATCTGCGCCCCGGCGGCCAATGGGTTAACTGACCTGGTCTGGCGCGACCAGAACCAGTCCTAGTCACGCCGCCATCCCCAGTCCTAAGAAGGGGGTAGGTACGCGTGTCGATCCAAAACATCACAGAGGGTGCCACCAAGACAGTCAGTACGCGAATGCACTGCTCCTGGTGGCCCACCTCATGGGTGTGAGACCCCTCCGCCAATGAATTGATCTACTCCGTCATCTCCCCCCGGAGATGCATGCGAGCCGGCGAGTCTAATCTAGTGCACTGGCGCTCAGTAGAGATAAAATCTCCTTCCCAGCCGCGCGCACAGGGCTTGACATTAACTTTTTGGCTCACTAGCCACTTTGGCTAGTGGTTTTCCAAAGTCACTAGCCACTCAGCATTTTCACCAGCCAAAAATCACCACTAAATAATTTTTTCATCAATACGTTCCCATTTTATAGCGTGATGAATATGTTTAAAATCAAAATGCATATGATCGGTATCATGTTCCACCATGAATGCATGAAGGGGGGGGGGGGGCGGGGGATGTCATTTCTGATTATTGATTACCAATAACGGCATTCGTTATTGTAGCATCATACACTGATGTGTCATGATGTCATGTATGTTGTGTATGTCATAAATGTCACTATAAATTGAAAATGGGAGACCCTGATGTAAACAAGACAAACGTCTTTCTCTGGTCTGCATCCCCTTAACACTTTGAGCGCCACGCCTGGTTTTCCGTTTTACCGCTTGAATGCCACCATCGGCGCCAATGTTAACGTTAATATCGCCTAATCTATGTTTTAAATTATGGCTATGTGTCTAATCTGCCCATCGCATTATCAAAGACTATTTTCCAGTCAGTGCTGTGAAGGCAGATTGTTTTTTTATCGCGTCGTTTCCGTTTCAGAGCAGTTAGAAAAGCCCCCGTTTTGATATAAAAAACAGCTCATTCTGGAGCATTCTATGAAAATCGTCTTTTAGTGGAATATTCCACAACGTTGATATTCGTCGGCCTTTTTATGAATCGTTTTCAAATAAACGCTAGACGATCAATATTATACGTGCACGCAAGCACATTACGGCCGCGCACTGATAATCGCTCCGTTGATTTCCTCACGGACTTTTACAGTGAAACCGAAAGAAGACATTTCACAAAACAGCTTATAACTTCATCAAACTTACTCTGATTATCCTACCACTGATAACATAGAGTCCTTACCTGACATCAGATGGTATCCAACTGGTATATTCCAATTCCTGATCACCATTCGAAAAAATCGATACATGTATGGATCCAACGCGATACAGTAGAACTCCATGATCCGCGGGGCTCTGAGGCTCCAGAATGAACTCTGGTAACCCCGGCTGGATCAGTGAACTGGAAAATGTGGAGTACCGGATTTTTTTCCCCATTCATTTTCATTGAGTCCATTCCAAAATCACTTATGTCATCTGGGAGACGACAGGGGGCGCTTTTTTCCACAGTGATCGCCGGCGCCCCTCGGCTATACTCGGGTAGGCTCGGGTGATGCAATAATTTTTCAGATCGCAAAAAAAAAAAAAAAAAAAAAAAAATCAGAGAAATCTCGTGAGTGGCATTCTACGTCACTATTAAAAACCCGAGAAATCTCGTGAGTGGCACTCAAAGTGTTAACAATTGTGTGTATTGAGCCGTACTGTATTGTACCCATTCTGCAATCTGTTAAATAAAGTTTTCATTCATTCATTCATTCATCGGCTGGTTGGCTATGCTAACAAGGCCTGATCAGCATGAAATCTATGTGAAATCGTTCTTACCTGTGGCCGGTTGGATCCCAAAAAGGATTTCCCAGTTATTGATCGCCATCTGGTAGATCGATATGTCCATTGGCTGATGCTATATTCCTTTACTGCATACTGAATTCGGCGTCGCAAAAGGTATTCCATGCGATCTGATGAAGGCATAGCTTCACGCTAACAGAAAAAGTAGGCCTGAATGAAAAATGTTTACATCCGGTCTGAAAACAAGGAGTACGCCATTCTCGTGACAGCACCACTACCAGGATCTGGCCGGTAATGCACTTTTCCGAATTGTTGTGGGAGTTGTAGTATTATGTAGTATCACTTGGATTTACTTAATTATTGCCGATGCCTTTTGTAGAAGACTACAATGTTTTTTTTTCATAGAAAAAAAGTCACCGGCCACTGTGGCCGGTAGAATGACGGAGTTACCGGCCACAGCCGAATTCTATCAGCATTTGACCGGTGGCCGGTGTTAATGTCAAGCCCTGCGCGCATAAAAAACGCAGTTTCTATGAATTGGGCAACCAAGGCGCGCCAGCCCATAACGTGGTTCCACATTGAAAGCACCCAGGGCCAGCGCTATATGCACGTTGAGAACCCAAAACACATCAATGGTGAATTCTAATAAGAAACACCAGACAACGTTCCCTCCATGCTGTCTGGGACGAGCAGCAGGAAGCCGGTCAATAAGACCCAGACACGGGTCTCATATGACGCGTCTGAGGGTAAACCCTGTCAATTCTGCTCTTTACACAAGAGGGGAAGACAGAAAATCCCCCAGAGAGACCTCTACGTAAGTAACAATTGAAAAAGATATATGTAATAATTGGGCCAAGTGACCAAAGGCCCAATACACACTTTAATAGAGAGCAGAGCAGAAAACAATGCATCGCATCATCCAACTTTGACAATGACAGCGGTCTGCAGCACATAGCCTGAAAAACTCACGGATGTCTCATGGCCAATAGAAAACGCACCTAGTGACGTATTCCATGGCCGGGGAAAACCTGTGACCCACCCATCCTAATATGGAGTGGAACCAGGGAACCCCCCCCCCCCCCCTTCCCCTCCCTGTGACGCGCTGACCCCACAGCCTGACAGGGAGACTGACGGACAGGAGGCCCAACCCCCTGGCCAATCAGTAAAGGAGGGAGGGGTTTATCAGTTCACCCCATATGACCCCTCACCCCTGATACGATGCAACAACAAAGCAGCGCCATGACACCAGTTGTTAGCATGCTACATGAAAGCGCATATACCTGTTATGGTAATAGCTTTACATTCTGCACGCCAGCCACAGACGATAAACTTGTTTGTGTAAAAAACTGGCTTTTATACAAGGCTTAGGCTCATGTGCGAAACTTGCCACGTGCATTTTTATACCTTTACCCTAAAGTAAAGAAAAAACAACAGATTAAAGAGAGGGTCCAAAGGACCTTGGTACAATAGCTATATATGTAAAAAAAAACTTCTGCAGGCTAACACTCAACCCAGTTGTGGACTCAATGCCACGTTTACTTAAACGTAGAACATGAACACACACAACCGCGTCTATACTTTCCGTAGACGCATTTCTGGCAGACGTTTCTGGTCATGTGACATGTGCGCCCAATAGCGTGACGAGCTGTGTCTTTGCCTATTTCCACGTCAAACAGCCTGCAAACTACCTGGCATTCTATCGCCATGCTCTAAGACAAACTCTAACCTTAACCAACTTCGAAAGAGTGCCTAAGCTTAACCGTCGAAAGAACTTGCCTAACCTTAACCAACTTCGAAGATTGCCTAAGCTTAACCAGTGTAGAAACTGACGTCGGCCAATCAGAGAGCGTCTGCCAGAAATGCGGCTACGGAAAGTATAGACGCCACACAACCCCCTCATACAATAAAAAAGGCAAAAGTTCACTCTTACTACTGCAAGAAGAACGCCGTCTTTTATGACGAGAGAAGACATAAGTCCTCGACCAAGTGCTAGCTACAGGCCTTACTAAGTCATACATAATAGCGACCAAAAAACTATTTTCAGAGAAAACTGCACCACTCCCTAAGCAAGAACACAACCCCAACAGTAGCTGAGGGTTCACACCGTATCCCCAAATATATAGTGAATAAACACACGTTTTGTAACAAAAAACAGTCCCTCACCAGGAGGGACCCTTTATTTAATAACAAAATCATATTTTGGGGGGGGGGCAGGGGCAAACAGGGAAGTCACTAACGTCGCCTGTAGTTTGTTGGAAAGGAGCTACGTTGACATTGTATCTTTGTTATTGTGCACGAATGCAGGGGGGGGATTAACAAACACCCACTGTGAACAGCAAGCAAAGTATGAAACAAACAGTATGCAAACAGCAGTTACCCAAAACTGCAAGCCACATTCCAAGCCACACTCTGCCCAAACAGGAATTAAACCGATGCTACCTTTACTCGTATTATTTTTCGTAACATATTTTATAAATAATATTATATTATTGCCCCCCCCCCCCCCCATGTATTTTGTCTCTTTTATGATTTGATTTGATTTTGATTTGATATTTTTTATTTTCGTGTCTTACATACAGATGTATGCCCAGCCCATATGGGCTTACAAGACACATAACAATAAGTATATAATAATATACTTTACCAATTACTTAACAAATGACATAGACCAAGATGGCCATAAAAAAAGAAAAATACAAGAAAATACAATAAAACGTAATATAATATAATTTATGAATAAGAACCAAGAATCTGTTGAAAAGTTAAATAATTTAATTTGACGGCGTCTCGTTCAGGGCTTAACACAAGTTGCAAAGGAGAGTAAGGGGAGAGAGAGGCTGCAGTCATTGGTGTTGTCAATCTTTATTAGACTTTTGGGACCCTGTCCTTTGAGACCTTCTCAGACATATGCAAGAAGGCTATCAACCCCAAGCCATATACTGACATTTTTGGTGTACTTCCCCCCTGAATGTACTTTCTTTTATTACTTTATGTTTTTATATGAAATGGTAAATGGTGCCTTTATATAGCGCTTTTATCCAAAGCTATTTACAATTTGTTCCTCACATTTTACCCATTCACTCACATATTCACACACCGACGGCAGAGGCAACCATGCAAGGTGCCAACCTGCTCTTGCTCAAGGACACTTCGACACGCTGCCCGGTAGGAGCGTGAATCGAACCGGGAACCTCTGGATTACCAGATTAATGTTCTACCTCCCGAGCCACTACCTACAATAAGTCTATACTACTATGCACTTAAGTTCAACACTGTTTGACGAACAATGTTACTTACCCATAGCTGCCAAAGTTGTACCCTTCCTGCTGACTTGTTGTATCAAACTTGTAAGTCGCTTTGGATAAAAGAGTCAGCTAAATTACTAAATGTAAATGTGAGTTTACAATTCACCAGGTGAATGATAGCATTTGCCTCGCTTATAGCACACTGTCTCATCCTTTTCAAATGGAAATCGACAAGAACCCCTTCCTTTTCTCAGTGGGTTGGGAACTTGAGATGATCAGATCCACTGCATTTGGGTCACGAAATAAATTCAACCTCACCTGGTCCTCATTCATAAAATATGTGAAGAACTTGACATTTATGTAGCGTTTTTTTTTTTTTTGTATTAAAACGATGTCACTGACTCCGACATCCGGTGGCTCTGTGGCTCACTCACTCACGGTTGACTGCTTTGGCCCCTGGGTGCAGCTCACAAGCAAGGGTCTTTGTGTATGCCCAGTCCAGCTTATGTATGACAAGGTGAGGCTCCTGATGCTTGACATGCTGAAAATTATGCAGCATTTGATCAGCTTATGTGTGTCCCTGTTGATGTGTGCATATGAGATTTGATATATGCTAAGCTAATGTATGTACAGTATGAATACAACAATACAATATGGTAGTTAGAATAGGTATGGAATATATACAGATATATCAAATGATATAGTGTGTAGTGTACAGTGTGGGTATTGGGACAGTGGCCACGCTGAGAGGACAGGACTGTGCCATTTATTTTGTATCTATCTTTGCTTTTGTCTGTGCTTGTTTGTATGTACTATGCCTTGGTGGGTGGGTAGGTGGGATGAGGGTGTTGTGTTTGGGGACAATGCAACGTGATGATTGTTATCCCCATTCTATATTTGGAAAATGTATAAATAAAGTTACAAAAAATTGTTTTTTAGAGAGCCTACAGAAACAAGAGCTTTTGTCATACCAAACACATTGCTTCATGGAATATCAAACGAAAATTGACTTTGAACTTACATGTCTGGTTATGTTGTTGTTTGTATCTATCAATAACATTTTCTCAGATTGGGGTAGGCTACCTAAGACTAAATATGTTCAAATATAGGGTCCATCCATCCCATAACCCAGTGATATCAAGAGTGGCCCCAGCGCTCTACTCTCACTCTGCCTCCCCCGCGTGGCCAACTCTTTGGCACTGCAGCCTAATCATGTTGCTACTGTCAACAAGAGCCGGCCTCTGGGCTCCAGCTCAGCTGCTAGCAGCACGCAGTTGTTTACCGGTAGTCTCCTGTCGTCGTCATCATCATTGAATTTAAAGTAGTCCGATCCTTTTCGAACGATTTCACAGGGGCAGAGAAAACTGCCCTCACTTTCATCACGCAGTGTTAGCACAATTCGCCTAATCTTTAATGCGCCTTACAAACCTTACATACAATGGCCTGTTGCTTGATTGATTGAAAACGTTATTATTAGATTGCAGAATGGGTACAATACAGTATGGCTCAATACACACAATTGTTAAGGGGATGCAGACCAGAGAAAATACTTTCGTCTTGTTTACATCAGGGTCCCCCATTTTCAATTAATCATATGACATACACGACATACAAATAGACAGTACGCTATGCTATGCAGGCGCCATGAAAAGGGGGTGCTGAAAATAGCTGCCTGCAATGATTCATCTGCGGCTTCGACGTTGTAAACGGGTCGCCCGAAAAGGACTTGACCTGACATATTGTGTATCCACTTTGTGTTTTGTTTGCATTAGGACAACGAGACGAGGCCGAAAGGGTTAGCTAATTACCATTGTGATAATAAACAGCAGCGGGGAGTTTTGCGTTTGTTTAACCAGAGAGCTCGCAGTACAGTCAGTGGTCGGGCTGCTGTGGTCACCTCTTTATTCACACAGTAGAAAACAAAACGTACGTGATCCAGGAAGCGAACAGCTGAAGTGATACTCCCCGCAGCCAATCGAATACGGATATACACACTCTCGTACCGCCCCCGTCGGTAATCGACCAATGGCGAGCCGGGAAGTGCGCTTCCGCTCCAGAAACAGGGCATGTTCGTTATGAACAAGCCGTTCTGAACGAGTGCCGCGATGGTTGAGGTGCAGTCGGTGAAATATAGGTGAATTCTTCCAAGTAGTTTTTTGATGATAGGCGATTTAGTTTTGGTCGTATATCATCGCTGCGACGCGTGACGGTATATGATAGAACGCGTTGAGAAAGGTAACGGGAGTTGTGTTGGTGTATATAATCAAACAACAACAACAGCCTTGTCACCATAGGAATTCGCCAGCAGCAACAGCAGCCACCTTGCGGTCTTGTGTTAGCATTCGAACGTTAGCTATAACCTAGAGCCGATCCTTTCGGTGGCGTGGATGTAGTGAAGGGCAGAAAAGTGTATTTGTTTTCCGAACCGTGTGTATTTATAGTCTTTATATCGTCACGTCGACAGCGTTGTTCACGTGGATCTCGTCGAAGAAACAACGGGGTTGCTACTTAGCCAAGTTCCCCTGTCTGTCGTCTCTCTCGACAAAAGACGGGCACCGCGCGAACAACGGACCACATCGCGTTAAAAACGTTGGGGTTGTCTTGTTATTGAACTGACTAGCGGTGATAGATCGCCACCGGGCAGAGAGAACCGACACCATGAACGGGTTCAGCACGGAGGAGGACAGCCACGACGGCCCGCCGGCTCCGCCGTTCTACGGCCAGAGCTGCTGTCTGATCGAGGACGGGGAGCGCTGCGGCCGCGCGGCGGGGAACGCCTCCTTCAGCAAGAGGATCCAGAAGAGCATCTCGCAGAAGAAGCTCAAGCTGGACATCGACAAGAGTGTAAGTGTGGTGTCGTCGTGTTTTAAATAGCCAGCCCACATTTCCGATGAGTTGTTGTCGCTTTCCTGGGACAACGATGTAAATAAGTCATTGGCTTTTTCGTTCCTATCCTCGACTAAAGCGAATATGTGATGTAATAACCTGTATTGTTGTCTGAATACCTACCTAGCTTAATTGTGGATCCTATAATAACTTGACGATCGATACTTTGAAGGTGTTAGCTTAGCTATAGCTACCGAGTCAACGTCACTTTTATTAAATAGCTAGTAGCCACATTTCCGATGAGTTGTCGTTCAATTGGTGATTCTGTAATAACTCGACGAGCCATACTTTGAAGGTGTTCGCTTAGATGGCTACCGAATCAACGTCTCTTTTAAATATCTAGCCACATTTCCGAGTAGTTGTCGTCGTTTTAATGGGTGATTCTAGTAATAACTCGACGATCGATACTTTTAAGGTGTTAGCTTGTTAGCTATAGCTACCAAAATCACCGTCACTTCTTTGGCCAAATAAACGTAAAACCGTGATCTCTCCGCTTCTCTTTTATCTGCGGTTCTTGTGCGACGTTGGGTCGGAGGACTTGTTTTGTTGGTCGCTTGCTTTATATTGTGATTACATTGGTCGGCTAGCGGGGTTATTAACGTGAACCTAACGTTACGCCGGTCAGGGGTCCTCTCCTCCTCCACCAACTCTGCAGAGTTCTCTCTCTCTCTGCAGCTCCACGCCTCCTACACATGAAACACATCCCTCTATAAAATGGCTGTTGCCAGGGAAGCCAACAATGGTTGTTCGGTGGAAGGAAGGGGGAAAGGGTTTGCAAAGTAGTAACAGTTCTCGGGGCTTCGCCTGCATGTTCGCAGACATACGCAGCCAGCTTTAAGTTACAACTATTGGGGAAACTATACCGCTGGTTTTAAAATGTGTCCCAAGAAATATGTCGAGCTCTCTCGGTAACATTGGTTGCCTGTTGCCTCCACCGGTAGTTCTCCTTCTCCTTGCAGGCGATGTGTTCCAGAGGCCCGCTGACTGGGAAGTGCTGCTCACATGATGATCCACGTGTTGCGTCGAGCGTGGCCCGGGTTCTCCAGGAAATTATGCACAACACCGTTAACCTTTGTGACATTGATTATAGCTAACTTTGCTTTTGTGACGATGGCAAGATAATAACATTTGCTTTAAAAACAGTATCTCATAATCCCGTTCCAGTGGTCTTGCCCCCCCCCCCACAATATAACTATTGCTTGACAACTGCTCTGAATAGTTTTTCTATCACTGGCAGTTCTGATGAGAAATACTTGACTCTCATAATTCCCCAACATAGAGGGAAAATAAGTAGCATCTACTGTAGCTTTATGACATAAATATTGAGCCCTAGTCTATCTGTATCAAATGGTGCATTTCTATAGCGCTTGTTTTATCCAAAGTGCTTTACAATATGTGCTCCTCACATTCACCCATTCACTCACACATGATGGCGGAGGCAACCATGCAAGGTGCCGACCTGCACATCGGGAGCAATTAGGGGTTAAATGTCTTGCTCAAGGACACTTTGACACGCTGCCCAGGAGGAGCGGGAATCGAACCGGGAACCTTCGGACTACCGGACGACTGATCTACCTCCTGAGCCGCTGTCGGTGGTGACTGTGGCCAGGCTCAATTGACAGTCTAGCCAAGTTGTTCTCAAACTGGCAACCGTGCTGGTCTCTGGGATATTGCTCATTATCTGGTATAGAAATAGACTGGTTTCATGTAGGTATATTTTTTTATGTTGTCAAATGGCGACCTCTAGGCAAAAGAGTCCCGTCTGGTTATTGCGCTTTGTTGACTTTTTTGTCTGGGTCTGATGTGTGGGTTGGACTGGAGTTTAGTAACTTATTATACTGTGAATTTCTTTAGACCTCTCTTTGTAGAGCCTGAGGTGTGGCCAGCGGTAGCAACCCCTCCCCTGTACCTACTTAAATCCAATCAACACATCAGACAAAAACTGTAAACAAAGCGCAATGTCACATTGTCTTATCTTTTACCTAGAGTCAAACAGATCCTACTGTTTAACTTTAATAGACCTATCTCAAACTCTGCCTTATTTTCTTGATGCTCCAATCACAACTCTGTGAAAGCAACAGTTGTGATTGGATGATCAGGAAAAGAGGGCAGCGTTTGAGATGGGTCAAATTGGAAATTATCCCTGAATGTAATATTATTGTTTGCTGGTCCCCAAGACAAAAGCAAAGGGTTTGCTAGCCCCCAAGAGCAAAATGTTTGAGAACTGCTGGTCTATACCCTATGTTTTGATTCACCGTCAGTAATGATTGTACTTGTCGACATCATCCCCACTACCACCACCACCACCCATAAGCAGTGATCTTCACAGCCCAAACAACAAGCATTTTAACACTCTGTGTATGTTTACAGGTGAGACACCTCTATATCTGCGACTTCCATAAGAACTTCATCCAGAGTGTGCGCAACAAGAGGAAGAGGAAGACCAGTGATGATGGGGGAGAGTCTCCAGATCATGATGTGGAGGTTCCTGAGGTGGGTTATATGGACGGATGCTATGTGGATATTCTTCCAAAAAGGACATATTATTTGTGTATGTTGGCTGTGCATTGGGTAGAACTTTTGACAAACGTAGCTTGGTAATGCATAGCACTGTTCTCAACGCCTTAACTGCGCAGATCACGGCTGCTGAGAATGCTATGGTTAAAGCTCATACCAAGACGACAAGGGAGGGGAGGGATTGGGTGGTTTCCTTTCAGCCAAATAGCTTGCAGCTTTTCATGGGATTAGGTGTTTGTAATTACAGTTATTCACTGTTGTATGTTTCAGGTTGACCTGTTCCAGCTGCAGGTGAACACATTGAGACGCTATAAGAGGCACTACAAGCTGCAGACCAGACCTGGTCTGAACAAGGCTCAACTAGCAGAGGTAACGGCATGCATATTATAACTGGTAGAGATAACAACATACACATTATAACTGGTAGAGATAACATGCACATTATAACTGGTAGAGATAACATGCACACATTATAACTGGTAGAGATAACAACATGCATATTATAACTGGTAGAGATAACAACATACACATTATAACTGGTAGAGATAACATGCACATTATAACTGGTAGAGATAACATGCACACATTATAACTGGTAGAGATAACCGCATGCACATTATAACTGGTAGAGATAACAACATGCACATTATAACTGGTAGAGGTAACACCATGCACATTATAACTGGTAGAGATAACATCATGCACATTAAAACTGGTAGAGATAACAACATGCACATTATAACTGGTAGAGGTAACACCATGCACATTATAACTGGTAGAGATAACATCATGCACATTAAAACTGGTAGAGATAACAACATGCACATTATAACTGGTAGAGATAACATGCACATTATAACTGGTAGAGATAACATCATACACATTATTTCATATTTCTCAACCAAACCCTACTGGTTAGTGTTGGGTGTGTTACAAAAAAATGAGTATATTCCATGTTACTCCTCTCAAAAGTAATATTTTGTTACTCATTACATTACTTCCGTTACGCCCACAATGATGCTTCCTTTCTTACCGTCAAACTTTGGTTTAAGCATACGACATATAGGCTACTTCACCTGTATGCGTCTGTGTTACTGATCACGTCGGGGTAGCAACACCTTAGGGGGCTGTCAAAGCAGACAAGCAGGCTGCCATGAGCACAGAGTTGCGCTGAGCTAGGTCTGAGGACCTAGACACGGTGGGCACTGCCAAGGTGCAGATCACAGCGCTTCTGGCGCGAATGCTCATTAACCTCTTAACTGGCACCCAGAAAAGTGGCCATTTTAAACTTGAACTTGAGGACTGCATACTTTTTTGAAAAGCGTATCTTTATACTTATAGCACATGCATAAGCCTGGTCTCTTTTTAAAGATAACATTCTGAAGTTTCTTACACGATAAAGAAAAATCACCTTTAGTGCTAATGAAATAGAGTAACATATGTCTGAACTTGAGTTTAGAGCCATATGAAATCCGCGTTCACGGAATCGCGGACGGAATCGCGGAATTGACCAATAAAAATGGAATCAACTGCAAAACGTGGAATATTGCAGAATTTGGCCTAATCTGGACTGAAATTCCGTTTTTGGGTGGAACGCTTGGTGCACACGCGACCGGGGAGGCGGACGCTAGAGCGGGTTACACACAACACAGGCAGTCTCCCAAGCGTCTCGCTGCTTCGGTGTTTACATCGTCAAGAAGCTAATAAATTCCCCAATAAGCCCTCAATTCAGAGCAGAGCAGTATCCTAATGACTTTTATGCCTCCGGCGATAAGGTGTTTTGCTAATTCTGTCAACGTTCCGTGGACTGGACCCGCAAAAACACTTGCGACACTATTGTGATTAAATAGCTATGAATGAATGAATGAAAACTTTATTTAACAGATTGCAGAATGGGTACAATACAGTACGGCTCAATACATACAATTGTTAAGGGGATGCAGACCTGAGAAAGACGTTTGTCTTGTTTCCATCAGGGTCCCCCATTTTCAATTCATATAGACGTTAGGACATGATCGCTTCTTGCTAAATCTAGTGCACCCATCCATTTGTTTAATGCAAACGAGTCATTATACACTGCCCTTTATAATCGAAATAAACTTAAATAGCTATGAAACGTTTTACAGTACATAGGACTATAGATGGAAATGATAGCTTCTTGCTAAATCTGGTGCAATCCATTTGTTTAATGCAAACGATTGTCATTATACACTGTCCTTTATAAACGAAATAAACTAAACTAAAGGTGCCTAAATTATGCATTACTATATTTCATCACAATAAAATAGATATAGCTAGGCTACTGACATTGTGATAATGTCAGTAGTAGCTAGCTGTATCCTTTGTTTACACTTGAAATGTGTATTTTTATTTTGTCACAATATTATTTGAAAAGTATTGTGTAAAATGTAACTGTATTTCTGAGTTGCAGCACTTAAAAACATTAAATGGACTGTTATATCATATTCAATTGTAGACATTTATTCATTCCCACTTATTAGACACTATTTCTGATGGTAAAATGAGCATAAAAAGCAAAATACAGAATTCTGAAATATTAAAACGGAAAAAACGGAATTTGGGAAAAAATAAAATGGAATTTGGAAAATAATAAAACGGATTTCATATGGCTCTACTTGAGTTGTAGAAAAACTTGTTACTCAACGTTTTTCTGTAGTAGTAGCTCAAAATTTGTATGAGCTGGAAAACACCCTGGGTCCCTATAGGGCTGGACGGTATGGTCTAAAATTAATATCACGGTATAATTTGAAGCATAGACGATAACGGTATATATCACGTTATATTCATTTATCTTAAAATGTCTATATAAATGCTTCTGAAGGGGTAAACACTGGCATGGCAGCTATTGCTGTACTCTTGTATTACTAGGACATATTTCACATAGTACAGATGTATTTTAAGAACATTTATTGTGCAAAACTGCAATAGAAAAATGCAAAACCTTTTCTCAAGTTACTTCCATCTCTGAAAAACACTTACTTCATGAAATACAATAAAATCAAGCGGCACAAAGTGGAAATAAAAACTACAGCAGGACCGGAGGTTTCTTTCCCTCAAACAACTCAAACACAATACAACTCTAACTTAACTTTAGTGTACATGTTTGACAACGTAGAGAGAGAGAAAGCGTGATGTAATAGGTTTGAGTTTGAGCGTTCTGAGATGCCATAGCTGATGATGTCACACCATGATTGTCAACACACAGGGTTGGAAACGAGAGCAGCCCCGATGGATAAAGCGATATAAAGAAACTAAATAGCCAAAGTTATCTTTGAACCTCTGTTTTCAAGCCTCGTCAATATCCCCCCCCCTTTCCTCACTAATGGAACTGGTGCCACAGAGTCACGTTAGAACGTTAGCTTAGTGGCTAACGTCAGTTAGCTTAGCGGCTAACGTTAGCCCCGTTGCTGCGCTAAAGCAAGTCTCCTCTCAGCCTCCTTAGCCAAATTGAAATGCCAAAACTATATGGCAAGGTCCGTGAGCAAGTGGAGAAAAACTCAGTACAATTAAACACTATGCAACGACCACTGCAAACGGCGAGTGAATCGTCAAGTAACGTTAACCAGGGTGTCCGTGGATCCTTAAAAAGTCTTAAAGTCTTAAATTTGTTTATCAACTATTAAGGCCTTAATTTGTCCTAAAATGTCTTAAATCCATCTTTCAGAGGTCTTAAAAAATGCCATAGACAGGAAAGATAAAATGCCATGTCATCTTTGAATGTCCCGTGACTAAGACGGGGAGGACGTGACCCTCTTTGCGCCGCCCCTGTGCCTCAAATAGATCCGCTATCAGCTCTATCTTTAATCTTTTAAAATGTTCAGTTGCTATCGCTATTAGCTCTATCTTTAATCTTTTAAAATGTTCAGTTGCTATCGCTATTAGCTTTATCTTTAATCTTTCAAAATGTTCAGTTGCTATTGCATGCACTCATCTGTGTTCCACTACACACATGAGTGCATGCTTACCAACTGTCCGTCTGCAACACTACTATCACCAACATCTAAGAAGGGAGATCCCCCCTTGAATGGCCCTTCTAAGGTTTCTCTCCTTACTGCCTGTGGAGCTTTTTTCCCTATTGTTAGGTTTTAGTGAGTTTTTCCTTACCTTTGCGTGGGGTATGTCTGGGAGTGCTTGCATTCTTAATTTTTTTTTTTTTTTTGCATTCATCTAAAAAATGTTGGACCTTATGGTGTTCTTGTTCTGTTCTTGACTTATTGTTATGTTTTCTTCTTGACTTGTTTAAAGAAGACCTGTATGGCCCATGGGGACATTAACGTGTGTTGTCGGGCCTTATAAATAAATTTGATTTGATTTGATCTTATGTTTCATTATGAAATCTGGGGGAAAACGGTTAACGGGAGATAAAGTCGGACTTTTTATTTACGCAGACCGGAATGGGGCGGAACAAACAGAGGTATGTTTGTCGGGAACTATTTCAGCAACGGAGTCTATAGCTAACGTTAGCAAGCACTAACGTTGTGTTTAGTTATGGGAAAGTGCACATTTTACGAGAACTGGCTCGACAACCCAGTGTTTGCATCATGGAACTATTTCAGCAACGGAGTCTATAGCTAACGTAGCCCCTTTCGTGACTGATGCACCACAGTCACGAAAGGGGCAGCGAAGCCTGCTGCAAACGCCGCAAAACAAGATTTTAAACTGGGGACGGTGGGAGTGAAAGCAGTCGAGTCGCACATGCTGAGCTCTAAGCATACCTCTATTAACAAAACCCGCCTGCAAACTAGTATTTCGGATTTCCTTTCGGCCCCTGCAGCCTCCACCTCAGCTGCGCCATCTCAGGTAGGACTACCGGCAACCTGTTGTGTATGTCATAAATGTCTGAATTGAAAATGGGGGACCCTGATGTAAACAAGACAAACGTCTTTCTCTGGTCTGCATCCCCTTAACAATTGTGTGTATTGAGCCGTACTGTATTGTACCATTCTGCAATCTGTTAAATAAAGTTTGCATTTATTCATTCATTCAACCTATTAATACTATATCTATATCTGTACATATATCTTAGTTACGCTGCTGACTAGTACGACTTGAATGAATGCAAACTTTATTAACAGATTGCAGAATGGGTACGGCTCGGCGGTCAGGTGGCGTAGCGGATTCGCCTGTTCGAATCCAGCTCACAGCTCCGGGGTTGTCACCAGCTTGGCTGGCCGTTCACACTAATACAATTGGCAGTATTAGAGGGTGGGAGAAGCTGGCGGGGTGGGTCCGGGTCGTTGTAAACAGCGACTCCTACAGTTCGGTCGGGGCGCCTGCTAAGCACAGATAGGATCTAAGGGCGGTAGTGTGATCCTTCCACACGTTACACGCTCTCAGTGAGAGTCCGCGCTGCCAGGTGAAAAGAAGCGGTTGATTGGCTAGACGTGTGTCGGAGGAAGCACGTGATAGCCTCCACTCTCCCAGACCGACTGTGGGGGGTAAGTGCGCAGCGACCAGGAAGGGGATTGGGAATTGGCATAACGACTAACATTGGGATGGGAGAAAATCGGAGGAAAAAGGAGGGGGAAAAAGATAAAAAAAAAATACAGTACGGCTCAATACACAATTGTTAAGGGGATGCAGACCAGAGAAAGACGTTTGTCTTGTTTACATCAGGGTCCCCCATTTTCAATTCATAGTGACATTTATAACATACACAACTGAACATACTGTACGTGACATCATGACATTTATGACATAGGGACATACATGACATACAGGTATATATAGTACTGTTACATTTGTGACATATACGATATGCAAATATACAGTACTGTTACCCAGAGATCCTAACAGAAAATATATACATATGATGGGTAGGAGACTGTACATTAGGAGGGGGTGGGTGGGTGGGAGAAAATATATACATACGGTGGGGAGGAGACTGTCCATTAGGAGAGGGTGGGTGGGTGTCATAGTTAGAGTTGTTCCGATACCAGTATCGGAAATGCCTCCGATACTGCCTAAAATGCTGGTATCGGCGAGTACCCCGAAAGTCTAGCCTCCGATACCATATGACGTAATTTATCAACAACAATGCCGTCTGCTGAGTGAGCATTATAAAACAAACATGTTTTTAATCAACCGTGAATTAACCCTTTCTCTGCCACGCTTATGTACATCCTTATACCATCCTCTGCCAGCTCTATTTGTCTATGGAGAAGTTCCCCTTCTTTGCAGGGCTATAACTTTTTAAATTGTATTGCTAAATTGACATTACTATGGCCCATTCAACGTCAATTATCTATCGTTTAGGATGTAGCAACGTTCTACTTTTTCATTCACATATTCATATTCTAAAGTATAAATATGTTTTTATCGTTTTCTGCAGCATTCTGCAGAACGTGATTTATAGCCCTAAATGCATTATATTGATGATCAAATACAGTTTGATAGCGATCGGCGCCAGATAAAAAATGTCAAATGTACGTGCTTCTAGAAGTTACTACTCATCATCTGATGTTGACCGGATGGGGGGGGGGGGGGGGGGGTAGTTTATAATTCCGTGGCCAACGTTCGATGATTCATGTAGTGTGGGTGATATGATCATCAGAGCAGTTTGTATTGAACACGGTAATAATAAACGCTGAAACTTACCCCAGTCTCCTCGGGCCGTTGGGCGATGAGCGTGGAGCAAAAAGATTGCTATTATGGGATGTTGAAATATGCGATCCATTTCCAGGTTGTATAATAGTATATACTAGGGATGTCCCGATCGCCTTTTTTTGCTTCCGATCCGATCCCGATCATATGATTTTAAATATCTATCGATCCGATCGTTTCCGATCCGATCTTTCACATTAGTAATCAATTTTGACGCATTTTTGTCAGAAACTGGCAGAGTGAGACAAGCCCATCTGTTGCCTATAATAGGGCGCGAGAGCGGAGGCTTTTGTTATTACATTCACCCTGAGAAATGTGCTTCTGCTTCATGAGAAATATTAAAAGTTTCAATATATGTTTGCACATTAGTATACATTCAGTGTTCGACTTACGTAATGGTCCATTCTGGTCTGAAACGACGACGTAACGTTATTCTCCAGTTGAAAAGATAGTCTGAAAACTTCGCCTCCAGCCTGCTGCTTCATGAGTTTTTCCTCCACGCGGAATCTCCTCCTTGCAAACATTGCAACTTGTTTGACTTTCTATTTTAAAATGCTTAGTTCCAAACCTCTGACATTAAGTCTAGCTGCTCAAGTCAGTGGATATTAACCGTGTTTCGGGAGCGACGTGTTGTTGTTGTGATGTGGTCGCGACTCGCGTGTAGCGTGTAGCGTCTAAATTAAAGGGAATGTTTGTTGCAACGGTGAAAATTAAAGGGGAATGTGTTTGTTGTGGATAATTATTCTGCTCTGTGTGACAATAAATACATTAATGATGATATATTATATGTAATTTAAAACCAAAACTAAGGCCTCCGTATGAGTTTAAGACGTGGACATGGTCATGTTTGTTGAATAAAATTTTTCTTTTTTTGACTGCCGATTTTTATTATTATTTTTCCCGATCGCCGATACTCTGAAAAGCACGTGATCGACGCCGATTCCGATCACGTGATCGGATCGGGACATCCCTAGTATATACGTCCAAATCATGTTGTTTATCGAGTTATTGGCAACGGATCGCTATCCATTGTGTCGAGAATATGGATGAGCACCAGTTTCCGTTTGCTGTTTGGGTGATCGGCCACCAGATGGCGCTCTTGAACTGTTGGAGAGTTGAGAGGAGATCAACAGGGGATCGCAAATCTCCGCGGGAGAAATATGATTGCCATCACAGATTTTTGAAATATTGATCTCAATGACGTGTTACGGCGTCATTGGCAGATTACGCATGGCGGAGAATGACGTGTTACGGCGTCCTTGGCGATTAAAGGGTTAAAGTGTCAATGCCGTTTGTCATTTTAACAGCAGATACTTTCTTAAATGCCATCGCCCCGACAGAGCGGTGTTGATGGGGAGCTCTGATGCGTTAGCTTGCTGGTGTTAGCATTAGCTGAAGAGCTAACCGGAAAGCTAGTTTTAGCTTTAACGTTACCTTGGCTAAAGTTGGAGCTATTCATAATCCAGCAATAATGGCTGCAGACCTGCAAGCAAAGTACAGCAAGTTGGCACAGAGTATTCCAAGGTAAATCACTTTTTCACCAGTAGCGTTATATTGTCTTGTTTCCATCTAGCTCACGTTAACTGGCTAACCTAGCTCACGCTAACGTCGTCACTGATCGACCTCTCGCACACAATTAATGACATGTTGCGGACAGCCATATCGGTGACGATGTTTAGCTTTTAGTGCCAAATGATAAGAGTCTGAGGCGGAGTCTCAAAAGAGAATGTTGAATATTTATTGTGCAAAAATCACAACAGTGCCTCTGCTAACTCTTAACTGAACCGGAGCCTTCTGGATAGGAGGAAGTGCGCAACAACGTATAACGTCCGTGCGGAATCAATGTCCCAACAACCATTCCGTGGGTGAACTCATTGAGATAGTTGTCAATTAATGATACTAATACTAATCTATACAATCACCTGTTGTTGAATAAATACCATTACTTTATAGTTATTACTAAAAAACAGTATATATAAAACAGTAGCGAGAAGGAAAAAAAAGTTTTATAATATAATTTAAAAGACAATTTAATTATTTGTATGCACTGGTATCGGATCAGTATCGGATCGGTATCGGCCGATACCCAAAGCTTAGGTATCGGAATCGGATCGGGAAGGAAAAAATGGTATCGGAACATCTCTAGTCTTAGTGTCTTTATACCTGTATCACTGTACACATTAATTAATACTACTCTAATACAGCTCTGTACATACATCTGATTAGCACTATTACTCAATAGTAGTACTAATGAATATGTGCTATACCCAGTTTAATCACCTGTACATTGTATATTACTTTTGCACTTTACTGTTACAGTTGCACTCTGGTTGAAGGCCAAACTTCTTTTCGTTGTACTGTACAACTACTAAGTGCTTTTTAATGACAATACATTTGAATCTAATCTAATCTGTTCTAATGGAGGAAGTGGCAGCAAAACCCCTGAAGAGAGAGACATAGAAAGAGAGGGACAGCAGTCTGCCAGTGAGGTGACTTCTGACATGAGAGAGAGAGAGAGAGAGAGGGACGACAGTCTGCCAGTGAGGTGACTTCTGACATGAGACAGACAGAGAGAGAGAGGGATGGCAGTCTGCCAGCGAGGTGACTTCTGACATGAGAGCGAGACGGGAGAGAGAGAGGGGCGGCAGTCTGCCAGCGAGGTGACTTCTGACATGAGAGAGAGAGAGAGGGACGGCAGTCTGCCAGCGAGGTGACTTCTGACATGAGAGAGAGAGAGAGGGACGGCAGTCTGCCAGCGAGGTGACTTCTGACATGAGAGAGAGGGACGGCAGTCTGCCAGCGAGGTGACTTCTGACATGAGAGAGAGAGAGAGAGGGACGGCAGTCTGCCAGCGAGGTGACTTCTGACATGAGAGAGAGACAGGAGAGAGAGAGGGACGGCAGTCTGCCAGCGAGGTGACTTCTGACATGAGAGAGAGAGAGAGAGGGACGGCAGTCTGCCAGCGAGGTGACTTCTGACATGAGAGAGAGAGAGAGAGGGACAGCAGTCTGCCAGCGAGGTGACTTCTGACATGAGAGAGAGAGAGAGAGGGACGGCAGTCTGCCAGCGAGGTGACTTCTGACATGAGAGAGAGACAGGAGAGAGAGAGGGACGGCAGTCTGCCAGCGAGGTGACTTCTGACATGAGAGAGAGAGAGAGAGGGACGGCAGTCTGCCAGCGAGGTGACTTCTGACATGAGAGAGAGAGAGAGAGGGACGGCAGTCTGCCAGCGAGGTGACTTCTGACATGAGAGAGAGAGAGAGAGGGACGGCAGTCTGCCAGCGAGGTGACTTCTGACATGAGAGAGAGAGAGAGGGACGGCAGTCTGCCAGCGAGGTGACTTCTGACATGAGAGAGAGGGACGGCAGTCTGCCAGCGAGGTGACTTCTGACATGAGAGAGAGAGAGAGAGGGACGGCAGTCTGCCAGCGAGGTGACTTCTGACATGAGAGAGAGAGAGGGACGGCAGTCTGCCAGCGAGGTGACTTCTGACATGAGAGAGAGAGAGAGAGGGACGGCAGTCTGCCAGTGAGGTGACTTCTGACATGAGAGAGAGAGAGAGGGACGGCAGTCGCCAGCGAGGTGACTTCTGACATGAGAGAGAGGGACGGCAGTCTGCGAGCGAGGTGACTTCTGACATGAGAGACGGAGAGATATTTATGTTGTCACCGCTTTGTTTCATCCAATCCAGTTACTCCTTTATGTTTTAATAAACATCTTTGGACCAATGTGTCCCTAAACTTAAACTAATTGGTGTCGTTGCGTGATTTTTGACACTTTGTTATTGTGAAATTTGTATTAAATTTCTTTGAGTGGCATTAAAAAGTATTAAAAAGCCTTAAATCTGACTGGGCTAAACCTGAAATACCCTGGTTAACGTCATTGCTACTGCTGTGACTTAGGCATAAAAAAAAATATTGTTTGTTTCCTCTTGGGTTAAGGCATGGGTAGGTAGGGAATTTATTTTATTTTTTTATTTTATTCTTTCCCACGGCAACTATGGATAGGGAATTTCTTTATTTAATTAAAATGTTCACAACAACATGGATGCATGTACTCTGCCAGCATGTTTAATATCCATAATACTAAAGGTTTGACTAAGATTTCTATGAAACTTTATTTTTAAAAAAAAAATCGTTTTTTTATTTTTTTGTAAAAATTAAATAAAAAAACTCGTAAAATATATTGGGTCGCACCTAAATCGGCAGGGTCGGTCGGCAACCGGAAACAAACAATATTTTTTGTTATTCCCTAGCTGCTCATACCGGTCACAAGGTATAGTCAAAATCCATACCGTAGTGCAAATTCATACCGTTTATACCGTCCACCCCTAGGTCCATAGCCTGAAGTACTATGTAGTACATAAGACATATAAACATCCTTTCAGAAATGAGTGATTAGGAGCGATTTTGGTAAAATGTAAAAAGAAATCGGCTCCAGGTTTCCTTTTCCTCATTGACTTCAATTCATTCTGCGGTTTTTTTCTCTTCCTTTTTTTTTGCATATCCCCACATGGGGTATCGTTGGAAAGCCACACTCATTGGCTACAACCCTGTCCAATAATTTCCGAGATCGCCAAATGATTGACGGAGCTAGAGCCTCTGGGGTGGTAATCTGACTCTGCTGTGTACTTACATATCGGCATGTAACTCGAGAACCGCTGAATGGATTTTGTCGCCTGAAACGACAATCGACAGGCAACAAATAGGTCTTTAATTATATATATTGTATTAAGAAAAATGCACACCCAAGCCACTAGAGGCCAACGTAGCGTGTCGCGCAGGTGGGAAAATCGCCCTCAAGAGGGGCCGGGTCGGTGCCAGTTAATAGGTTAAATTAGCCATTTTAAAACTTGAACTTGAGGACTGCATACTTTCTTTGCAAAGCTTTATACTTATAGCACATGCATAAGCCTGGTCTCTTTTAAAAGATAACATTCTGAAGTAACTAATGCAAAAAGGAAATTCACTTTTAGTGCTAATGAAATAGAGTAACAGAGGTTTGAACTTGTGTGAACTTGTGTACTCACATTTTTCTGTAGCGGTTGCAAAAAAAATGGTATAAGCTGGAAAACTGTGGTTCCATAGCCTGAAGTCTTATGTAGTACAGGTCCAAATAAATTTATAAAAATCCGCACAGAAATGGGTCTTTGAGAGACGTCCGAGTACAACCTGCGAAAAACAGCTGTTTATTTTGAAGTGCGATTCCTTCTCGTTTTCGCTCGTTAACTTTCCCCTACTTCCTGTATTTGCACCCCCCACGCTCCAGGGCTAATTTCATGTATGCACGAGGAGACATAATAATGATAATCTAGCGTTGATTTCAGGAAGATTCGATAATCAGGCGAAAAATTACAGCGTGATAAGTAGGGCTGACCTTCGAATATTTTTTTTTTGGAATTCGAAGCTTTGGGGCAGAGATTTATTTATTTAGATAATACATTTTTTTGTATTAAATTTTTTGTTGTTGTTGTGGGACTTGTACAGCACTTTGTTCAACTTTGTCAGTGCTGTAAAGTTTAAACCTTTTTAAATCTTAGACAACACTTTGCTTTCATGAAATATTGTAAGCCGTCATTTGAGGCTTTATAAAAGCAGCACAATGAACACAAATCTGTCCATGCAGAGTCCAACCTCATCTTTTAAATAACAAACAGCATTGCTTGTTGTAATTAACAAAGAGAGGCAGAGTTGATTTCGGGGAAAAAAATTATTACATTTTTTATAATCTAATTTTATTTTCATATTCGAATCCCATGCCCATCGAACGAAGCTTCGAAGTATTTAAGACAGCTTTAGTGATAAGTGGATTCCACTAAAACGCTATTTTCGCGTCTTTCCTGGAATTACTCAGAAGCACCCAAACTATATTCATATTCAAAACGGTATACAACGGAAATGTACGGATGAAAGAATTATCTGTTTTTTGCACGTTGACTGGAAGCAACTCACTGACAATCGACGGTGTTATTAGACCCATAGCTATAATATAAAATATACGTTTAGCTCTACAAACAAGGTGAGCGTTTACATGGGGTTAATGGGCGGCAAGGCCAGATGCACTTCCCGGAAGGGGCGTGGCACTCAATGTGTTAAGAGGTTAACTGAAAATCAGCAGCTTTGTCCCTGCAGCATTGCCATTTTGGTAATAAGGCTGCTACAGGCTCGATCAGAAGCAGAGCTGGCTTCAGTTGACGATGGACAATCTGTTGATGGATAGCAGGTGTTTCAAGATATCATATTTTTCAAAGCGGGAAGTAGCAGAAGTCGGGGCTCCGCTCGCACTTCAAAAATATCAAAAGGCGCTGGTGATCTACTCTATCTAATTCTACCCAGTAGGGTGAGGATTCTACCTACCTCCGTGAAATACATATGGTAGCCAGTATGGGGTCGACGGTGGCTCGGAAGGTAGAGCAGTCTTCTGGTAATCCAGAGGTTCCCGGTTTGATTCCCGCTCCTCCCAGGCATCGTGGCGAAGTGTCCTTGAGCAAGACACTTAACCCCTAAATGCTCCTGATGAGCAGGTTGGCACCTTGCATGGTTGCCGTCGGTGTGTGAGTGAATGGGTAAAATGTGAGGAACAAATTGTAAAACGCTTTGGAAAATAGCGATATATAAATGCAGCCATTTAGCAGGTCGTATACAGATCGACAATGGTGTTCTTATCATCAAAATCAAATACATTTTTTGATGGGGTAACTAACATTTTACTGAAATTAAAGTTGTAATTCGTTAACACTACTCGTTACTGGGAACAAGTAATATCATTACTGTAACGAGTTACTAGTAACGCATTACCACCCAACGCTGCTACCGGTAGAGGCAACAACAGGCACATTATGTCATATTCTTCAACAACCCAACTGGCAGAGGTAACGACACGCAAATTATGCCATATTCCCCAATAGTTTCATTGTTGGAAAAGAAAAGAGCAGATGGGTGCTGCAACTGCAGGGCATAAAAACTAACAATTTAGTCAGCTGGCCGTGATGGCTAACAAACGAGCACTCTACTGAAGCTCTGGGGCAAAAAGCCACATTGAAAAGCTGGCTTGAATCGCCCGCTGCACGCAGGAGGAACGTGACGTGCAGCAGAGGCATCGATAATTAGTTAGGAAAACATGCACATTTTATAAGAAAAAAACTTAAATGGTTTTGATTCTTTGCCACAGCGATAAACACTGCCTTCTCCTCCTTGTGGGGCGCGAGCTGAAGAAAGCCTGTGACTGAGGCTAAAGTCCAAGTGAATTCATTAAACAGTTAAATTTGTTGGCAGTTAAAGACGTTTTCAGAATAGAGCAAAGTTGCGTCAGCTGAGCAGAGACTTGTTTACTTCTACTGGACCATGGCTAACAGCGGTCAGTGGCCAACAGCAGTAAACGCTTAAAACGTTTGGCTGAGCTTCACAAAAAATATGGAACACCTGCAGCGAGTATTTCGTGCAAGAAAGCAGCTCCAATATGACAAAGCATTTGCAACTTTTCAGGAATCAAGAACATTGCCTTCATTTCATATTGAAAGCATGTTTTTGAAAACATTTGCAATTGGTTTTGGGTGTTCCTGAGGTAATTACCTTCACTCATCCCCGGCCTATAGGGAGGTGTAGGCTGACGTCACTGGTTGTTCCACCCGTATAGGGATTTATCATTGGGAAAATTGATTATCGGCTATTGTAAAAATTCTGCCGCATGGACATTTAAAAGCTTTCCATTTGTGCACAAAATTAGTTCCCTTCTATCACTAACATAATTGTTTAAGCATTTTTGGTTGAAATAAAATTAGGCGATTTTTTTTATGATACATTTTTGCGAATATTTTCATGTTGAGCTATAGATTGTGGATGAATAAGCACAGAAAGGTACACCATGCAAATGTTAATGCTTTATTTGTTTTAAACGAGACGATTTAGAAAGGGGCAATGGGGAAATACATTGTGTTGGAACAGAGGGTGGAACACGAAAAACGACAATGACGTAACCACTACACCTCTTTATAGGACAGTGTAAAACCATACCGTCAATACATTAACACGTGCAAGGTATTCCATGAGACTTCTACCATTTTCAAACCAGCATCTCTGTATGACGCTGTAGTCGTAGGTTCGTTTCTTTTTTTAACCATTTTTCCAATTTTCATTTAATTGGGATCATTATCCTAATTTCACCCTGCCTACTATAGGAATTCCCCTGAGACCCCTCAGCCGAGGCGCCCTTAGTAGGTGTGCCCAATCTTGTTCTGTTCAAGCCTCTGCTCCTTATTACTCATTTACCGTGATATATGTAGTGTGGCAGCCCTGTTACGCAGAAATTGGTCATGGGGCGATTGTTAGGCGAATTTGCGAAAGTGACAGGTGGAGGGCGTGTAATCTTGCAGCTGGCTTGGGCCTTATTCTTACAAATACCGCTCTGTGGTGTTTCCTGCTGTACCCAGCGCTAGGGGGTTGGGATCGCAGTAGCTAGCTAGCCGGCTGGCTATGTGGTGGGAATAAATGAAAGCCGGGCTGTAAGTTGAATGCTTCCCCAGGCTTTCGAGAGGTTCAGGACCCCATTAATGAACCTTACACATCATCAATAAAGCCCCAGTCAACAGCCTCAACCCATTACAGCTGACCACATGCCCAGTCCCATTCGGCAGGACTGCCAGTCCTAAGTAGAGCTTTGTGAGAGACTATTGAGGCTGCTTGTTTCTCCTCCTCAGGCTTGTTATAATAAATCGAATGGCGTTATGTTAGGCTTTCGTTGACTTTATTAAATATGTCCAGTGTTTTTCCTGCCGTTGTAAGACTGCATAACTTTATAAGAGTTTTTGCTCAGTGTCCACGTCAATTGAGTGGGAAATATGGGGGGGGGGGGTTAATAAGCAGTGCTTATTATTAATCAGTTTTGTTACCAGGCACGCGCCACTCCTAATAACGTTAATGTTACGTGTAAATAATAACGTATCTGGAAAGTTGTACATCTCTGTGACCCATCTGCTTTTGGAGTGTGCACAGACTATTTATTTTTCATTATATGCCTACGGTCATTTATTTAATTTGATTATTGCACATTTTGTAGCCTATTAAATGTCAATGAAGAGAAAGAACCTTGAAGTCCGATTTTGTCCCTGTCTCTCAATAGCATAATAATGACCATAATAAAGCCTAATGATAGCATATGATAGCATCAACATATGAGCTGTATTCATATGGGTGTAATGTGGGCTTAGTCGTCTTGCATTGCACGGCTTATTAATCAGGATGGAAAGAAACTAACGATGTTAAATTAGAGTCTCTGGGTTTTGAACTCAGTCTTGTGTAGCTCAATGGATAAGAAGGTGCCACCAACTATATCAAGGTCAGGGGTTCTCGATCCCAAACAGGGCCACCGTGCTAAAAATGGATGTACTCACAGTACTGTAAGTCACTTTGGTTAAACTGTCCAAATATTGAACTCTCTTTGTTTTTCTTTCACCCTTTTCTTAGACGGTAAGTCGTCACTTCAGGAACATTCCAGTGAACGAGAAGGAGACCCTGAACTATTTTATTTATATGGTAAAGAGCAGTAAGAGCCGGTTGGACCAGAAGTCCGACGGCAGCAAACAGCTGGACTAACATCACAACAAAGAGACAACCACGGCGACAACAACGAACATCATGCAGCACCACCACCACCTCCATCTCCTCCTCTTCTGTTGACCAGGATACGGACGTATGTGCTTCCCAGAAGGAAAAAAGATACAGAAGAGGGCGTTATCGCCTCAAGGTGTCAAAGGAGCCTAGAATTGAGGTCGGAGAACGAGCACCGTGTCATGGTTTTGTTCCACGGTGTGGTATGAAAAATATTTAAAGGAGCGTTGAGACTTTTTAACTGCGCATGTATTGTAAACCCCCATCCCCCCTCCCCCCTCTCGATTCTGGCTCCAGTGACACTCTGTCCTCTCCTCCTGACTTTTCCTCTCTGAGGCGTGAAACCCTCCCTCCACCAGACCCGAACCAACGACTGTTTGGAAACCGGAACTCGCTACACGGGATTTATGGCGTCCATGCTGTAGTGTGATTATGAAGATAGATGTGCAGAATACACAGTGTGTGTGACCTTAACGAATTGGTTGAATGCAATGTATAATCACTGCCTTAAAAGGAAAGATATTATGTTTGGTATCCTATTTTTCTTTGCCGAGTCGGCGGTCGAGAGCACTTGTGCCAAACCAGAGCCGATTTGAAGAAGCGGGGTTACCCAGTTAACCAGATAACCGTGGACAAACAAGTAATATATTTAATTCTCGATGTTTCGAATAGCTAATCAAATTAACCTTTTGATATCGGTTCCTATGGGTGCCTTTCAGACATACCAAGTGATGACCCCCCCCCCCCCCCCCCTGAGAATGTGGGAATCAATTCACGATACATTTTAGTTGACTCGGCTTACTGAGAAATCTTCTTGAAATACACCCCCTTCCCACCACCACCACCACCAACAACAACAACCACCACCAACCAGAGTGTGAGTTAAGAGATGAATGCATTTGATTGACTGTTTATATTGAATGAACGGACGACTGGAAAGTGGAGGAGCTGTGTTTTCTGAAGCATATACTCATTTCATCTCCCTGCCCGACCGTATGAGTTGCATGTTTAGAGACTGATGATGTTGAATGATGTAGCGTTTGGCTAAGAACCAGACCTCCCCTCCAATCCTGTTTAACACACACATACCATATTATTTGTCTGTGCATAGCAAGTGTTGGTGGCTATTTTCTTTCCCAATTTCTTTCGGTTTTTCTACCTTTAGTGAGAATCTAATAGTCCCCTCCCTTAGTTAATTTTTAAGTGTAAGAATTATGTTAAATTGTCTTATTTGAAAGTATGAAGTTGGTATTTTTTTCTTTTTGTGTCGACCTGAAATTGTACCTGTGTTTGGTAGGGGTGTAAAAAATAATTATTAGCATAATTTTAATGAAATTATTTAATTACCGTGTTTAGTCTTTTTCTGCTTATTGATCTTGAAATACATGTATAATTTTAACTGGAAGTCAAGTAAGCCTTGCCTCTATCTTCTAGACAAGTGATTGTTATACCAATACGTCTGTTTTTGTGCTCATTTTAAAGGTCTGGTCCAGAATCTTTTTTTTCTTTTCTTTTTGGTATAGCAGTGCCTCCTGTGTTTGTTTATCTTTTATTCTTTCATTGGATTGACAAACCTTAACATGCTTGTTTTATAATGTAATGGCCAAGCATGGACTTTACATGTATTTCAAAACTCTTAAATAGTTTGTTTACAATGGTGTCGTTTTGTAATCAATGGTGCAAAATAACATAGATCTGTATTTTCAGCTTCTGGTGGGATCCAAGAGGTGTCGGTACTTGCCTTTTCAAGAGATACTCAGATTCTGGATTGGGTCCTTAAAACTTCTATTCGATCAGAATGTTAATATTTGGAATCGTGTCTCGCTTGTCACGTGACGGTTGAGCGATTTCACATGGAAGGAATACTTCATGCGGCGTATGAGCACAGCTGGGATGCAGCAGCCTGCTGACGTGCAGTATACAAGTTCTAAGAGTGAAATTGCTTTTATACAACAGTTTGACTTCAGTAAATCAAACATTAAATTATATTTTGTTTTGAATGCAGCTCTGCCAACAAATAGTTCTTGAAACGTTCGCATGTTGCTAAGCAACACTAAAGAAAACAAATGGTTAATTTTAGGGCTGGGGGTTATACCGTCATGGATCCATGCTATAAGGTACGGATTATTACTATACCGTTGTCGACTATATACAAATCTTTAAATTATACTTTTTTTTTTTTTTTTTTTTTTTTTTTTCTCACCCCCAAGTTGATCTAAAAAAAATCTTGCAGTAGTATAAAGATTTTGGGATCAAATAAAAATGTATTAAAATACATCGTTTTCAATATAATTACATAATAAAAATAAAAAAGACAATTAAATTGTATTACAAAAAACAATAAATATCACCCAGCCCTAACTCGGTTGCATACAGATGTATCAAATCGATTTGTAAGCAAAAGCCGAGTTGTGTATTTTACTGCCAAAAGTTCCAGTGATGTTATACTGTATTTCAGCACTCGTGGAATGCCGCTCTCAGCCAATCATATTGCTAGGTCTGAACTAACCGTTTAACAATAAGTTAAATACTTTATCTTGTTTTTCTTTTTCAAAGCACAGTGGATAACATTAGGCTGTGCCATGGAGGTTTTAATGCACTGTTCCACCTTGCAGGTGATGGGCGGAAAACCCACTTTCAACTGGCATAGTTTCTAACACTTGGGTGCTTGTTATCTGTCTGTGACTACACCGATTGTATACATATGATTTTATAATTATTTTCTATTTAGTTATACCCTGTCAGACCTTATTTATACCCTGTCATAGACCTTATTTAAGTCCTATATGTGAGTTTTTTTTTGTTTGCCATTTGTCCATCACACTGAGTTTGTCATGACAGGGTATTCGTGTCCTGCATATTTTGCGTTTCGATTTGTTAGTGCCATGTAGCCTGGTATCCCCCCCCCCCCCCCCTGTCTGTTAATATAGGCTGTGCCACATTAGCCTGTAATAGGAAACATATTTAAATATGGATGCTTATTGCTCTTAGTAATAAACGTATTGTACAGACTGAGGCAATCTTGATATTCATTCATTCAAACGTGCTCTGAAATTGAGGAGAGGGGCGCTTGTTGAAAAGCTGTGATTCTACTTCACTTAGAAGGTCTTGGTCCTGCTGAAGAACCATGTAAGTTTGCAGATGTGATGTTACTGTGGCGTACATTAAAAAATCCAAAGCTTGTACTCTGAAGGAGATGCATCACATTCACACTCCAAATTATGTAGATTTAACTACACAGCATTGTACAATTACAAGTTGGCTATATGGGCTGTTCAATTTCATTATATCATCAGTCTGAAGTATCTATGTATGATCTACCTGGCTTTTACAGGTTACACTTGCATGCATTGTGTATGCAATTGCAGCTCTCTACCGCTAGATATCGCCATTGCATTTCTCCCGCTGAATTTCTACTGAAGCTGCTCCAGACAATTAATTTGGAACGATGGCACTGAGAGCACTCAGATACCCAGAGTATTTTGGGTACATTTTCTCTTTCAGAACTGAGAACACCACTAGAATGAAGCTCGTTTGGGTATACACAGTTTCACTGGAATTATGTTGACAGGGAACAGTTTAGAGATCCAAATGTATTTCCTGTGTTAGCTATTGCATTAGTAAACATTGCAACAAGAAATACACTTGGGTCCCTCCCTTAATGTTATCGTCCGTCTATAAAAATTGGCGTTCTGTGGATCCAAAATCTCCCATTCACTGTCTATGGAGATGGAGAGCAGCTCCAGATAATTTACACGATGACATCACACAAGTTTGAGTCTTACTTCTCTTCTCTTCTACTGCTATTACTTTTCTGGAGAGTAACTAACGCATGTTCACTAATAATAATATTGATTTGATTGTACGCCATGGAAATAACATTAGAAGTCTTAATTCGGGCGGTGTTCCACACTTGACACACTAGGTTTTGCATATAGGCATAAATGGACCCTGAAGTGTTCTCATAGCCTATACATAGACAATAGAAATTAGAATGAGGACAATAAATATCGGAGCTGTTTTCATCGCTGCGGACAGTGTGTAGCTGATATTTCACAAGTGGCTCTGAAGTGGTATAGTATAGTGTACATAACGTTTGCCTTGGGCTAACTGATCACTTCGGCCAATAGCCTATAGGACACATCATTTAATTCACAAATTAATGACGTGAGGACCATACCTACTAATGTAAGGGAGATATAGACTTGATAACCGTTGACGTAAGTAATAGAACGGTATCGCGTTTGTGCGTAAAACAAAAGTTATGATGGCTGATGGGGGTGGTCGGCGCGCGTACTGCCCTGCAACGTTTGATCAACCATTATACACATAATATTAGCCTACCTTATCAAATAGCCTAGCATAATATTAGCCTATTCAATTACAGGCCTTTCCACTGATTATATTATATAACCTATATAGGCGAGGTTATGGTTATTCTAAATTATATTGTGAAAAGAACATACAGTAGTAATGATAATAACTATGAGGCTGTCGGATAAATGCTAGTATTCGTATTCTAACATTTCACATTTTATATATTTTTTCCAACAAACGGCTATAGTGTTATGAAATATGGGCAAATTGTATGGGCAAATTGTATTCATCTTCCATAAATTGCACCTCCTAGTATTACATTCTGAACGTATGAGTGTGAACTAGCTATTTCATTTATTTACTAAGCCATATTGATCCAGCAGTTATAGCTAAAAAGAAATAATAAGAAAGTTACCTCACAAACCATAAACCCTTTGAGTCTAGCTTTTCTTCCGTTTTTTTTTCGTACATTTGTCTCTATTAACTTTTGTGAACATCATCATAATGATGTTTTTATTTGCCCTCAGAAGGAAATTCTTACAGCGAGTACATCAGAAATCCACACAGAATTAGAATGGATGCATTTTAATTCTGTGATTGAGTCGCAAGTTCGCAACCCGTCTGGTGGTCTATACTTGGAGTCTCATGATATATAAACAATTCAGTATACACAATATAAATAGCCGAGGGCGATTGTTTGGCTTTATAATAATTGTAACACAATAAAATATGCCTACGTGATTTATTTACCCTATAGCTTGACTTCACATAGGCTACATGTTGAAAACACGGTTCCCTGAACATTTCAACGACTTGTTGCAATTACATGTTATGCGTGATTCTTTTTTTTTTCTTTTCTTTTCTTTTCTTTTTACTTTTGCAGTTCATTAATAAGTACAGACTTTACCCACATGTCTACAAAGTGTCTCAGTCTAAATTTATTCGTTAGTCTATTTTCAAACGGACAGTGACATTAAATTTGAGGTAGATTCAGTATCTTCTACAATAAACAATATACGGTAGTCAACAGTAGGCCATGGGGGAGAATTAGTGCTGAACTTAACTGGCATCGTGAGAAGAAGAAGAGGGGGAAAAATAAAACACCACAAACGTAGTGTAACGTGCGTGTCAAGTTATTATAACCCACGCCACAGAAAGTTGCGTAACTTGTACGAATAAGTGTTCATCATCATAGGGTAGTTCAACAGTCTGCACTTCATTCTTCCAAAGGCGCCCTTGTGTTTAATTCTTTCGCACATTGCACGTGTAGTCGGTTTAGATAGTGTGTAAGTGGTTGTATTCCTTGCAGCGAGTGCTTGAATACAGAGTCTCTGAGTGGGTTTTTTTTCTTGCAACTCCAGAGTTCACTGATTGAGCTCCAACGCCCAGACCTGCTGAGGCCAGCCTGTCCGTCCCTTAAACTTCTTCTCGTTCCCTAACGACTCCTGCAGCCCGTCACTCTGTGGGGGAGAGAGAGAGAAAATACACACGAATATGATTATGTTATGATATGGTATGGTTTATAAAATAATCCATGCTTAAATGAATGGGAGCTAAAAATGCAACGTGATAAGAAGCTAAAACCGCCATTCTCACAAGGCCTGTAAGATTCAAAATACCATTTTAATGCACATTAATCTATAGTAAGGCTGGTGGCGATGGAAGCGATATTTATCAGGCTATAGCTCATAAAATCAAGCGCATATAAGCTCATAAACAATGGATAACTGTTTTCAAATGTGCCCATTAAATCCGTATAGTATATATATATATCGGCTGTGTGCCAGACTAATATCCATATAGGGTAAAGTCATGACTATATATTATACAGGTGAATAACAAAGCTGACTATACTTTTTGCTTATACGTGCATATTAGGCCTATATGGATCCTCATCAAATGGTGGTATGTTATTCTAACTTTAAAACAAATAGCAATTTTACTGGAAACTGAAATTATAATCCTGTTTGTATGTGTAACTATTATGTATTTATGTATGCATTTATTTATATATTTATTTATGTGTGTATTTGTGTATTGTTAAGATAATGTGCTTTCATTTGGAAACAGAATGGAATAGCAGCACTTGCTTATAATGTCCACACATAATTATTGTTTTGCATACTTAATAACATGATCAATAAGTGGACTATATTGTGTGCATGATGCGGATACACGCTGTTCATTTGGCGTTCAGGAGAAAAACATACCAGTTCCCGTTTCCGTTTCAAATCTCTGTTGTCATATTTCTTGATCTCGGCCTTGAAGCCCTCCGTTTCTCCGGTATCTTTAGCCAACACGTCCATTAGGTAGGCGATATAACTCGTCGCCAGTCGTAACGTTTTGATTTTAGACAGTTTCGTGTCGGCCGGGACGTTGGGTATGCACTCTCTCAGCTCGGCGAACGCGGTGTTGATGCTCTCGGTCCTCCGGCGCTCCTTCTTCGGCCCCGACGCTCTCCTCTTCCCCATCCGCGCCGAGAGCCCGTCCAGCGGGGCGTCGTGCTGCGCGGCGCCCGGGGCTCCGAACTCCGACGACGACGACGACGGGTAGGGCGTTTGGATCTGGAAGTCCGGGGGCACCTCTCCGTGGTTCACCACCCAGCTCTGGAAGTACGGGGCGTCCTGGTGACACCTCTGGACGAACGGGAACGTCTCGTGCATCAGGTGGTGATGCTGGTAGCTCCCGATAAGGTTCATGTTTTAAATAGATGTGTTGTGTGTCGAGGCGCTGCCGCTGTTCACTCGGTCCCTCCTCCCTCGAGCTTCACTCTCGTCTCGGGCCCGAAGAACGCTCGCCGCTCAGGCACCGTGCGCTTATATTAATAGAGGTCATTCAAGATTAATTTAAATAGTTGACGATTGCATTCATTTGAGACAGGTAGAGGCTAAAAAACCTAAACACGCGTTGTTTAAAAATATATATAAACAAAAAAAATGCTATAAATTGGTTGTCATCCTTTTACAGAAGATATCTGGACAAAAAAAGTAATAGGCCATATAATTCCAGACAACTGTTAGCTAGCTGGGGTCCACTTTGTGTTCCCCCCCCCCAAGTATTCCAACTGCTCTCATTTGCCCAAGAAATTTGACCCTGCAGTCGGTGCGAGGCCCCAGGTTTATATGGCTTCCAGATCAGCATGGAGACGAGTCAACCAATAGAGAGAGGAGCTCCGGGACTGGGAGGAGGCATTGGAGAGATGCTTTACAATAACACTCGCCACGGGGCCCCATAATCTCACCAGAGGCACCGTGGTAGGCTATTTGGTACAGTGTATTATTACTAATATCTGATTAAAGAGGTAGAGTATATGCAGACATATTAATCCATTTGAGATTAATTTTTATCTGAAAATACCTTTTGTAGCCAGGACTAATTGTTTAGATTTTTCTTCACGAGTTTTACGAGTGATTTTGATAATTATGCAAACTGTAGTTATAGACCATGGCCTTTTCCTTTTTTTAATGAATGTTACAAGTAGCCTAGTATATTTCTGTAGCTTATTATGCTATATTGAATTATTACGGAAAGTCGGATACATTGCATGAACTCGTTTGTTGATATCAGGAATTACACATTAAGAACTGCTCGAGGAATGTGTCTAAGCCGTTTTTTCAGGAGCGCATCTCTATACACACTAAATTGAGGCTATACTCTCCTCCTTAACACATTTGGAAATATATACCAGTAATGATGCCATTGTTTGCATTTTGATAATGTATGACAATAATTAAATTAGTGGGCTGTAAGGATTTTTTGTATGATGTCATGTTTTGGGGATTTACGTGCTTAAATATTTGTAAATACGTGTATAGGCTAAGTTATCTATTTTCTTTCTTTCTTTCTTTCTTTCTTTCTTTCTTTCTTTCTTTCTTTCTTTCTTTCTTTCTTTCTTTCTTTCTTTCTTTCTTTCTTTCTTTCTCTCTTTCTTTCCAATGGATGGCAGACAGGCCTGATAAAAAATGTAATCTCTTATATAGGCTACACCTCAGTAATTGTGTTTTATAAAATAGTTTGCCTATTCGTTGCAGTGTTGCATTATAGGCCTACTGTCGTGTTTTAAAATGAGGGCTCTATTAAAAACCGTTGGATCAACCGTAGCATGTGGATAATTAATTTCTGATATTTTGTTTATGATGCACATTTATTTAAACATATTGTCATAGCTCTATTCCAATTTTGCAGGTGACAAAATATTCCTATTTTTCATTGCATGAAAGGCCTACTGGTTTGGGCGTTGATTGGCTGATCAAAACCAGTCAGATGTGAATTAAGGCCAATTTATCATTGCTAAACAGTCTAATGTGAACGTGGCTACACGCACCGGTCAGTTCTGGTATATAGGAAGCAGGTCGTCTATGTCAGATGAACGCGTTATCTCCTTGTTTAGTGTGAGAAATAGAGGAGAAGATACTTTTTTTTCAGCAATAACGTGAGAGTCCGAGGCGGTGGAAAGGAACGCTGCATTGTTAATCGCCTCACCACCAAACCCCCTCACACAGCACAGCACACCATCTTATCTCTATCAGCCTAAAACATTATCCCATTACATTACATGACCTTGACGCTATTTAGAAACCATTTACTGCCTGTCTTATCTAAATATAGCCATAAATCAAGAGGTGTCACGTTCCAGTCGAACACATATTATTCCATGAAAGCCATCCTTGCTAGGTCACTGTTTATACTAGAGCCGTTTGCGGCATGTTTTACCGTCATACTTTGCTAATGCCATAGTGGTCACAACATTATGTCCGTTATTATTTATGCGGCAATCTCTCTTTCTGTTGCACTGTTGCCCCCTTTGGTCATCTGCATTACAATGAGCTAATTAATAGGCCTATTTCTAGGCCTGACCTATAGACGTATTATTGGAAAAACCCAATGTGAATAGTAAGACCATTGGTGACCTCAGATAATCACATAGCCTTACTGAGTTATAATTACATGAAAATGATTAGATTTCCTAATCAAGGCAAGGCTATATCTTTATAGCCTAATATGGTGTGATGTGACCATCTTGCAAACCCTTTTCATGTCATCATTGTGAGTTTATTTATAACATTTAAAGATTATTAAGCCTAAACATTTGATAATGAAGGATTCACCATAAAACCAGACCAGCTAGCCCACTGAATTGTCAAAATGTGGGTTCATATACCCACCGAAATTAAATGGACTGAAATGGTTCCTGCAATCATATAAAACCATAATATGTTATAAAATAAAGTGTTCTATTGTGTAAAACACATCACAAAACAAGCTATAATATAGACCTATTTCATATCATATAAAATAATAATAATGATAATAATAATGTTTTTATTTTCTATTCAAAAAAATATATGGTATACCACTTCAGAATATCCTCCCCTCTCTTCCTCTATTTGCCCTTCACATGGAGTTCTCCTGTCAATGTGAAAAACACCATACAGGCCTCTAGACTCTCCATAAGAAAACCTGACACTGTTGATTAAGACGTCCAAAACACAGATATGAAATACAATACTGGTCATATTTTCCCCCAAAGAACGCTCTCTCTCTCTCTCTCTCTCTCTCTCTCTCTCTCTCTCTCTCTCTCTCTCTCTCTCTCTCTCTCTCTCTCTTTCTCATGCATGGGCACCGTTTGCTTTTTGAAACAATGAAAGTGCATCAGCATCTCCATTCCTTGTGGACTTAATGTTTTCCCCTCTCTTTTCAATGTGTGCCATCATTGGGGAGTGTTGAAATACTCTGGCATCAGGACTGACCTCTTAATATTGTGTCTCGACATCAGTAATCTCTTTCTCTCTCTCTCTTTTCCTCTATCGTCTTTCTCTCTCTCTCCCTCTCTTCCCCTCTATTGTCTCTCTTTCTCTTTCCCTCTAACATTTCTCTCCCCTCTCCTTTCCTCTATCTTCTCTCTCTCTGTCCCCCCTCTCTCTCTTCCCCCTCTCTCTCTTTCTCTTTTTCTCTCTCTCTTTTCCTCTCCCCCCCCCCCTCTCTCTCTCTGCCCAGCCCTCGCTGTCCTGGGGGAAACATCCAAAATAGGTCATAAGTATAAGGAGCCATCTTGGCTGTGTTATGAATTCTCCTCATAATTGTTTGTGTCATCATGTAGATTTTTCAAAAGTGCCTCTTCAGAGTGCTTACTCTGGTCTCTGCGTTTTTAAACAAATATCCCTTGATTCAAAGCCTAACACGCTCTGTATGGAAAATACCCCCGCTCTCCCCTCTCCCTCCTCTTCCTCTGTCTTCTGGCGCTGTGTTTATTGGTACGGTATTTCATATTCATCTCTGGCATGCAATGCAACTTTGTCTACATGCAAGCTAGCTGATTAACCGTTATGCGTGCAATGTGGATCACTTCTGGGAAGTATGCACAAATCAGTTCTATGCCCCCCTCCCCACGGCCAAACCATCTGAAATGATGGTGTTCAAAGGAGATTAACACTCTCAATTTAAGATTCTGACATTATGTTATTGCTGTGGTTTCAGAACGGTCAAATCAACGTTCGTGAGCATTAGCAACTATCTCCTGAGCCAGAGACCAGAAGAGCTATAGGATTAAAACCTGTGTTGTGGTCAAGATGTGAAATCCAGAGCCGCTACAGAAGTCTATAGCTCTCCGGGTTGCTGTTATGTTTGGAGTAAAGAGATCGACCCACACAAATGCTGGGTGGGTCGTGTTTGTTCTGTTCTAGTCTGTTCTATCCTGTCATTCATACATAGGAAAGTGATTGGGCATTT
>NC_140172.1:116136529-116149029 GCF_963971535.1 Notolepis coatsorum
GTTTTAACAGAGTGTGGCTGCTCTATGTCAGAGTTCTCCAGAGCGCCAACACACAAAACATCAGCCTATATGTTTGACCTTGAGATATTGGGGGAAAATGTGTCCTGCTCAAAAAGGCTTATGAACACATCCAATAATTTACTGCTCCGTCATCATATTCAGCTGTAGAGTGTTGGAATTTCACGTATTTTGGTCTATTTTGAATGTAGAATGTTGTAGTTAGGAGCAAGCGCCGAAGGTGTTGGTTTTACTCTTTGTTCTTTTTCCATAGTGGATACTTTCAGGCACCCCATGAAACTGGGTGGTCTCTTTTTATTCGATTTGATATATACATTTGGCATATTGATGGAGAGCGATAGCCTCTATCCACACACCGAATTCTGTGACCCTATGACCTTTCCTCTAGCGCCACCGACAGGTCAAACCTTCAATGGTGAAACAAGCGTATCTCCTGACCCATTTGGCAAACAGTCATGTATTCCCAGAGATGTGGCTCCTTGTGAACCACCACAGTCATTTGTCATATCTTATTTGTTGTGTTGTTGTTGTTTTTCTTCTTCTTCCAATTTGATTATGAAAACATTTAAAACGTTATCCAGCACCTCCTGGTTCCCACGGACCACGTGTTGCATCCATTGATCACCGTCTTTAAACGTTGTATAAAGACACTTGATTGGCCAAACCAAATGACAACCAGATGCAATCCAATTTTGGGAAACACATGTTAAACAGGAAGTGATGTGTTACTCGTGAATGTTTTGTCCAGTTTGCAAAAAGAAAACTTGGCTCATTCATTTGCTCATTTGCCAGGACCCATGGTCATGAAACTTGCTCAACCCATGAAAAAGAAAAACGTGTAAACCTTAAATCTGAAGGGAAGGTTAGAGACTATGGTGGGGGACTATTTTCTGTCTGCCTGAGCACAAATCACAGATGAGTGTTTAGTGCTGTTTAGGCAAATTGGCAAATCTTTCTGCTGTGGAATGAACTACTGTAGTCTTACTGCCCCCTAAAAACTGTTTTGAAACCATAATGAATAACATTCTCCCCTCCCTCAATAACCACTGCTGAAGTGTCCTTGAGCAAGGCATGCAGCCCCAAACTGCCCCAATGGATTTGCTCAGTTAGAAGATTTTACTTAGTGTGTAACTGTTTCAGTGTGAAGCAGGGCCTTGCTGAAAAGTAGAATACTTCTATTTGTGATATTTCCCAGGGCAAAATAAATATTTAAATAAAAGAATAGAATGAAGGCGCTCTGAAATCCTCACAACGATGTCGCAGAGACGTCAACAGGATGTCAAGGGGAGGTGCCTTCTGCGTAGCATATGACGGCGGATGGGTGCCACTCGCCGCTGAGACCTCCAGCACTGGAACGCAGAGAGGTGACATAGTCGATCTGCCCGGTGGAAAGAGAGGTGAGTCAGCTTGTCCTGCTCCTCAAAGCAGTGGAAGAACTCCAGTGGCCACCGAGGTATCGGGCACCAGGAGGAGCGATGACTGAAGCCGGAGACGGTCTCTTGTCCGGGGCTACAGAGTCTTCATTGTTCGCCTGGTCCACGGGAGGGACAGACTGATTCAGCTTTCTGGGATTCTGCAGCAACATCATTCTGATTCGCCGCCAGCCAGGGATCAGCCACAGCTGGAGAAGGGAAGGGGGGGGGGGGGGAGATCAGAGACATATTTACCACTGGTGTGCTTTAGGGTTGATATACTGTATAGACGGGTTTCTCGTCCACGTCAGACTGGGTGTGCGAGCACATCAAGGAGGCAAAAAAGAACATAATCCTGGTCAGAACAACGGGGCAGACTACAATATATTTGCATTTGTTACCCATGCTAGCGATCTAAACAATCAATCCGTGCCAAAACTAGATACTGTATGTAAAAGGCGAAAGACTCACACTCACAGCCATGATGATTTGGCAAAATTACATCCAGCCGTTTTCGTTTGAAACAACTTTTAGTCAGGGGAGTGTCATGGTTTCTCCATATAGCCCCATTGTACTTTTTTAGCGCAGCAGCTCGCGCAGGTAGGGGGAAACTCAGTCACGTGATTCAGCGGGTATTGCTGATTGGCTCGAACCCGGTATGTTTATAAACAAGAAACCCGTCTATACTGTGTGCAGTCTGGGACTGAAATATCTTGTAAAAAATGTTGGTTGGTTCTAAGTATATATACATAGTTCAAATCCAGGTACGTTTGAATATGTCATTGATCAATAGATTGTGATTCTCTTATAAGTAAGATTATTGTGCAAGATCTTCCTCTTCCCCCTCCTCTCAAGGTGCGTTTGAAGCAGAAATGAGCAGTTGTCATTGAGTAATAAATGTAGGGAAACAATTGCCTTCCAATATGGTTCCCTAGTGTTTCGGGGTGAAACTCGTTATCACAGGGGTAGCATACGTGGCTGTCTAAAAGGGTGCTGTGTGTGTTGCCTATATTACATCCAGGGGTGTTGAGGTCATTGTGTTTGCTGACCTAATTGCCTCGCAGGCTCTTAATGGTGGAAGCAGTTAGTTAAAAGCTGTGTTTGTGCATTCATACTCAAGTCTCTCCTCCTCGCTGCCTCATTAAAACCAATGAATGGGCCACAGATGTGAGGCCGCCCATTAGACTTACCTGAGGGTTAAAGGAAAACTCCAACATTTTGGGAAATTAGCTTATTTAACATCTTCCCTGGAGTTAGACAAGAAGATACATACCTTTTTTGTCTCTGTGCGTGCATTTAGCTGTATACTCCTCTCTGAGCGCAGTCAGTGATTTCAACGTGTCGTCGTGATTGTTGACATTCTCATTCATTCAAAGGATCCGAACCGATTGAAGTTTATCGATACCATGACTTAAAATCCTCTTACCTTGACGATTAAAAGCCTCCCCAATTTAGAAAACAGTAATCCAATGGCTGGTATTGATAATATACTACTAACTACTGGACGCTCTGAGCTAACCGGAGCTAACACAGAACAGGATGGTAAAGCATATATAATGACTTCCTTTCTGGGGTTTTCAAAATAAAAGTGCAACGTTTATAGCAGCGGAAAACGTTTATTTTGTACATTATCGAACGTTAACACGAACCTAAACTAACGTTGCAACTAACCTAAAGTTAGTTTAGGTTCGTGTTTTCTAAATTGGGGAGGCTTCGTGTTTTCTAAATTGGGGAGGCTTTTAATCGTCAAGGTAAAAGGATTTTAAGTCATGGTATCCATAAACTTCAATCGATTCGGATCCTTTGAATGAATGAGAATGTCAACAATCACGATGACACGTTGAAATCACTGACTGCGCTCAGAGAGGAGTGGTTAGGCAAAAAATTGTTCCGAGTATATTTGCTTATAAAACGTAATTGTCTAATTCAATTATTTTGTATTTCTCCACGTGGTGAATACACAGGTCACAACATGTTTACATGAACGTTTTGGAGTTGTATTTGGAGTGTATTTCGTGACTGTATACAGTGTAAGGGAACGTCAGGCTCCGGATCTCCCCCACTTCCAGTGATGAAGCTCCGGATCTCCCCCACTTCCAGTGATGAAGCTAAGCTACGCTAACGGAGCGACTGTTCCCAAAGCTAAATGCACGCACAGAGACAAAAAAGCTATGTATCTTCTTGTCTAACTCCAGGGAAGATGTTAAATAAGCTAATTTCCCAAAATGTTGGAGTTTTCCTTTAAGCTTACAGGGAGAGACTGAGTTCGGCTTAACGAAGACTGGCAGAGAAGCGTAGACATACTAGACAACCATGAACGGAGGCTTAAAGGGGAAACGTCGCCCTATTTTCCGAATTCACGCGTTATTCCTGTGCCCCAGGACATTTCAGCCGGCACTCTCTCCTAAAGCCATTTTCTGGATGTAAAATCTGGGGCTCAGAGACAGAGAATGAGGCTCTGACATGGTTTAGAAATGTTTGTGTAAATTCACGCCACCCGAATGAGGTTAATATTCTGATATTGTTAAGAGGTCTGAGGCAGACGTTAATCCTTATTTGGGTGCAGGCGCTCACACTAACATTTTACAAAGTCAGACCATTCACTGTCTTGTCTATGAGCCCCAGGTGACACTTTAGTTTTTCTAGCTTCAGGAGAGTGGTGTAAATTCGCAAGTATTGAACATTATGTGAATTCTTGAAATGGGTGACATCCCATTCCAAATTCCAAATGCCCACTGAGTGACTGTTCAAGTAAAATGTGATCTTTCTATCCATGAAAGGGGACTAAAATAATTTCTATTGTGCCTCTGGGACGCCGGGTCTAATATTTGTCCTGCTCTGCCAGTTTCGTTCCATTAGTTTGAGCTGTGTCTAAGACTCCCTCCTATCTGTAAAGGCCCTAAAATAGCCCCCCAGGTCTGTGCGTCTCTCCCCTGGCATCAGGCCTCGTGATAGTGTCGGATCACTCTGGAATGCACTGACAAGCTCTCAGACGACACTAAACCGCTTGATTGAATGCTTATCACGGCCGTGCCGTCTCTGATTGGATGCTTATCACGGCACCGCCCTGGCTCCGATCGGGTGCTTATCATAACCGCATCCCAGTCTTGAGTTGATAGAATGACATTCAAAGTGTCGGCCCACAGGATGCCATCCCAGGGTGAGGGCTCCGACATCCTGAGGCTGGACTTCCATGACGTTCTCTCTCCGTTATCTTCTTCTTCTTCTTCTTCTTTCTCTTCTTCTTCTTCTTCTTCTTCTTCTTCTTCTTCTTCTTCTTCTTCTTCTCTTCTTTTCTTCTTCTTCTTCTTCTTCTCTCTTCTCTTCTTCTTCTTCTTCTTCTTCCTTCTTCTTCTTCTTCTTCTTCTTCTTCTTCTTCTTCTTCTTCTTCTTCTTCTTCTTCTTCTTCTTCTTCTCCTCCTCCTCCTCCTCCTCCTCCTCCTTCTTCTTCTTCTTCTTCTTCTTCTTCTTCTTCTTCTTCTTCTTCTTCTTCTTCTTCTTCTTCTTCTTCTTCTTCTTCTTCTTCTCTTCTTCTTCTTCTTCTTCTTCTTCTTCTTCTTCTTCTTCTTCTTTCTTCTTCTTCTTCTCTTCTTCTTCTTCTTCTTCTTCTTCTTCTTGTTCTTGTTCTTCTTCATCTTCTTCTTCATCTTCTTCTTTATGCTGTTGGGGCTGATAATGAGTTAGAAGTCTTCCCTCCAAGCTGGACAACTTGTAGGGTCCAAACGTTTTACAACTTACGCCACATATTCACCCATTCACACATTGATGGCGGAGGCAACCAGCAGGTGCCAAGCTGCTCATCGGGAGCGGTTGGGGGTTTAAGTGTCTTGCTCAAGGCCACTTCGACACACTGCCGGGAGGAGATGGAATTGAACCGGGAACCCCGTACAACCAGACATCAGTGTCCAAGAATAATTAAATGTGGGCTTTTAATTATCCTCCCCCAAAATAAAAATAGAAGCGTGAATTCTTTGGTGCTCGGAAGGAGTACCCCTGTAATCATTGCACTCTGTGTGTGTGTGTGTGTGTGTGTGTGTGTGTGTGTGTGTGTGTGTGTGTGTGTGTGTGTGTGTGTGTGTGTGTGTGTGTGTGTGTGTGTGTGTGTGTGTGTGTGTGTGTGTGTGTGTGTGTGTGTGTGTGTGTGTGTGTGTGTGTGTGTGTGTGTGTGTGTGTGTGTGTGTGTGTGTGTGTGTGTGTGTGTGTGTGTGTGTGTGTGTGTGTGTGTGTGTGTGTGTGTGTGTGTGTGTGTGTGTGTGTGTGTGTGTGTGTGTGTGTGTGTGTGTGTGTGTGTGTGTGTGTGTGTGTGTGTGTGTGTGTTTTTTCTTCTTCTGTTTGTTGCTTGGTGTGTGTGGTCTGCACAGTGATTATAGGGATACGGACATCATCGCCATCGCTTCCTCAGTCACACAGTTGGTTAAAGCTGCCATGTTGGATTGGCCATCCATGCACCCAATGACTACACACACACTCACACGCAGCACGCTTCCCGGCACCTCGCTTGTTTTACTGTAATCCTGAACATGAGGCATCTTGAGACAGATGTTTACCTCCTAGACAAGATGCTAGACTGACAAAATGGCCGTGTGTTCACCATAATTGACTGAGGTATGAAGGGAAAACCCTTAAGAAGTTATTCAGGGGAGCACGATGAAACTTTGACCGGTATGAAAACGGAAAGGAGAAAATTAAGATTTAAATGAGAAGACGCGCGCGCTCACGCATGTTTGAGGACACGCATGTTTGTCTGTGCGTGTAGGGAAACGATCAAGCCGCCTTGGGGCGTGCGTGCTTGTGGCAAACGTTGGATAATGTAAAGGCGACGGCGGGCGTGTTTTAAGGGCGCCATGTCATAAAGTGATGTTATTTTCATGTTGAATGACAGGGATTCTGTCTGGCCTGCGGTAATTTGAGGTTGTGTCTGAAGAGGAAGTGGAGAGTGGACTCAACTTCCCAAAAGGAAAGAGGATACTTCTGACGTGGTCCCCTTCTCTGTTTTGATTTCTACATTAGGGCACCAACCGACTCCCATCCAGACTGATGGGCCAAGTATTTGAAGGAGGCACTCCCATTTAAAATACACCAGTCTGGGCCACGTTCGCCTCTTTGTGTTTTCGCTGCATGTCATCAGACCACGGGCCAATTAAAATCCAGCGCCATGTTACGGTATGTCAATCGAGATGTTTTTTTTTTATTATAAAGACAAACGGCATCCATGTTATATCCTCTGTTCTTTAACTCATATGCAGACACTTTCTAGCTTATTTATTTATTATACATTTAAAAAAGAAATAGTCTGAAAATCATAAGCAATAAAGGCTAAGACGAAAAACGTGCATCTCCGACAGGGTGACCTTTCCAGAAATAAAGAAAGACAAGCGTGTTTTTGTCACCATATAGAAGTTATCTGTCCGGTGTTCAGTGGGTTTCATAGGTCCCACAGATGTGCTGTGAAACCTTTGCATGCTTTTGTATCCAACCATTGTGTTGACCATAACGGTCTATTTACCCTATTCTGTTTACGTTGCTCTGCCGTATTCCACTCTGTCCTTCTCTGAGGCTTCGGGAGGATTTTGAGGCAACTGACCGAGGAACAGTGAAGTGTAATTCTGCAGCTATACAGAGAGCATAAATCTGGTCAGAGTGCTTTGTGGCTGTGGCCAGGTCAGTCCTCCTGCTGGGGGAACTCTGTGGGAACAGGGAGGTGAGTGCCACAGGGTCAATCTGGGCTAAGCCCTGTTGGTGCCAGTGGACCACCTGGTTCTTCTTCTGCAGGCAGGCTGCTTCAAGCTGAGTTTTAGTAGCTCATTTCAGGCTTTTCGTGCATTTATCTCAACGCGTATAACCCCCCTCACCCCACACACACACACATACACACAGGCATCTCTTGACCTTCTAAAATCTTTCTTGTGGAAAGATCCTGGCTCCTGGTTTTGTCCTGAGCCACAAGTTGAGAACCGATGCCCGGAAGCATCTTGATGCTAAGATCATCAGAAAGATTAAGTTAACATGCTTTTGGGAGCCTCTGTGCCCTGGCCTGGTCCAGACCACTCCTTATACAACCAGCCAGAGAAAAGCACCACACAACACAACACAACACCACACCACACCACACGACACGACACAACACAACACACACAACACACACAACACAACACACACAACGCGACACGACACAACACAACACAACACCACACAACACAACACAACACCACACGACACAACACACACAACACAACACACACAAAACGTGACACGACACAACACAATACCACACCACACAACACAACACAATACAACACAACACAACACAACACAACACAGCACAACACAACACAACACAACACACACAACACAACACAACAGAATACAACACAATACAACACAAAACACGACACAACACAACAAACACAACACAACACAATACAACACACGACACAACACAACACAACACACAATACAACTCAATACACAACACAACAACAAATAGAACAGAGACAGAAGAACAAAACAAAAGAGAACAGAGTAAACAATGCAAAAGACATCATCAGAGCATCGAGCAAAACCAAACCACAAAGAACAGACTTGAATAGCATGAAAGAATAGGATATAATACAAGAGACCTCAACCAAACAAAATACGACATAGCCGAGGGAAGCGGTCCCCGCGCCGGGCCTTGGTGCAGGACTGGAGACCCGGTATAGCCCTGGGCCGGGTCCCTCTCGCCACGCTCCGCACCACTTTCCCATTTCCCAGCTTTTCCATGTCGGCTTCGTTCTGCGGCCTCGCTCCTGAGGAAAAACAGACACCTCCACTACTGCCACTCTACCCTCCTCCCCCCCTCCTGCGCCGCCTCCTCCTCCTCCTTTCTTCTCTTCCCCCTTTCCCCCCTCGGGGTTTCTTTTTTTATGGCAGGTCTTCCAACACATGACCTTTGACATGCATTAGATTGCATGTATACACTATTGTAACGTGGCAAAAAAATAAAACAAAACCTAAGCTTGATCTTTTACATTTTTTTATGCGAGTATGGTTACCTCACAGAGTTACCTCACAGAGGAAACACAACTCCCCAAAAAACCCTCATCTGTGCCAGCTCTCAGCAGCGATAACAAGCCGTTTGATTTATACCCTGCAAAATATATATACTTTAATCCAATCAAACAACGTGCGCTCGGCTTTTCAGTTCGCTTGGCAACCCGGGAGGGTAAGAAATCATCCCTGCCTTTCGCGGATGATATTTTCATTTCGGCTCCTTTTCTCTTTTTTCTCCACCTTGGTCACCTTGGCTGAGCGGCGCTCCTGCGGAATCTCCAGCCCGCGACCTACTCATGCGAGATGACACGCTGTAATTCTGTGCATACAGTACGTTTACCTCATTTGCATGAGAAGCATCGGCGCTGCCTGCCACAAAACTGAATGAATTATGTTGGTGTTTGTTCTACGTCTAAATACGGTAATGGGAGGTTCAATTATGATCCGGGGGTTATGCTGGGAAGTCGGCGGGTTGCTGATTAGAGCAATGCACCTTTTTTTCGGTTGAGTGGTTGTTGCCTCTCTCTCCGAAAACTATTGGTCCAGTGTGACTCAGTGACCATGGCACGGGCACTGTCAGGGTTAGGAGATCGATTCCCACTGCTGCCGCCCCATACCAAAGAAAAAAAAGAAAAACGGATACAACGTTCCTTTGTAAAGCGATTTGTGTCCTAGTGCTGGAAAAGCACTATAGACATGTAATCATTTATACATAATTCTGTAAAAGTGATGGACAGCTGCCAGCCTGCAGGCCACATCCAGCCGCCAGCACATCAAAATCATAACCTGATTTGAACTACAATTTCTCGATCCTCAAATAGGCATCTATTGGCTAACATCGGAAATAAAAACACATTATTTATTATTATAAATAATGTTTATTTCTCATTTGAACTTGGTGGCATGTCAGTTGCACCATCGTGGGTGGCTCTTGTACATCTTATACATATATATAAGGGCTTCCTTATATATATTGTTAGTGCACAGTGGAATAAAAAATATTTTTACGACATCTCACAAGTTCACGGTTCCAGCCACCACACTACACTGGCTGCAAGGTTGGTGCCACATCTCTCCTTTGATGCAGAGGGAGCTACCGGCATGGTGGTGACCATGTTCTGTAGGACTGACCCTCCGCCAAAAAACACTCCAGCCACTGGCATTTAAAGGAACATCCTGTGGGGTCAAAAGCCCCTTGAGTTCAGAGCTTAAAAGCCAGCAGGACAACTAGAAATCACCCTTGCTTTGGGGTTATTGTTACTATGGGGCATTCCTGGCATGTGGTTAATAACCACTGGTTATACCGAGTTGACCATGTTTCTGTCGAGGTCTCAAGGAAACCAGACAACCAGGCAGGAGCCGGAGGTTGAGGCAGCATGGTCAGCTGATGCGTCTAGCTACAGGGGAAGAGGAGCCCTGCTAGGGAAGAGCATGATGCTCTCTAACCTACGAGCTGCTGGCCAAGCCTAATGGAGGTTATAGGCTCTGGGAGGAGAACTGAGGTGAAGAAGGGTGTACTGTAGACAGTCAAAGTACCCCTCCCCCCAAATTGAATGGAGAGAATGCCCCGATAGGCAAGATGTATCAGTGTGCAAGGAGCACTTTTATTTCATTGAGGTTTCAAAGACATACGTGTTATACTCCCAGGAGAGCAGGGCAGCTTGTAGGCTGTTGGGTGGAGACGCAGGGGCTCTGAGTGGAGACCTTCGTTCGCTTGTTCGTTGGTCTGTAAGCACCTGATATCTTAGACACCATTGTTACAATCTTTCTACTAAGTTCCAGCATGTGCGGCCTATTAGTAGGTAGTACCCCATCATTAATTTTGTCCATACATTTCCCATTATTTGCTATCATGCCGATCCGATCATGCCAATCCGATCTGACCAAAATCACATCAATTGATTCATCATAGACCTTCTTACCTAAGGTGCCTGGGTACCCTGGTCTCAAGTACAATTTGAGATCGAGATCTATCAAGAGCAGGCTGTGTACAATATAGACTTAAGAAAACACATTGGACAAACAAGTACAGTTCAGTCAAAAATTCTGTCAAACATCAACAAGCGTGTAGATCAAAGGAAACAAGTACAAGCAACATTAAAACATCAGAGGTCAAAACGTTTACATCTTCTATCGGAATAAACTGTTCAAACAAAGGTTTTCTGTAGTTCATTCTATTTGTACGGGACATAATGTTTAAAACCAGTTTTGCCAATCTCAGTTTTTACATGTGGTGTATTTAAAGCGAAGTAATCATTTGACCTATACCATATGTGCTGTATTTAAAAGCAATCAAAGAGTATATGGAACTTTCATAAGCAGAGCCTTACAGATACATAAAATGCAATGCAAGTCCCTCTCTTATAAAGAAGGCCATCTCACTGTTTCATATAAAATACAATGGTGCGTGAGGAATGTATCTCCAGTGATGAATTGCAGTATGCTATGATAGACAGCATGGAGGGGTTTTAAGGTGGAGGTAGAGGCCTGCATATGTGCAGAATGTCACCATAATCAAATACAGACATAATTGTTGATTGCACAGTGGTCTTCCTACTGTGGCAGTAGAAAAGCATGGGTTGTTTCTATAGAAGAATCCAATTATACTTTCAACCTTTTAGAAAGGTATATATTTTATGAAACTACAAAGCTTGCAGAATGTTTTATAGTTTTTATTCAATGTTTAAATAAAATGTTAAATGTATAGTTTAACTTAAAAACCTTTTTATTTGCATTTGTTTAAATCTAGTTTGAAATGTAGTATTTAGTATTTTGATGATAACACATTTAAGGTGTTGTTGGGTGTATCTATTTAGGATACACAGAAATGTAATTGGATGGACATAATAGAGCTAAAATAATACAATGTCATTTTCACAGTCCAATGAATATATGTTGAACACTCCAAAATAAGATTTGATCATGTGATGATGTCAAATCTGGAGTTATATATATATATATATGGTAGAGCTGACAGCATACTGTACACACGATAAGGATCACAACTTGAAATACTACAATAGCGTATAAGATATGGGAGACAGTTGTACAGTTGTCCTAGACCAACATAAATTATTATGTTTAATGGTAACCCTTAAATGAAATGTAATAATAATAACAATGAAGATACAAAAATGTTTTTATTTTGTTTGAAAATATATAACATTTATTGAATGGATGTTGTGGCTGCAGTTGCATAAACAGTGGCAACTTATCTGCCTGGGTTATTTTACACATGACATTTTTTAGAAACCTTGTTGTACTTATAACCTACTTGTTGTGAGAAGTCTGTGGCTGAAATGTGCATACAAGAGAATAAGGAGGAGGAGGGTGAAGATGAAGATGACAATATGTCTCTTTTAGCTGTAATGGAAAACACAAGTATTTATTTTTCTCGTAACCACTTTCTTTTCTTTTTTCTTTTTTTTACATTGACCTAAAATAATCCTAAACCCTTATTAATTTACATGAAACTTAAATTAACAAAATTATATATATATATAAACGTATAGAAATGTTTCTCTTTTTCCAAATGCATAAAAGATAAAAACTCTTAAAGTTTCATATTTAATTCACAGAAATACAGGTGAACGTGTTAACTCATTAGAGGAGACCAATAATAAAAAGAAAATCGTCTTAGTAGTCTATCATTTATTCTATAGCCCAAGTAATTTTTGTGACGTGTCATGGGCCATATTATAGTTTCACTTCAAAAAAATTATTTTAAGTCTTTTTTTATTTGACCATGCCTAGTTTTTGTCTTATTTGACAATAAACTCAGCAAACACCTGTAGCTCCTGTATAGAAATGATAGTATAGTGATTATTACATCGTTTTTTTTTTTTTTTTATATTTCATCATAGAATGCACAAACTGCCTCAAAATAGGGGGCTTAGCCAATCTAATTACATTTTCCAATTGCACTGTATTTCATAGAAATTGAGACCTCTGAGCTCTCCACCTGTGTCCCAACATTATGCGTACGGTCACGCCAGTAATTCAAGTCTTGAGAACTGAGCATTCTAATGATGATGTCAC
>NC_140172.1:116151529-116159029 GCF_963971535.1 Notolepis coatsorum
GTGTGTGTGTGTGTGTGTGTGTGTGTGTGTGTGTGTGTGTGTGTGTGTGTGTGTGTGTGTGTGTGTGTGTGTGTGTGTGTGTGTGTGTGTGTGTGTGTGTGTGTGTGTGTGTGTGTGTGTGTGTGTGTGTGTGTGTGTGCTCGCGAGACCAATACGCCAGTCATTTGAGCGAGTTAGACAGGGTCCAATTCAGCATCACTGCGATATAAGGTGGTATCTTTCCCACAATGACCTTATAAATAAACAAATACCAATGTTTATTTTCTCTCTGCCAGAGAGGACCATCCCACTTTATCATACAGGATGCAGCGGTGAGTACCATGTCTATCACCAGTAATACATCCAAGGGCAGGATGATAGACCGTGTCTAGGTTTGAGAGTAGAAGGAGCAGCATTTCTATAAATTACATCTCCATAATCCAGCACTGATATGAAAACTGCCTCGACATTTCATTCACTTCATTCATTGTTTTACATGTTGACGTAAAACATTTCTAATTCTCCCCCTTCTCCCTTTTGCATCGCCTCAGCACTTGCTTCCAGAGAGGAATTGCCCTCTTGCATGTGGGAGAAAATGTTTCTTAAAAGTCTTATGAGTGAAAAGGATGTTACCTCATTAAAGAAGAGGCCATAAACGTGTCTCCCTCCTCAGCCACACCGTGCCACATCTGGACGGCTCACTCCAGCCACTCATTGTTCCTCATTCTCGCTGAGCGCCGGGACGGAATTTACGGCCGATGCTGCTTGTGTCACATGCTGTTTAGTTCCCCCAGTTCCCCTATATGCAACATCATGTTATGTTGGTAACGGTCCAATGTTATGGTTTCCCACTTCCAAGGGATTATTTTACAAGTTCGGTCCCATGCTCTTAAGAACCTGGAGACGAAGGGTGTGTGCAAACCTTTTAAAGTTGATTAATTATGATTGGGACTCGGCTATATGATTGGGACTTTTGCCATGGCAGGGTGCCTGTGTGTAGGGATAATGGAATCAGAAGTGGCCTGTAGAGCCAAGTATGACTTGAATGCACTGTAAAAGAAGAGCATAAACATCAACTGGATGTCAGTGCACCTATTCTTAAGTGAGAAGAGTTGGGTTATTATTACTACTTTGGTTATTTATAGAAAATCTAAATTGACGTCACACTATATTTGTGTCAAACTTTTTTCTTTCTATTTTTTTTTTTTTACAAAATCGCACCCCAGCGCTACGGCCCCGCTGTCTGTTTTTGAACGGTTCTAGACCTAAACATGGATGAGGTTTTTTTCTTTTTTTCAGGTGGGGGTGGTGGATGCTCATCCAATCTTCTCTCTCCCACGGTCTCTCACAGCCAATAGATCAGTGTAAAGGCAAAACCGTGACATTTTGGGTCATGATATACTGTGACTCAACTTTAAGTGTGTGTACAGGTCGGAGTCTCTCTGTACGTGTAGACAGAAGCACTAAGGCCGTAGGGTAACACGCAACGCCATACGCTTCCAATTACATCTCTGTATCTGTCAGGGGGCCTGAAAGTATGCCCTTTATGAAAACAACGGTCTGCACCAGTCAGCACGCACGTCCAACGGGGGAGCCTGGACGGCCGGAGATCTGCATGAGAGTAGAGCTGTTTGCAAACTCCAGCCTTTATTGCTGCTCCAGAAGCTGCTGCTTCCACCGGCCCTCACGTTGCACCAAGCAATAGCAATAAAAAGGTTGTTTTGGGAATTGTTTAATGCAGGATTTTCTTGAAATATATTGCTGCCAGATGGGCCTGCGATAGCGACCATTGGTGTGGGGTTGTATAACACTGTGAACTGATTTTTATTGGGACATGTTGTTATCTCTCCTCCGTGCCGCTTTTGATGTGTAACATGTCAGTCTATGGGAGGATCGTCTTGGATTTCACAAGGTATCAAGCCTAAAAACTCCTACGTTGAGCCAGACGAAAGCAGATTATTGGGACCATGAATTGTAAAGCTGACCACCCCCCCCCCCCCCCCCCCAACTAGGACTTAAATGTGTCTTCACAACAAATCTCCCAGCAATATTTTTGTGAGAAAGTCCAATACATATCACCTTCAAGAATGAAGAATCGGTTTTGTTGTGTTTTTCTTTACATTACGTTGTAGTCTTTGCGGCTTACGTTGTAGCCTACTGTGTTTCCCATCTGCTCTGTCTAAAATACACATATTTACCCATACAATTAGTTGGTGTCACTGCACGCTTAAGATGTTTGTTTTTGAAATCTCAGAACTCACATATTGGCTTATAAGAGTTCAACTTCTTTCAGTGGTGTATTGTTGGCATTGGTGCCCCCCCCCCCCCCCTATATGTTACAGATTTGAGTACATTCTCTGGTAAGATTGCTTTAAAATGAATCTCGTTTAGATAAAAGCCTGAAAACAGACACGAACAACAAGTCCATTAAGTCAGTCTCCCGCTTGTTGTCAGCAGAACAGCTCCAGGGCTGTATATGTCGGATGACCTCATAACCAAGAGTCTCCGTTCTGTGTTTTGACCAATTTCGAGTTGAGAGTCATTGTCACTCACGTTCCATTAAAACAATCTCCCATAAGCTCGAGGAATAGCGTATACAAAGTGTAAATTGAGGACCATGCCTTTAATTCCTACTGCCTCTTGATTCGAGCAACACAAACCGTGGTGTTCATCTGTCTAGCTAGCGCTACATGCTACTCCCAACATTGGCTGAGTCTTGGCTACAGCTACAGAGTGTGGCTTCAAAGTAGCCCTTCGTCTGGCTCATGCCACAGGGAATTACGCTGGTGCAGACCAGACCCCTGCCACACAAAGGAAGCTTTGCTTTAATGTTATCAGAAAGTGATCTACGTCCGTACAGCACCGTAATGATGCTGTATTTCGCTGCGTCTGACAATGGCCTTATGGCTTTTATAACCGGCCTTAATACAACTACACGCCATTAGAGAGCCCCTTTTATTACGTTTCCAGCTCTTGAGGAGCCCATTCATCTCCAGTGAGATGGATCGCTCTTGTTTTTTGGGATCATCAAGATGAATGAGTTAGTGTTTTCCTCTGGCGTCAGGGGAAGTGGTGCTCTGTGCATGTGTATCATCTCTGTGGATGATCAAGAGGGGAATAACACATGGGTTTTTATTTTATTTTGATAAAACAATTGTAAATTACGTGAAACCCATTTGCTTCCAGTTATAGTCTGGCTTTTGCACAGTAGTTTCTGATGATAAGAGTTGTTTTGCACGAGAAGTGTCTCTATTTGAGTATGTTCTTCATGTCTCTCCTCTGGATCAGTTCTATCTCTCATACGACTCACTGTTTTTTTCTTTTGTTCAGTGACTTTTGAAACAAACACTTCTGCTTTTTAAATAAAAACATGTTGTTGGCGTGTAAAATTGTGATGCTAAAGGTATTTATAATTAAAGGATACAAATCCTCCTCCCCAGCAATGTGAAGACTATTATATTAAAATTCTAGCAATTACATTCGAATTGTAGTACAATACAAAAATATATATATATGGAATTTTAGAATAAAGTCGCAAATGTTCTACATTGACCGTTTCCAAGCCCTGGTGATTTATAAAAAGGGGGACACTCTGTCTCTGCCGTCCCTCCTCAGACACACTAAATGTCCCCATATCTCCTTGTCTGACCGTAAACACATTATCAGGACCAAAGCAGATAGTTTTTTTTACATTCCTTCCTTCCATCTTTGCATCTTTACTGCGTTTTGTTTATTTGACGCTGAGTTGTAAAAGATGTGCTAAATGTCCCGATGCTATGGCCAGGCTGCTGGGTCCTCTTTGATGAACAACCACATGCACCCTGTCGCTGCACAGAACCCTCCCAACACAGCCCACCTCACCTCACCCCACCTCACCTCATCTCAACCCCCCAGCCCCCCCCCCCCCCCCCCCAGCCCCAAATCTAAATGGGGAGCTTTGATGTTGCTGGACGGTGCCTGTTGTTATTGTTTGTATCAGGGCTTATCACTGCCCCCCCCCCACCCCCTAGCCACCACCCACTCCTCATGTACCCCCCCCCCCCCTCCACCACCACCGCCACCAAATTCCCCAATTCTCCAACTCTGTCTCCATACATCTCTTGTTTTATTTGGTTTGACCTTTTTGTATAACAAACCGTTGAAGATGATTTTCTCTTTTTAGGAAAAATTATTTCGGTGCATCTTTGAATGGTCTCTCTCTAGCTGTCTGCCATAGTAGGACCCCAAACCACACCGAAACCTGTAGTGTCTGACCCTGGTCTCTCTCCTCTCCTCTCCTCTCCTCTCCTCTCCTCTCCTCTCCTCTCCTCTCCTCTCCTCTCCTCTCCTCTCCTCTCCTCTCCTCTCCTCTCCTCTCCTCTCCTCTCCTCTCTGTCCTCTCCTTCTACTGTCCTTTCCTCTCCTTCTCATTTCTTTGCTCTCTTCCTCCCTCTCCACTCTACTCCTTTCCCTCTCCATCTCCCTCTCCTCTTCTCTCTCTCTTCACCTCTCCTCTCCTCTCCTCCCCTATATTTTTATCTTTAATGTCTTCTCTTCTCTTTCTCTTCTCTTCTCTTCTCTTCTCTTCTCTTCTTCTCTTCTCTTCTCTTCTCTTCTCTTCTCTTCTCTTCTCTTCTCTTCTCTTCTCTTCTCTTCTCTTCTCTTCTTTCTCTTCTCTTCTCTCTCTTCTCTTCTCTTCTCTTCTTCTCTCTCTTCTCTTCTCTTCTCCTTCTCCTCTCCTCTCCTCTCCTCCTCCTCCTCTCCTCTCCTCTCTTCTCTTCTCTCTCTTCTCCTCCTCCTCTCCTCTCCTCTCCTCTCCTCTCCTCTCCTCTCCTCTCCTCTCCTCTCCTCTCCTCTCCTCTCTCTCCTCTCCTCTCCTCTCCTCTCTCTCCTCTCCTCTCCCTGTCTCTCCTCTGCAGCAGGCCCTGCAGCCTGGGACTCCAGTGCCGTCAGACTCCCCTGATAAGGATGATGGATGGGGCAGAACGCTGGCTCCAGCCAAGCCAGGCAGCTTCCTGGGAGCTAGAGATACTAAGGTCTCTCCGCTCTATTGCAGGGGGGCAGAATAACTTTATTTTGGACTCCAAAACATCCCCTCTCTCCCTGCTAGCTCCCCAGCGCTGCTCTCTAACCTCACTGCCATGTGATCCAATCCCACATAACCACTCCGATTAAGTTAATGATTTGTTTGGGTTTCAGAACGATACGGAATTTTGAACGAATATACCATTTAATAAAAGGTTAAGCCCTGTGTATATCCCAAGTGAAGACAAACATTTGTTTTCATTATGGAATGTGACATAATGACTCACAAGATAGTGTGTTTTTATCCTGCAATGGTCCCTCTTATATACAAATCTCTACATGCAGGGAAGGATCTTTAAACGACTAGGGTGTCTGTCGTGTTATCTGAGCAGGAATTCACTGCGAAAACACCCATATCCTCTCAGTAGAACTTTCTATTATGATGCTCAAATTACAGGGTAATTACTGTGTAATAACATTTAACACTTTACACTTAATTACTTGGTTATGACAAGAAGTAATTTTTAATTACGGACGGGTCCTTTCTCATATAGGTTAATCTTAACCACAGATTTCAACGTTTTTACACTGTAATTTCCCAGTAATGTGTGCATCGTAAAATGCATTTTCATGACAGGGTTTGTTATTTGAATCCTTAAGATCGTTTGTAAAATAAGTTAAAAAAGAAAAATGCCAAAGGGGTGAAATAAAATACAAGGAAACTTAATTCAAGGATTTTCTGAAGGAGCAGCATCATGAAAAGAAAGGGAATGATCTGCCTTGTATCAAGATGTTGTCACTTTTATTCCCTGTGCATTACTTGGAACAAGTTCAGTTGGAACAAGTGAGATTACCTCACCTCCCCCTATTGGCAGATCCTCTAATTGATTTAAGATAATTTAAAGAGATAGCTCAGATTTGTCCATATTTTTTTTCTTTTCTTTTTTACATGAAAGTCAAAGACAAAGAGTCAAACTCAAAGATTTTATTTGCCATGTATGGACGAATCCACATTGGAATACAGGTACAGAGCAAACACTGTGTGTCTACAACTAATCCAATACAGGAGCAGAGTAGAAACAGTACAGGAAAAATATGTAAAAACAGACAGTATAAAAGGACAAATGCTACAGGTGAAAGGAAGCGGCTGGCGACTCCACATGTATCGGGAGGAGGCATGTGGTAGTCTACACCCTCCTCAGACCGACAGTAAGGTAGCATGTGGTTGTCTACACCCTCCTCAGACCGACAGTAAGGTAGCATGTGGTTGTCTACACCCTCCTCAGACCGACAGTAAGGTAGCATGTGGTTGTCTACACCCTCCTCAGACCGACAGTAAGGTAGCATGTGGTTGTCTACACCCTCCTCAGACCGACAGTAAGGTAGCATGTGGTTGTCTACACCCTCCTCAGACCGACAGTAAGGTAGCATGTGGTCGTCTACACCCTCCTCAGACCGACAGTAAGGTAGCATGTGGTTGTCTACACCCTCCTCAGACCGACAGTAAGGTAGCATGTGGTTGTCTACACCCTCCTCAGACCGACAGTAAGGTAGCATGTGGTTGTCTACACCCTCCTCAGACCGACAGTAAGGTAGCATGTGGACCGACAGTAAGGTAGCATGTGGTCGTCTACACCCTCCTCAGACCGACAGTAAGGTAGCATGTGGTTGTCTACACCCTCCTCAGACCGACAGTAAGGTAGCATGTGGTTGTCTACACCCTCCTCAGACCGACAGTAAGGTAGCATGTGGTTGTCTACACCCTCCTCAGACCGACAGTAAGGTAGCATGTGGTCGTCTACACCCTCCTCAGACCGACAGTAAGGTAGCATGTGGTTGTCTACACCCTCCTCAGACCGACAGTAAGGTAGCATGTGGTTGTCTACAACATCAACATCCCCTAAAAGTGCATATAGTTAAGTGCATAGTGCATAGAGGCACAAATTACAGTAAAGTGCATATAATCAAAGTGCATGATGCACAGACACACAAAAACACCACTTCCACAAACCTGACTAATAACACTAATAAACACATCGAAACAAAATAGGATAAAATACAAAACTAGCCTTTGGAGTCATTCAGGCTGCACACAGCACTGGGGAAGAAGCTACAACAAGATACAAGATACAAGAGTTTTATTTGTCACGGCATACAGGTATACAGTGAAATGCGGGGGGTCTCGCCCGCAACGATGTGCATAATACAAGTAATAATAATAATAATAATAATAAGCCCTTAGTAAACCGAGAGGTAGAGCATGTGATCGAGCGGTAACGTCTACCCGAGGGGAGGGGGACAAAGAGGCCTGCGGCTGGGTGACCAGAGGGGTCGTTGATAATGCCAGAGGCACGGGAAAGCAGCCTGGCACCATAGATCTCTTCTAGAGCTGGCAGGCTAAGCCAGATTGTCTTGCGTGCAAGACGCACAATTCTGTTCAGAGATTTCTTCTCCTGGTCTGTGATGTTACCAAACCATATAGTTCTCAAGTTTCTCAAGTTTCTTTATTAGTTGTCA
>NC_140172.1:116164029-116346529 GCF_963971535.1 Notolepis coatsorum
GACTGCCTTAATGGAATAATGATGGCTCTCTATTTTCGGGTGCCTGGGATTTGGGAGAGAGAGAGAGAGAGAGAGAGAGAGAGAGAGAGAGAGAGAGAGAGAGAGAGAGAGAGAGAGAGAGAAAGGGGGAGTATGCGTACGTGTGTGCAGCCCGCGTGTGTTGTGTGTGTTTGTGCGTGCGCATGTATTCGCGACGAGTGTAGTATGCATGTACTGTACACGTTTACTCGCGTAGGTACAGTATATGTGTGTGTGTGTGCCTAAACATAATACATGCATGTGTGTGCTGTGTGTAGTCTGTGTGTGTATGTATGCCACATGGTGTAGCGCGTACGTAAGTGTGTGTGTGGAATGCGGCGGGTGCTGATGTGGTGTGGAGTGGAGCTGTGAAAAGTGACAGGCACAGTGTCCGCTGCCACGCGCTGACGGCCCGGCTCTACCTTATCTCCCACGTGGAGTGAGTGCAAAGACCCAGCAGAGCCAGGAGAGGTGCCGGGGAACAGGGGGGGGGGTGAGAAGGAGAGGGGAGCTGATGGAGGGAGGGAGGGAGAGAGAGAGAGGTAATGGGAGTTTCGTTCCAAAATGAGATATTGTGGCTCTTTGAAAAAATGTTTGTATGTGCGCTTGTGAAATGATTACATCAAAAGAAAAACTCACCATGGAATATTATTTAAATCATATCTAAATCATATAGCTATATACGTATTCTTCATATCGTTCATTGCATTCTTCTGCTAATCCCCTCAAGGAGTGCTGTGCTTTGAGTATTTCTTTCTCATGCCAACTGACATCCTTCTCTACAATGCTTCCAGGCGCAGTGGACCTATAGCCTCAGCCAGATGGGATATTAGGACTGGTCTGTGTTCTATTCTATCCTGAACTATAATGTTCCCTGTTTATACTCTATATAATCTCCTCTCATACATTCAGGGCTTGACATTAACTTAACACCTGACCACCGGCCAAATGCTGGTAGAATTCGGCTGTGGCCGGTAACTCTGTCGTTCTACCGGCCACAGTGGCCGGTGACTTTTTCCGGTATCACGCTCAGCTATGGTTGCCCTCTTAGTCCCGGACTATTCGATCTATCATTAGAGCCTTTAGCACAATATATAAGACAATCCCAATCCATAGAACCAATCGTAATCAAGGGCACACAACATAAAATTTGTTTATATGCGGACGACGTAATACTGTTCATGCAAAACCCCAACACCACACTGCCTCATCTGCTCAAGTTGATTGAGAACTTTGGAGATTTATCGGGATTTAAGATAAATTGGCCGAAGTCGGCTTTCCTTCCACTTAACACCCCTGCAAAAAAAGATATAACCCTCCCAGGAGAGATACCTATGGTAAAACACTTTAGATGTTTGGGAGTGGAAATATTCCCCACCATAAGACAAACGGTGAAGCACAATTACACAAAAATCCAAAACAAAATCAAAGACGACCTTGATAGGTGGGCAAAACTTAAAAACTCAGTACAGGCACGGATATCAATAGTTAAGATGGACGTACTACCTAGAATCAACTTCTTCAGCTCAATGCTACCGTTACCCCCTCCAGAGGGTTACTGTAAAAAATTACACTCCTCCACATACAAATTTATTTGTAATAACAAACCACCACGTATAAAAAGATCCACCGCACAGAGAAATAAAGCAGACGGTGGCATGGCATTTCCAGATTTTTTCCACTATTTTAAGGCGTACACTTTAAGACCATTGACAACATGGTTTGATCCCCAAGCATTAGTATCCTGGAGAAAATTAGAAGAAAATATAGTAGCCCCACATAGACTGAAGGACATAGCATACACTAAACTATCAATTAAGCATTGCGAACAGAAATTTGGCCCCATAATTACTCATGCGATCCGGATATGGCGTGAAACACAAACAAAATATCCTAACCCACATAAATGGCACAATCATACTCCCTTATTCAATAACAATGCACTCTTGATTGGAAAACGACCTATAAGATTCCCTATATGGGAAAAGCAAGACATACACTCATTAGGGGATGTTTTTAACAAACAGGGTTTTTGTAGTTATGAAGAAATACGCAAAAAAATTTATCTCACCAAGTCCACACATCTTTTTTACATACAGTTATTGTTATGTTTGAAGACTCAAGGTGTTCCATTAAAGAAACCAATTGAACACCACATATACCACAAATTCTTCTATGAAAGAGAGACATCGAGAGGTTTTGTTTCAGATTTTTATCATCAATTACTAACGTCCTCGTATGAAACCCTCCACCTAGACTCCATCTGGAGGAGGGATATACCAGACCTGGAAAGTGATTTTGATTGGCAAGAAGCCTGGGCAAATGTTCGACTCACATCAAGGAACCCGGACCATCAACAAATCAATCTTAACTATATTCACAGGACATACTTGATTCCTATAAGACTGAAAAAAATGGGTCTTATACAAGACTCCAAATGCTCCTTATGTACAAATGGGGACGAGGGGACATTTATGCACATGTACTGGGACTGCCCACCAGTTAAGATATTCTGGAAAGAGGTGACCCAGCAATTATCAAATCTCTTAACTTGGAATATACTGAGAGACACAGAAACTGAACTATCCACACACAAGCACACACAAGCACATACACGACACGCACGCTGAGCACGCTCACACACTAGCAGCCACTTTAACACTCATGCCGCACACATGCACACTTATGGCCAGAGGAAAGGCCACTTTAAATTAGTATAACATCAGGAACAGTGTATTGCACTACTAAAGCTACCTAGCATGTCCTATATGCTCTGTAAATACTATGTACAGATACCGAGATGGCACACCATGTACCTGTTTATTGCACTGTTGTTGTTATTGGATTCTTTAATATGTTGTACCACTGTATTTTTATTGGATTCTATTATATGTTGTACCACTGTATTGCACATCGTCGCGGGCAAGACCAGCCGCATTTCATTGTATACCTGTATGCCGTGACAATTAAAACTCTTGACTTGACTTGACTTGATACCTGTACACCCCTCTGTATTACTGCTGAATGATGTTTTTGAGTGTGCAGTACATCCACAGCTAAAGAGATTGGTTTTATCGGGTATCACAGTGGCTAAAAAGCTGATAGCATCACAATGGTTCCAACCGGAAAAAAATTGCCGAAAGGTCTGGATTATTACATATCTCGATGTGATCTATCAAGAAATATCTACAGCAAGAATTTTGGGTCTCAATGAATCCAAAATGACATTGTGGTTAGAAGTGGTGGAGAAAATAAAAGCTAGCATATAATGGCAATGTCTGGTTAGGAGCGAGGGAAAATGGATGGATACGAGGGGGGGGTACGAGCTAGAGCATATGTGTGTAGGTTTTTAGATAACAGGTATTAAGGGTATATCCTGTATAAGACAATTAACTAAAATGTGATTTCATTGGATGTGCACTGTCAACTAATGCTTGTATATCTTATCGTGTGTTGTCATGTTTGTTTATGTGTTTGTTTAAAAAATAATAAAAAAAGAAAATACAAAAAAAGAAAAAAAAACATTGTAGTCTACAAAAGGCATCGGCAATAATTAAGTCAATCCAAGTGATACTACATAATACTACAACTCCCACAACAATTCGGAAAAGTGCATTACCGGCCAGATCCTGGTAGTGGTGCTGTCTCGAGAATGGAGTACTCCTTGTTTTCAGACCAGATGTAAAAATTTTTCATTCAGGCCTACTTTTTCTGTTAGCGTGAAGCTATGCCTTCATCAGATCGCATGGAATACCTTTTGCGACGCCGAATTCAGTATGCAGTAAAGGAATATAGCATCAGCCAATGGACATATCGATCTACCAGATGGCGATCAATAACTGGGAAATCCTTTTTGGGATCCAACCGGCCACAGGTAAGAACGATTTCATGCTGATCAGGCCTTGTTAGCATAGCCAACCAGCCGATGAATGAATGAAAACTTTATTTAACAGATTGCAGAATGGGTACAATACAGTACGGCTCAATACACACAATTGTTAAGGGGATGCAGACCAGAGAAGTCTTGTTTACATCAGGGTCCCCCATTTTCAATTTATAGTGACATTTATGACATACACAACATACATGACATCATGACATCATGACACATCAGTGTATGATGCTACAATAACGAATGCCGTTATTGGTAATCAATCATCAGAAACAACGTCCCCCGCCCCCCCTTTCATGCATTCATGGTGGAACATGATACCAATCATATGCATTTTGATTTTAAACCTATTCATCATCACGCTATAAAATGGGAACGTATTGATGAAAGAATTATTTAGTGTGGTGATTTTTGGCTGGTGAAAATGCTGAGTGGCTAGTGACTTTGGAAAACCACTAGCCACAGTGGCTAGTGAGCCAAAAAGTTAATGTCAAGCCCTGCATACATTACATACAATTATCAGCACATATTTTGGTACATGCACGTTTCTGCACATCACTCTGTAATTATTATTGTTGTTATTATTATAATACTAATAATAATAATAATTATTATTATTATTATTATAATAATACGAATTATTATTTTTATTACATTAGTAGCCATCTATAATTAGGAGTCACCATATCTATATCCTATCTTATTTGACAAATTAGTGACACTGAGGAGAGTCGAATCATTTGCATTCTTTTTTGGTGTTTTCTCTGATGGCTATTTAGCTTTTTGAAGTGGGCGAGGGAACAGATTCAGATTCAGAGTTTTTATTTGCCACATGGAAGCAATACAATCATACAGTTTTCATACAAAATCATACAGTTATACCATGGGCAAAAGGAGCAGGAAGAAGAATAAATCTTATGGTTACCTGCCCCCTATTCTTAAACTAAACAAGTATCAGTTTCAGTTTAATTTGTTCATTTCAAACCATACAACCTATACAATATAAGACAACCACAAAACAGCACTACACAACCACCACAAAACAATAGACAACAGCAACAACAGACACCACCCATGGTCCGAAAAGTGGGATGGAAGAAGCCAAGCCTGTGAACTTCCATTCCCCACACCCCGACCATCAACCGCTACACACACAACATGCAACACAGCTCCGCTTCCCACATTCCCCCGACATCTCAACAAGACACACATGAGTCTGACCAGTCAATACATTATTTTATATAACATACTCCTTGTAATGCCAAACATCATGTTCACCCTCCTCCTTATACCTTTCCAATATTCCTTTTTTTAACTTTCTTTTAAACTGGTATATGTTTTACTCAATTTAACCTCCTCGTCCAATCCATTCCATAATCTTACTACACAAACAGATATGCACATAGATTTTAGAGTGGTTCTTACACCAAGTTGCTGCAGTTTCTGTTTCCCTCTAAGATTGTAATTCCTGGTTCCTACCCTCTCAGTGAACCGATATTGGATGGGGGTTGGAAGAGAGTTATGTGAAGCTTTGAACATGATTTTGGCAGTTCTAAGTTTGATCAAGTCCCATAATTTAAAAGCTGATGCTTGTAAAAACAATGGGGTAGAGTGTTGGTTGTACTTAGCATTGTACACAATCCTAATGGCCTTTTTTTGCAGAATATAAAGAGGTGATATATTGGAACGATAAGTATTACCCCATACTTCCAGACAATAATTTAAATATGGGACTACGGGAAAGAGTATGCATGCCTTTACAGTACCATGACTTGAGTACATACTTTTAGCATGGGTGCCCCAGTGGGAATCAAACCCCTAACCCTGGCAGTGTTAGCGCCATGATATACCCATTGTGCTGGGTAAGAAATGGGATAAGAGCAATATATGATACTTTTACGCACCAATGTGATAATCATCCGTTAGTGCGATAACTGTGATCGTTAAACGGTGGTTTTAAAGCTATTGTGTATTCATGTTCATAACTTATTTTAACATTAGGTCATGAGAGGACGGATGACAGAAAGGTGGAAAATAGATGCCTCTGAGAGAAAAGGGAGCGATGAGGAAGTGAGGGAGGTGAGAGGAAGTGAGGGAGAGAGAGAGAGAGAGAGAGAGAGAGAGAGAGAGAGAGAGAGAGAGAGAGAGAGAGAGAGAGAGAGAGAGAGAGGCATTGGGTATAGTGTGGAGGGAGACAGGAGGGTAGAAGAGGTGATGCTGGACGAAGGGGTGACAGGAGGTGGGGAGAGAGCCAGGAGCAGTGCCAGAGAGGAGAGGGAGAGGAGGGTGGCGGAGGAAGACGAAGAGAGGAATGGAGATGAGGTAATAGAGCCGTGGGAAAGGACAGTGAGAGAGAGAGAGAGAGTGACAGAAGAGTGAGAGCAATGGGAGGAGTGAGAGAAGGAGTGATAGAAGAAGAGTGAGAGCGATGGGAGGAGAGAGAGAGAGAGAGTGACAGAAGAAAAGTGAGAGCGATGGGAGTTTTTATTTTATTTTTATTTGTATTTATCCGTACATGGAATTGTTACAGTCCAATAGTGTCTTCAATGCAGTTCACTTAATACGATCCACTAAATTCCATGGCCGAAAGGAACAGGAAGAAGAAAAACGCTTATTGTACCTGCCCCTATACACACATACAGTACACATTTATCTATATATTTATAGTACACTGTTCTATTATATCATGTATTATTTTATATTATACTTCTATATACTATACTATATAATTGTATTATCTTTATTTTATTTGTGTTTTATTATACTATAACTAAATCATACTATATACTATATCATACTATAGTATACTATACTATATTATATTGGTATACAGTATTATACAATATTATTTTATATATATATACTGTTATTAATTTATATATTATTATTCTATTATTATCCTGTTATGCTAAACTGCAATACTAAACTGTGCTATACTGTCTATTTGTGTGATAGGAGAAGAGTGAAAGCGATTGGGAGGGTGTGAGAGAGAAAGGAGAGACAGTAGAGTGCAGTGAAGAATGTTGGATTTTTATGAAACAGGTTGTTATGGTTTGTAACCGACCCCAATCGCACAACACAAGACAGGTATGAGAGTAAGCCAAAACAGGGCATTTATTTATTACATAACAAAAAGCGGCACAGTCCCTTTAAGGGAGAACACAAAAACACTAGAGTCAAGGAAATCTGGAAAATGCGGCACTGTGCCTTTAAGAGGCGAACAGGCTAAGGGACTAAGGCTAAGGGCCAGGGCTAAGGACCAGGGCTAAGTGTCAGGGCCAGGAACAGGGGCACTGGAGAGGGGGACAGGGACAGAGGCCCGGAGAGGCGGGCTGGAGACAGGGACAGAGAACAGGGTTAAGGCCTTGGACAGGGCGAGGGCCAGAGCTGCTTACAGGGATGAGGACAGGGTTCCGACGGCGGAGGCCTGGCACGGGGACAGGGGCCCGACGGCGGAGGCCTGGCACGGGAACAGGGGCCCGACGGCGGAGGCCTGGCACGGGGACAGGGGCCCGACGGCGGAGGCCTGGCACGGGGACAGGGGCCCGACGGCGGGGGCCTGGCACGGGAACAGGGGCCCGACAGCGGGGCCTGGCACGGAGATCCTCCTCCTCCTCTTCGGATGCTGCAGACGGGCAGCGCAGAACAAAGGGGGTCCCAGGGGACCGGGATGGGAACACGCCGTCCTCCCGTGGAATACTAGGGAGCGACGACGAGCCTGGGTCCAAGGGGAACGGGATGGGCACACGCCGTCCTCCCGTGGAATACTAGGGAGCGACGACGAGCCTCACCCCCAGGAACGAGGATCACGAAGAGACGCCTTCCTCCCGTGGAATCGGGAGCGATGACGAGCCGGCTTGACGTCTGGAGTGGGAACACTGGAAAACCTCCCGTAGAGAATTAGAGAGCGAAGACGGTGTCCCACTCCAGGCAAACGGCGACAGGTGGTGATGGCTGGCACGTCGTCTCACGCCGGAGACGCGGCAGGTGATGGTAACGTACAGGATGGTGACGTACAGAACTCCATGAACACAGAGTGTACACAGATACAGATACAGAACGAACACAGAGTCCAGAACACAGAACGACCCGACAAGGACTGGAGGGGAGTCTGCAACCTATGTACTCTCCCGAGGTGATTGCAAACTCCCAACAGGTGCGTGAAGGTAGAGGATCAAGGATGTCCAAGGGTGGGGGCTGGTCAAGAGTAGAGGAGAGTAGACAGGGAAAACACAGGAAAAAGGTCCAGGGACAGGCGAATCCTCACACAGGTTGCCAAGGGACAGGTTGACCATGACCCAACTGGTCCCCACTTCCAACTTTTGTGGGGTGAGGCGCTATTTCAAATGCAGGCAAAACATTTACATACAGCAACCATCACTTGCAACTGCAATCTGAAAAATAGGCATATTTCTTTAAATAATGCATTATTTGTAGTATTTCAGCAGGTTAAATTCCGGCTTCTGTTGGAAACATTTGAGTTCCTGATTGGTTGTTGTGTTAGTGATGTCATCAACGTTTATTCACAGAGAGATGATTATTCGCTCTCCCAACTGAAATTGACCGTCTATCAGCTGTTTTAGCAGAGGGTTACTTAACAGGTTGTGACTATAGACGGGTTTCTCGTCCATGTCAGACTCAGTGTGCGCGCACATCAAGAAGGCAAAAGGAACGTAATCTTGATCACAACAACGGGGGAGACTACAATATATTTGCATTTGTTAGCCATGCTAGCGATCTAAACAATCAATCCATGTCAAAACTAGATGTAGGAGCCAAAGCTATATATTTAGGTTATTGTATTATATGAATGTTTAATATTAATTGGATTTAGATAAAGTCACTGAACCGTCTTATTTGTCATAATAGAACATTCTAGAACATTTGTGATGTCACAGTATGATGTCATGGTCGAACATTCTAGAACATTTGTGATGATGTCATAGCCGAACATTCTAGAACATCGAATGGTGGTGATGTCATAGCCAAACATTCTAGAACATTGGTGATGTCACCGATGTCATGACCGAACCTTCTAGAACATTTGTGATCTCAAACTGGAAATGGTAACTACAGATGAGGTACTCAAAAAACTGAGCGCCCTCCAACCAAACAAGGCCACTGGCCATGACAACATCCCCTCCAAATTCCTCAGAGACTCAGCAGCCGCCATCACCGCAGTCATCACACACATAATAAACCTCTTCATAAAACAGGGACACGTCCCCAAGGACTTCAAAATTGCGAGAGTAACACCCCTGCACAAAAAGGGCAGCAAATTAGACCCAGGCAACTACCGCCCTGTTTCTATCCTTACATCCATCTCGAAAGTCATGGAAAAAATAGTATACGAACAGGTCGAAAAGTACCTCGCGGAAAAAAAGTCAACCAACAAACTCGATTCTTGTACCGGATCTCCTCTCTGGTAAACAAGAATACCCTGAAGACTCTGGCAGGAGCACTCATTCAAGGGTACTACAACTATGCTTGCACCTCATGGTACCAAAGCACCTCAAAGGCACTAAAAACCAAATTACAAACATCTCAAAACAAACTAGTCAGACTACTGCTTGACCTGACTCCTAGAACCCACCTCACCCCAGCCCACTTTGACAACCTAGGATGGCTTAGAGTAGACGACAGATACCACGATCACAACACCAGAGGGAGCTCCACAAATCATGTTAAACCCAGATTTGGCTCAAACAAGGGACTAAACACGTTTCGCAATTATGCCACATCAATGTGGAACGCCCTACCCAAAGCTCTAAAGGAATGTGAATCACTACCCACTTTAAAAAACACTCTCAAAGAACACCTACGGGAGACTGCAATTCGAAACTGGCCCCTACAAATGTCCTAACCCAGTTGTACAGTAAATTACCAAGTATGGCTTTGTCAGTATTCCAATGTACAGTGTACACTACAGTGTCTCCCCACCTCCAATGTACAGCCCCCCCCACCCAACCCCACCCCACCTACCCAACCTCCTCCAATGTACAGTGTCTACGTCAAATTTATATACACTCTTTTCTGGACACTTTTTGTATCACAAACAGTACTGTATTTGCAAATCTGGTATGTCATCATAAATGTATAGATGTAGCAGTACTGTCTATCTGTATGTCATGTGTGTCATATTATGTTATGATGAATTGAAAATGGGGGACCCTGATGTAAACAAGACGAAAGTCTTTGGGATATTATGTATAAAATGTAGAAATGAATATGACCGGCCTCCTTCCCTCAGAGCGAGCCCGCACCGAGAACTGCCGGCGATAAGGGGGCGTGCTAGCGTAGGGTCACGTGGCCAATCAGAGGAACCCGGAAACCGAGCGGCGTTGTAGAAGGCATAGACGCGTGCTGGAGCCTTTAGAACTCACAAGGTCACGCCGGGGAGTCGAGAGATGAGAACAGAACATAGCGTTCCTCCTACGCGCGTTGCACTCGCCCCCACCCCCCTCACCCCCCTCACCCCCCTCACCCCCGGCCCTGCTGATGAATTTAAGACTGTGTGCCATTATTACTACCAAATGTAATAATTGTGAAAGCCCCTTGAATATTGAAGAGCACTGCTCTGTTGTAATCCAAAATTGAACTATTTTATCACTGTTCTATGTTAAATACCCTGTTGTATGTCGGTTCCATTTATTTTTTATTTTTTTTTATTTTTATTTTTTTTATTATTTTTTAAACAAACACATAAACAAACATGACAACACACGATTAGATATACAAGCATTGTAAAACAGTGTACATCAGTTAACTCACCGTTTGGATAAATGTCTTATACAAGATATAGGCCTACCCCTAATACCTGCTATCTATTCCCCTACACACATATGCTCTTGCTCGTACCCCCCGCCCTGGACCCCCCAATGGATAATCCATCCATTATCCTTCGCTCCTAACCAGACACTACCATTAAATGCTAGCTTTTATTCTCTCCACCACTTCTAACCACATTGTCAATTTGGATTCATTGAGACCCAAAATTCTTGCTGTAGATATTTCTAGATAAATCACATCGAGATATGTAAGAATCCAGACCTTTCGGCACATTTTTTCCGGTTGAAACCATCGTGATGCTATCAGTTTTTTAGCCACTGTAATACCAGATAAAACCAATCTCTTTTGCTGTATAGGTACTGCATATTCAAAAACATCATTCAGCAGTAATATAGAGGGGTGTACAGGTATATTCAGAATTAAGAGATTTGATAATTGCTGGGTCACTTCTTCCCAGAATATCTTAACTGGTGGGCAGTCCCAAAATGTCTGTTCCATTTTATAATTCTTAGTTTATTTCTAAACCGAATCATTTTAAACTATTTCTGTACTGAATGAAACTGTAAACAGAGAACCTATTGGGATACTAGGTCCTAATGTGAAACACTGTGATTTACCTTACCTTGCTCATGCTCGCTTATGCCTATCTTTTTTACTGTTGTGAAGCACTTTGAACTGCAACTTATTTTTTTTTATCCACTTTTTCTCCCATTTTCTATTTTTCTCCCATCCCAATTTTGTATCATCCAATTCAACCCTCCCCTGTCTCGAACGCTGTTTCTTGCCTCCCACAAGCCGGCTGCAATGTGGACTAAGTCATACATAGCACGAGTCCCCTCCGATACTCGAGGTAACAGCAGTCGCATCTTTTCACCTGCGCGGCGCGATCTTTCAGCGTCAGGGGTCTGCGCTTTGGAGGGGCACCGCCCCCATCGTTTCCTGATTCTACTGCGCAGGCGCACCAAACGACCTGTAGGAGTCGCTGTCCACAACGCCCGATCCCCACCCATCAGTTTCCCACCCCCTAATACTGCCAATGTGTATTAGTACGGACGACCAGCTAAACTGAAAGCAATGTGGAGCGCTGGGCTCGAACAGGCGAACCCAGTGTCTCCTGTATTTGTGGTGAGCGCCTTGCCCACTGCACCACGTAGCCGCCCTGAACTGCAACTTCTGTATGAAAAGTGCTATACAAATAAAGTATTATTATTATTATCCAGCAATTGCGTGTCTTATATCTCGCATAAAATGTTGCCAGGAACATTTTAGGTTGAAAAAGTTGTTAGAAAATGAGAAAGTTGATGATCAAACTAATTGAATTTCTTTTTTGAAAATGGAGCTGAGACACATGGACCAATCAACTAGCAGCACGTTTATCCAATCAGGTGCATTCCACGTGGGGAAATGGGAAGAGGAAGGGTCAACAGTTTCACAGGGAGGGACTTACATGCACTAACAAACACATGCGGCTGGCACGCCAATCAAAACAAAGAGCGGAGAAGCTCGGTTTACAACAAACACAGACGGAGTGTGACTTCATTCTCTGCTCAGGACATCATTACTCCACTGTATCTTTACATAGCATATAGTTTGTTGCTATATTAATGTTCAACATCACACAAAATCTGGAATTGAGATCCTTTAAACTAAAGCAATGTTTATATCTCTTACCAATCTATTTGCCCCTGGTGGGAAATAACAGGACAGGTAGGAGAGAGAGAACACAGTGTCAAAGATGCAAAGCATTGTTGCATGGATTGAACTTGTGTGATAGGCCTACCAGTTTCGTTCCAGATATAAATCTGTTCCTGCCCTACTTCCAGGTTGAAACTAATATGACATACTGACATTATATAAAGTTCATATTTGCATTTCAAAACAGTATCAATCTTTTGTCGTATGTACAATCAGTTGCTACTGTATTTAGAAACACAAATGACCTGACAGATGAAATGGCCTTGATAGAGAAGCTAATGTTAGCTAACTAGCTAACCATTAGCTAGTGATCCATCTTGATATATGATTACCGTTTTGAAATAAGAAGTTTATATAATGTTAGTTAATCACATTTGTTTCAACCCAATAATTCATTCTGATGATGATGTAACAATGGTCACTGATCACTGGAGTGCTGAGAGAATATATATTTTTTATATATATATATATATATATATATGACCGACCGTATATATAATATATATATTAGGGTTGTCCCCGACTAAGGATTTGGATAGTCGACTTGATTGTCCGAAATTTGCCGATAGTCGACTGGTAGTCGACTACCCCCATGAATGCAAAAAAAGAAAAAGTAAAAAAAAATAATAATAATAATTATTATTATTATCATTCCATTTGGGCTGTGGGGGGTGCTTAATCTCTGAAGGAGTCGACTGAAGGCTTCTTGTCCTCTGCAAAAGTATGCAATTGGTCCACTGATCTTGATATTTGTCTAGTCTAGTGTGTTCATTAGATGGGTGAAAATGAAATCATCTTTCAGTGCCTCTGTGCACATTTTCTTAGGCAGTTAGCCTTGCTGGTATGCGCACCATTAGCGTTAGCCACGCGTCTCTAGGCCTCTTTGCTTTTGGAAAGAATGATTAAAAAAATATCTAATAATAATATAAATTATATATAATATTTGTTTCTTTTTTTTGCTTTTGACTAAGAGGTTGGCAGTCAACTACGGCTCCTTTTGATCGATTAGTCGACTATTTGACTAATCGGGGTCGCCCTAATATATATATATAAACTACACTTGAAAGGACTAAATGCATAATGAATTCAGTTAGGTGTGGGAAGGTCAACAGGCAGAGAAGAGAGTGATAAAATATAGAGGTAGCAGAGAGAGAGAGAGGGGGGGGGGGGGGTTAAGAGGGGCAGGAGATATGAGTGGAGGAGAATATGAGTAGGCTACATGCCATTAGAATGGAGTGATGTCAGAGGATGAAGAGAGGGAGAGAGATATTTAAGAGGATGACAGAATGTTGAGAACACAGAACCTGAACGTCCAGAAACGTTTATTTTATTTTATAGAGCACATAGCCCCTATGTCTTATGCAAGACGTTCAGCAGTGGGAGACAATACTACCATGTTGACTTGTCATAGACGGGTAAACAAAGGTGTAACCACAGATACAGGATATTCATTATTCTATATCTATGATTACACCTTTGTTCACTAGTCATCGACGACGAGTCAACATGGCTGCCATGAAAAGGGCCTACCTGTCTCCCAGTGGTAACCATATTGAAATGGTTAAACGGCGATGCAGACTCTTTCCGGTCATTTATATATACCCACCTATCTGCCTAATTCCCACTGAAATATACAGTATCAGACGGCAGGCCCGCAGGGTCACAGTATGGGCCTAACCTGGCACAGTGGCAGGGACTACGGATGAAAACGATCTCATTAGCTAACTCTGGGACATTTATATTGATGTGGAAACGGAAAGTGTTGATCCAGGTCCCCTCGATCACTTCACAATTGAGCTGGACATGCTTCTAAGCTCCTTACCGGAAGATGGTACCCCTCTCCTTCTATTGGGCGACTTCAACCTGCCTGACTCATCTCAGTCGGTCCCAGTGGTCTCCCTCCTACAATCCTTTGACCTGACTCCCACTGCCATGCCTCCCACCCACAAAGCAGGATCTCATATTTTCCCGTAACTCCAGCATCATTAACACCACGGTAATTCCCCTACATGTATCTGACCATTCCTTCATATCCTTCTCACTAACTCTCATGCTTAACCGAAAGGTCTTCACCCCAACTCAAACCGTCTCACTCAGACGCAACCTGCCCTCCCTATCCCCCTCCACCTTCTCCTCTGACATACTATCCGCTCTACCTTTGAGTGTCACCTTCTCTGCTCTCCCACAGAGATGGCAACCTCCACCCTCCTCTCAGCCCTTGCAACCTCCTTCGACAAGCTCTGTCCCCTCGTTGAGAAACCTGCCCGCCGTTCCCCACCCAGTCCATGGCTGACAGATGCAGTGAGAGAACAAAGACAGGTCCTGAGAGCGGCTGAGAGGAAGTATAGAAAGTCACGCCTCACTGCTGACATCGACACATATCACAACCTAATGTCTGTCCGACATCTCCGCCTGGATGACGACCAACCACCTCAAACTGAACCTAAGCAAAACAGAATTGCTCCACCTGCCGGCCAAATCCTCCCCCCTGACCGACCTTTCCATCACAGTCGAGAATGCAGCTGTGACCGCGTCTCGACCGCCAAGAACCTTGGTGTCGTCCTCGACGACCAGTTGAACTTCTCTGCTCACATCTCAGCGACAACCAGAACCTGCAGATTCCTCCTGAGCAACGTCAGAAGGATCCGCCCCTTCCTGACAAAAGAAGCCACCCAACTCCTCGTCCAATCAACAGTCATCTCTCGCCTCGACTACTGCAACGCACTGCTTGCTGGCCTCCCGGCCACCGCCACCAAGCCTCTTCAACTCATTCAAAACGCAGCGGCCCGCCTGATCTCAAACCTACCGAAGTTGGCCCATGTCACCCCACTTCTTAGGGACCTGCACTGGCTCCCCATTGCTGCACGTATCCGCTTCAAGGCCCTCGACCTAGCATACCGTGCGGCAAAGGGAACCGCTCCTGCCTACCTCCGGTCAATGGTCTCTAACTACACACCCTCAAGACCCCTACGCTCTGCATCTTCTGGCCGCCTCAGACCTACTCCTATCCAAGCTCCGGGAGGGTCATCAAAGAGAAGCCGCCTATTCTCAGTCCTTGCCCCACAATGGTGGAATGAACTACCCACCCCAGTTAGGACAGCCGAATCCCGTCCAATCTTTCGCTGTCGACTAAAGACGCACTTCTTCAACCATTATCTGAAATAATGAAAAAAAATTAAATAAAAAAAACAAACCCTAACTAACCTTACTGTCATGCACTTGTCCTAATAAACTAACCTACACTGTAACACGCAACACTTTGATGAACATTGTTACTCAGCTTATAGAGTTGTGCCCTTCCTGATGACTTGTCGTACAGAACTTGTAAGTCGCTTTGGATAAAAGCGTCAGCTAAATGACTAAATGTAAATGTAAATGTAATGTGCATTGTCCCTGGTAAATAAATAAATACATAAGTATACCCACCTTCTCACCTACCAATACACCACTGCAAAGGAGGGGGGCGTTCCAGTCGGCAGCAGTGTGCACAGGTTCCCTGTGTGAATAACATTTGGCACTAGACATTGCAAGTGTCTATTTCCTGGCTTAAACATTTTGGGAAATTGGCTTACCATTTTCTCCAGAGAGAGAAAAGAAGATAGATACCAGTTTCCTCTCTGTGCGTTCAGTATAAAGCTATCTGGCTGCACGTTAGCCTAGCTTATCGCAATCAATGGAAGCGGACAGTGTCGGGTAGCCTAGGCATTGTCCAACTAAGGCCATGTCCAGACGAAACCGATTTCGGTCGTATCAGTCAAAGTATTTGATCGTATGCACCTTTCATCCACACGGAACTGCGTTCTGGGAGCCTGAAGACGCTACTTTCTGAGACCGGCTCTCAGAGTGCGCAATTCTGAAAACGGCCCCCTTGCGTCACCGTCTTTACAAGCGGTACGCGTCTTCTCCTGAACCAACCAGCTAGCATTGATGCTATTCAAAATGCTATCAACATTAGCTAAATAGCTAACCAACTAAATACAATAGACAGTGGTATCCTGAGGTAACGTTAAATACAGACAACAAATGTTTTGCTAGTCTAAATCACACAGGGACAAGTTAAACATCAATCAATTACTTAATACAACACAGGTAGTTTGAGCCGCGGTCTCTCACTCCACTCCTTTGGAAAACTAACGTTACGGTAGCACAAGTTATCGAAAACAATGACAACACTTCCGGTCTGGGGTTTTCAAAATAAAAGAGCGACGTCTAAAACAGGAAAGACATTTATTTTGTAAATTTGTGGCACGCACTTATTATCTTGAGACGTTTTCGTTTTTACGGAAACCTTTTTTCAAATGAAAACGAAACGATCTTTTTCGTCTGGACAAGGCCTAACACCTCTCCCGAAGGCTAACCGGCACTGTCCGCTTCCATTCATTGTGCTAAGCTAGGCTAACTTGCAGCCAGATAGCTTTCTACTGAACGCACAGAGAGGACACTTCTTCTTGTCTCTCTGGAGAAGACTATAAGCTAATTTCCCAAAATGTTGGCGTGTTCCCGCTGTGTTCTGAAAGCACACTTTCAATACAGTTCAAGCTAAAAGTCACACCAGGGGAACGCTTGTATTTTAGAAGGGGCTCATACAGGGACCAGAGCTTGGCGTCCTGAGTGAAGACCAACCCTGGGCCCCTCTCCCACAGGGCAGTAGCGCTGTGTAGTAAAGTACATAGTACTATGTAGCGTCTCTAGTACTTTGACAGTACATATCAGAGCCTTTCCTTCTACACAAAGTTCTACTCTGAACATTTGTGAGTTTGTTAGACAAAGAAATTCCACAGTGCATTTCGGGTAAAGATGGCCATTAATAAAAAAGAAATTTAAATAAAAGGAACTGAACCAGAGTGCAAACGTCCCAGAGACTAATAGCTACTTGTTCCGGTTTATTCCAGTCCAGCTCGGTACGTTTTTGTTTGTGTCTGATGGGACGGAGATCAAAGACAAGAGGCTCTTGTCTGACTGAGACAGATTGTTGATGTTTTTTTTGCTTTTGATTCTTCCTTCCGTTTCTCTCTCTCTCTCTCTCTCTGCTATCTCCGTGACTTGGGGAACATGGAAGCTGTGTGACCCTGTGTGATTTATCCAGACTCCACCCCCACCCCACCCCACCCCCCCCCCCCTCTGCTAAAGTAATGGGTATGTAGAGAGAGTCTAGAGACGCAGCCCCCTCACAGGCTATTAGCCTCCCCCTTCGCCTCCCCCGCGGAGAGAGCCAGATAAGAGAAAATTGAAAATGAAGAGGAACGAGAGAGAGAGAGAGAGAGAGAGAGAGAGAGAGAGAGAGAGAGAGAGAGAGAGAGAGAGAGAGAGAGAGAGAGAGAGAGACGTCTCTATCCGCAGACAGACTTCTTCTCCCTTGCTATCTTTCTCTCTCTCTCTCTCTCTCTCTCTCTCTCTCTCTCTCTCTCTCTCTCTCTCTCTCTCTCTCTCTCTCTCTCTCTCTCTCTCTCTCCTTCTTCTGAGGTTGATTAGCCCCCAGGCTCAAGAGGCTTGTTATCAACCTTGGAGACGATGGAAGTTCATTGGCCACAGGGCTTGACTGATGGGGATGTGGGTGGGTGGGGGGGGGGGGGGGTTGAATGATATGGAGTCACATTAGAATGCAGTCAAGTCATTCACATACTAAAGTCAGCGGGACTCCGCTGTGGCCCATAAGTTCCCCTTCTCTCCTGTGATTCACCCAGTCGACATGTTGAACCGAGGAGTGGAATCATCTGCTTCACCAGCCGAGCTTGAATTCATCACCAGCCCGCATGATGTCTGTGGCTGGTGAGGCTGTGAATTGACCTATCTCAAACCCTGCCCTCTTTTCTTGATCCTCCAATCACAGCTGTCACTTCAGATAGGTCAATTCTGCTAGCCACGGTAACTAGCTTTTCTTACCAGTCATATTTAATCATATTCCCTATTCTATTATCTGTACATATTTACTCTTCTGAAAATTACTCTGGCTGCTTAATAAAACAGTATTTTTACTCAAGTACTGTACTCAAATACAACTTTGAGCAACTGAGTATTTCCATTTCCATTTCCATTAGGGACCTTTATATTTTTACTCCACTACATTTCAAAGGAAATATTGTACTCCACTATTTACTCCACTATATTTATCTGAACCCATCAGTTACTAGTTACTTTGAAGAAAAAGATTTTGCATTAGAAAACATGGCAAAAAATGTATGAAGATTATATACTTTCACATTTGAAGCCTGTCAACTTCAAGAGGGCATAATCAGAGCAGCATAACTGGACCACATACCACCTTAACTCCCAAGCACTGGAATACACAAACGTCATGTAGAATGCATACTTTTACTTTAGATACTTTAGATACTTTAGACATGTACATTCAATAGCAAATACTTCTCTACTTTTACTTAAGTAGAATTTGAATGGAGGACTTTTTACCTTGACCAGAGTACTCATTTTCTGGGTATTTCTACTTTTACTTAAGTAAAGGAACTGTGTACTTCTTCCACCGCTGAAAACAAAACAAAATAAACACGGCGTGTTCTGCCCTTTCTCAAACAACTACAGCTGAGGTGCAAGTGAGGAAGGTGCTTTAACCACCACCACCCGCTCTGTTGTGGCTTCTCAGTGGCCAAGAGGAGACGTGGGTTACACCAGGCGGTTCCCAGGCGGGTGAGTACCCATTATGAGCGTAGTAATCCACTACTTTCCTCCACTACTCCCCTGTAGGCAGCTGCTACATTTCCAGAAGTCAGCGTCTCTCATCAAAAACAACTCGCACACAAACATACTTCTTACTTCAGAGGCGGAATTGGAGGAATATTGCAAATGTTCAGTGGGGGGGACAAAAAATAGTCCCTATTTCAAAACACAAATATCTGCCTTATAAACTCAGTGCATTCATCATATTCCTTTTTTTCTCCTTGCAGTGATGAATTACTATACGTATGGGACTTGAGGTCTAAGCTGCGCTCATCACTGGAGCGCACGTCTGACAACACTGTCACGGAGGAGGAGGGACCGGAATAGACGTGGTTTTTGGGAGAAGAGTAGAACAACAGATGATAATCCACATTGCATTGTTTAAACATGCCTGGGATTTGCATTTGGTTTGAAAGTGTGTTTCTGCAAATCAAAAAACGATGATAGAGCCAGTATCAGCTTCACGTCCTCCGCCTGGCTAGCTGTCTTTGGTTTCTCCTGGAGGCGCGGGGGATGCGTCACGGTGAGCAGCAGCAGCACCAAAGTTCAGCCCAGTTGAACTTTGGGCCCGAGTTTCGAGAAAAGCCATTGTTGCATCATGGAAACGGGTTTCAAGGCACAGCAGTGACCTCACTGCAGCCCATCTGACAGGGCCTTTATTGTCTGTGTAAGTCGTTTAATGAATTTGATTTGTAGATTTATTTATAATTATAAAAACAAAAACAAACATGCTTAATCTCTACAAACTTAAATCCCTGCAAATAGATTTAACAGATTTGATTTGAACAAAACCTATATTTAGTGTATATAGGGTCAAAGTAAAATGTCGGGCTCAGCTGTTTTACATGTTAAAATCCTTTTAAAATAAATAAATAAATAAATAAACAGAATCTAGGCCATCTTTTAAATGTCCCGTGCGATTGCTTATACATTTAGCGTAATACGTTCCACGTTGTCTCGAACCTTCGCTGCGTGCTGATTATGGATGGGTGTTAGTGTAAGAATGCAGCCTCAATGTGTTCTCCTGAATTACCTTTCAAAGTCAGCAGAGGTTTAAACTGTCCAGAGCAGCCTCGGGGAGGCTGGGGTGGTGTGGGTGGGGGGGGCGGGGGGGGGGGGTCTCTTGGCGGAGCCTCTGTCAAGGCCGAGGAAGGGTTGATCAGTGGAGCTGCATAGACTGCCATCCACGCTCCCATCGACCCAGCACTGCCTGACCCCCCCCTCCTAACCACCCCACCCCCACCTCACCCCTCCAACGCCAGACTTTTTGTCACCGTTGTGATTGGTAGACTAAACAGCATGCAATATTCACCAGAACACCACCATGCAGCGCCAGCGTGTTGGATCATTAAAAGCATTTAAGACGCTCCAAAGGAAAGCAAACGTATAAACCTCTTCTCCCCCTCCCCCCCCCTCCCCTACTGCGTATGTTGTCAGAAACATAGTTTATGTTAAACTTTAGGTAGAGAAGAGAACGTTTTACAAGCAAGCCGCCATTTTGTACACACAGATTTTTCACACGCACACACACGAGTCGAGGACACGCGTTGCAATGAACTTTTCAGCGCGACAAAGTCCCAACAACTGGTTGGGCACGGTTTCATGAATATGGGCTGGGTGCAGCACAATCTGACAGGGTTGTCTTATCTCACAATGTTGGCCCATCAGAGACCCACATGTATGTTCACAAGCACTTAAGTGTGTTTATCTCGCAATATCTTTCACAAAACCTTTAGCATTCTTTCGCCTGTAAACCGGTCGCAGAGATGTATCGCCCCCAGACAGACAGTCAGACAGACAGTCAGACAAACAGACAGCGAAATGGACAGACGGACGGACGAGGGCCCATTCCGGAGGCTGGGAATGTTTACGTTGTCTGTCACCCTCTGAGTGTCTCCTCTCAAGCCAATGAGAAATCAGACAGGAGAGGAGAGAGAGGCTCTGGGGGAGAACGTCAGAGAAGTCATGGATGCTAACTGGCAGCTGTAAATCACTCTCAAGAGCAGGAGCTCACACAGGGTCAGACTGACGCAAGGAGAGGAACACAAGCACAGGCTGGGAAGGGTCTCTTATCTAACTGACATATATAAGTTAAGTTTATTTGATATGGACATTCAGTAGCATTAGAATTGTAACAAAACATGCAGTACCTTCATTTGAAATGTGGATGAGAGAGCTGGGTGAGACCCTCTACTTAGAGAGGCTTACATAAAAGGGGGGGATGAAGATGGTATTATAAGTTCAGTGTTATTTCTGTAACATTAATGGCTGAATGTATATTCTCTGTTTTGGTTTGGCTTTTTGGCTTTTTCTATTGTTTTGGACTTCTGGTCTCTTCCTCTTTTCCAGATATTTTAAAAAATTATTTAGGTATCCTGTTAATTTATATGTATAAATCCGCCAAATGATAGAATGTTTGTTGTTTTATGCCGCTGTAAAACTGTCTTTGAATAAAAAAATAAAATAAGATTGCTTGTATGCATCAATATGGAATGTATCCAAAATACCCTGCAATAAAAATACGTATATACAATTTAAAAAATAATTGTAACATAACAACACAATTGTAACAACGAACAATGTTACTTACCCGTAGCTGCCAGAGTTGTACCCTCCCTGCTTGACCTTGAACTTGTAAGTCGCTTTGGATAAAAGCGTCGGCTAAAGGCTAAATGTAAAATGTAAATGTACATTTATGCACAAAAGACCAGAGGCACATGCATTTGTAGTGGGATGCTCATTTACACACCTGTCCACAGGAGGACTTTATATAGAAGAAGACCAAATGGAGAATCAAATCAAATTTATTTGTAAGGCCCGACAACACACGTTAATGTCCCCATGGGCCGGACACGTCTTCTTTAAACAAGTCAAGAAGAAACATAACAATAAGTCAAGAACAAAACAAGAACACCATAAGGTCAAACAAATTTAAAATAAATGCAAAATAAATGAATGAATGCAAACACTCCCAGACTAGGAAAAACTCACTAAAACCTAGCAATAGGGAAAAATGCACCACAGGCAGTGTGGAGGAGAGAAACCTTAGAAGGGCCATTCAAGGGGGGATCTCCCTTCTTAGATGTCGGTGATAGTAGTGTTGCAGACTGACAGTTGGTAAGCATGCACTCATGTGTGTAGTGAAACACAGATGAGTGCATGCAATAGCAACTGAACATTTTGAAAAATTTAAGATAAAGCTAATAGCGATAGCAACTGAACATTTTGAAAGATTAAAGATAGAGCTGATAGCGGATCTATTTGAGGCACGGGGGCGGCACAAAGAGGGTCGCGAGAAAATGCATCTATAAATTTCACAAATACAGATGTACAGTAGATACGTCTATTAAAATGCATCCACAAATACATCCACAATTAGATAGCCTAGAATACATTATGCAAATACAAAATACAGGTGTGTCTCTAGAGGTGTTAGGTGTGAGAATAATGTTGTTTCTCTTTAAGCCATCATTTAATACCTAATAAAAACATAAATTCAGTTGGTAGACAGTTCCATAATTTTGCTCCTTTAAAGGAACACGCCAACATTTTGGGAAATTAGCTTAGCGTCTTCTCCAGAGAGAGACAAGAAGATAGATACCAGTTTCCTCTCTGTGCATTCAGTAGAAAGCTATCTGGCTGCAAGTTAGCCTATAGCACAATGAATGGAAGTGGACCGTGACGGGTAGCCTTCGGGAGAGGTGTTAGTTGGACGCCTATAGGCTACCCGTCACTGTCCGCTGGCCTGTGTGTTGGCTGTACTGGTGAGCTGGTGTCTTGGTGAAGTTATAATTACATTGTGTTTATTGTATTGATACTATTTCTAATATGTAATGCTACGCTAGCTAGCTACATATCACAGCCGGGCAAATGAGTGGGTAGTGAGATGAACTTAAGATCCCTCAGGCGCGACGGTATGTCAAGTAATAAGATAAGATAAGATATCTCTTTATTGATCCCCTTGGGGAAATTCGGGTGTCATAGCAGCATGGGGGAGGGGGGAGGGTAGGTATACAGGTATGGCAGGGTAATAGTAGAAAGACATAAATATAGGCAATAGAATTAGATCTGAATATACAAATATGAGGGTGGAAAAACTGTGTAAACAATATAATTTACTCTGAATATAAAAAGATAAGAAAAATAAAGGTGCAGATGAGGGTCTGTATGCCTTATTGGTTATATTATATGTTACAATAAATATAGGAAGTAAAGAATGTTGATCTGAATATAAGAGTAAGAGTAAACAGCATACACAAGGTGCAGTATACACAAGGTGTGGTATATAACTGGCATTATATATATATTAATAATAATAATAATAATAAATTGAATTTATAGAGAGAAGCGCCTTTATCAGACTCAAGGACACTTTACAAGAGAGAGAAGCTATATAAAAGAGGGGGTAAAAATACAGGAAAAATAAAACAAATTAAAGAAAAATAATAATGATAAGGAGGCAAGGTGCTGTCCAATTGGACGAAACAGTAACAGAAAAAATAAACAAAAACAACAGGATCGGTAGCTTAGCTCAATGGACGCCATACCCGAATAAAGGCGGGTTAACTCGCCAACGCTTGAGCGCCAAACCCGAGAAAAGTCGGGTTTTTATCGTTATTTCTTTTATTCGATATTTCCATTCATTATCCATCCAGGGAGCCTGGTGTTATCATAGGGAATGAGTCTGAGATCGCAAAGGTGCAATACCGGCCGCATCCTACCAGGCGGCGGTATCGAGCACCCTTTGAAACATTGTGTCTTGGGCTGTGCGTCAATCTAAAGGCAAGGGGAGCGGTTGTGCCGATCGGCTTGAGGAGCGTCAAATGCTCCAGATGGATGATGTGTGGCGGATTATATTCTTTTTGGGGCACATCCTAGTCAAGGTAAGGGCTATATGATATCAATCTTGTGTTGATCAAAGCATGCCTTCATTGCGATCCAAGCATATGTGTGTAACGCTAGTCCATAACGTATTCTGTTGGTGACGATCAAAGCATCAAAAAACGACCCCCCCCCCCCCCCTTTCATGCATTCCTGATGGAACATAATACCTATGCATTTGATTTTTTTATTGTAGCATGTGTAGCAACGGAATGCCAATGCATTTAGTATAATACACATTGCAGGATCAGCCTCCCATGAATTACCCTAAAACCATACTTATATTCACCACGGTATAAAACGGGAATGTATGGATGAAAAAATTATTTCTTTTTCACATATTAAACGATAGAGACTCAATGTCAAATGGGCAATAGTATTGTATCCATAATATATACTATAGTTATAGCCCTGCAAACATGCCACGTATTCCTATAGAACGCTGGCCTTTTAACCACACATTACACAGCGCCCTCTGGCGCTGATTGAGTTAAAAGAGTCAGGGGAGAAGGGGGTATATCATACGTTGTAGTCCATGCAGGTTTTGGTGGTAATTTAATTAGACTTACACCCATTATAATATTACCTAGACATATAATTCTGGCAAAAAGAGAGGCAAACTCTCACTCTTAAGTTGTTGTCCACCTTGTCACAACTTCCATGGAGAGTCTGGCTTCTTTCTGGATGCTGCCATGTGCTATTTTGAATCAAACAACAACAAACAATAACACATTTAATGTTTGAATCAAGATGTCAACCAGAGATATAAAACATTAGATGCAACATCATAAATCATGGGATAACTGTCTGCCATCTTACCTGGGTGTTGTTTACAATAGCATCTATGGCATAGCATCTATGGTTGTCAGCTGTGCAGCCTAATTGCTGTACTAAAATGAGCAAAGAGACCAGGGAGGCTGGCATCACTTTACACATGTGGAAGCAAACGTGGAAGGTGTCAACCTAGATGACTGATATTTGGACCTATAGAACACACACACACACACTCGCACGCACGCACACACACACACACACACACACACACACACACACACACACACACACACACACACACACACACACACACACACACACACACATACACACACGCACACGCACACACACGCACGCACACACACACACACACACCACACACATGCACACACACACATGCACACACACATGCACACACGCTAGCATGCACACACACACATAAATTGTACTGAAACTGTATTAGCTCAACTTTTTACACCCAAACATATTAACAAATATTATTATTATTATTATTATTATTATTATTATTATTATTATTATTATTATTATTATTATTATTATTATTATTATTATTATTATTATTATTATTATTATTATTATTATTGTTGTTGTTGTTGTTGTTGTTGTTGTTGTTGTTGTTGTTGTTGTTATTATTATTATTTGTATTATTATTATTGCTATTATTATTGTTGTTATTAATGATAATAAGAAGAAGAAGAATACGGAGAAGAATAACAATACGAATAATACCAACAATAATGATGAATACATAAACATAAAGAATAATAATATATACCTGCATATTATCTTTATTTTGTATCTACTTATTTGAGGAGGGATTTCTTTACACTGACCAACTGATCTACATTTAAATTTGGTATTCAATTTATAATAACGTTTATAATTTTTTTGTTATAGGGGGTTGTTCAACTTAACCCCAGACTCAATTGACCTAGATCTCCCATACAAAGATACTACATATCTACATAGTACTAAAGGTATGGATTGTGATACATGTAGTCTCCAGTCTATTCTGCATGACGCAGTTGACTGTCATTCATTTACAGTATTAGCAGTGTCTATATTCAGCTGTATGGCTGTTACTAGATATTATAGATAACCATCCTATGTTGTAGTTTCACCCTGAATATAGACTAGGGAAAAGCTCAACTAAACTAAACTAAACTAAACTATACTAAAACAAAACAAAACAAAACAAAACAAAACAAAACAAAACAAAACAAAACAAAACAAAATAAACAAGTTAAAGTGCAGTCAAAACAACATGGATGCCCACACAAGAGTTATGGATCTTATTCACCCTTTCACTGAACCTTGAGATGCACTTTAAAGTTGTTTGCAGCAGCCATATATCAAGGCTAATTACACTGGAGATTCTCCTCAGAGGAGTCTGGCATCACTTTAACCTTCTCAGTACTGCCACCTAGTGGGGAAGGGATTTGTCACAAGTAGATCCAGCAAATTGTATGACTTTTCAGATAAAAGGTATGGTATTTTGTGGACACTTATCCAAAGCACCTTATGCCCTTGAGTGCACACATTCCTAGTATGGGTGGCCCTATAGTCTGAACAAGAGCACTAGCTGTTGGAACCTTTGGTGTCGTGCTCTACACATTGATCTACACAGGGAGTGGAACCCCTAACCTTGGCACTATTAGTGCCATGCTCTACACATTGAGCTACACTGCACAGGGAATGGAACCCTTAACCCTAGCAGTGTTAGTGCCATGCTCTACCCATTGAGCTGCAAAGGGAATGGAACCCCTAACCCTGGCAGTGTTAGTGCCATGCTCTACCCATTGAGCTGCAAAGGACCAAGCTTCAGATCATCTGTTACTTACATTATAATGTTCCCCAAATATCCAATGACGTTTTTTTTTTATTTCATAGTGCACTTTGGCTTCAATGAGACCATATTGCCATAAGCCCAATAAAGGAATATCTTATCTTATCTTATAAGCCCTTGTAGACTGAATACTTCAAATGCTTGGCCATCTGAATGGCAGGGTTCAGTAATCAAAGAATTTGACGATTCCTCTCCCCTTCAACTTTTCCCCCGCCCTCCTCCTCTTACCTTCTCTCTCCACACGCACATATACACACGTGCACTCTCCCTCACTCACTCTCTCACACACATACACACACACACACACACACACACACACACACACACACACACACACACACACACACACACACACACACACACACACACTCTCTCTCTCGGTTACACAACCGCACACACGTCACTGGTTCAGACAGACACCAAGATTACTGACGCTTCAGATACTTCGTGTCCCCTGTGCCCTCTCTGCTCCGACCCCCTGACCGACCTCTGTCCATCCTCCGTCTCTCTCCGTCACTCCCTCCATCACTCCCTCCATCACCCCCTCCTCTGCCTGCGCGGTTGTTTTGAGAGGTCAGCGTTGTTTGTTTGCTCGGAGGGCAGTCGTGTGATAGTGCGTGTGTAAGATTACACCCCCTCCCCCCACCCCCCCTTAACCTGGGGCTGAGCAGTTATCACTCTCTATTCCAACCGTGTCTCTTAAAGGAACGCTTCCCCCAGGAAATGACTGAGAGACTCAGGGAGAGGGAGATAGTGACATTTTGTATCTGTAATAGTATAAAGTAAAGAGGTATAGAGTGTAGGGCGGCTGGGTGGCGCAACGGACTAAGCGATCATCACCAACGCGAGAGACACTGGTATCGAATCCGGCTGTCAGCATTGCCTGCCGGCTTGGCCGGCCGTCATACTGGCTCAATTGGCAGAGTCAGCGGGAGGGAAGCCGGTGGGTGGTAATCTGGTCGTTGTAAACAGCGACTCAGTGTTTTCCACAGGATTTTGTGAGACTGTGGTGGGTGAACCTCGGCCCCTCTAGGGGGGTCTATGGGCATGCCCCCCCCGGAAATTTTTATTTTAATTTTTTTAAGTTAAATGCATCAATCTGGTGCACTTTGAGAGCAAAATAAAGAGGCTAGATCTATGATGAACTTTGTGCTCAAAACACAAAATCGACTAGAGCATACATTTGAGCCATCAAAGAAATGAAGCAAAAGTGGTTACCTGTGTTGAACTGGTTTATTTCTTTAGAAAATAAAAAAAATATACTGGATTACTATTACGACTACTACCACTGCCAATACTACTGATACATCCCTATTGGCAAACTTTATATTTAAACAAATATATATTTATATTTATTTTATTTTTTATTAATACATATTTTTTTTGGTTTATTATAAAACTGTGGCGGGACCAATTAGACTGTGGCGGCGGAAATTAAGAGTTGGACAATATCGGCATATCGGTAAAAAAGCCAATATCGAACATCCCTAGTCTGTATCTCTTCACTGTACTTAATAGTATAAACTAAAGAGGTATACAGTGTGTGGTGCATGCTGGGTCTGTATCTCTTCACTGTACTTACAGTACTTAATAGTATAAACTAAAGAGGTATACAGTGTGTGGTGCATGCTGGGTCTGTATCTCTTCACTGTACTTACAGTACTTAATAGTATAAACTAAAGAGGTATACAGTGTGTGGTGCATGCTGGGTCTGTATCTCTTGACTGTACTTAATAGTATAACGTAAACAGAGGTATACAGTGTGTGGTGCATGCTGGGTCTGTACTTACTTACTATCTCTTGACTGTGCTGTAAGTCTTTGTCTCATTTACTGTGCTCTCATTATGCTTGATGCAGGACTTAAAGGGGTACTTCACCGAAAAACAACGTACATTTATTTTGCACATAATCTCACACATATCCCAAGGCTCTAAACTGTTTTACACACATGCAGTTAGTTTGACAGTTATGGAGAGTTAATGAGTTTGTATATGACCATGTCATCAGAGGACACTGAATCCTTGTGTTGTGTTAATTACAGTTCAATGAAATTATGTAAATCTCTATTGTGATCCGTATTCTTAATCTACATCATTTAATATAGCTGTAATTAACACAACACAAGGATTCAATGTCCTCTGTTGACATCACAGGAGGAGATATTCACATACATTATTGAAGAGTTTGATCTGTAAATGGAAAAAATAAGCTTTATGGATCTTTCTTAAAGGTGCTGTAAGTGGTATTTGTCTTGTATAAATAAGTGTTAAATAGCTCTACATTCCGACAGCCTTCACTGATACAGAGTAAAATAGGTCTCCCAGTCCCTCCACACTGCAGTAAACAGAAAATAAATATTCCCACTTTATCCAATCAGGACAGAGAACCCTAGATATATTTTACTTCTTGTATTAAAACCTAGTATTAAACCTTGCTTAATACTACGTTTTATTTATTATCTTTGCAGTGTGGAATTATATCTCCTGATTGGATGAAGTGGGAACAGGATACCAGACAATTTATTTGACTGCAGAGCGGAGAGACTGGGAGGGAGACCCATGTTACTGACCAAACACTCTATATCAGTGATGGCTGTCGGAATATAGAGCTATTAATTTAACACTTATTTTAACAGAAAAATACCACTTACAGCACCTTTAACCCATTGTATATTTAAGCAATAGCTCACGACAGTCCTTGGCATATGGTTATTGTATCACAGCTAAAGGGTGTTGTTCAATCCCCACATATGGCAATAGCAAGCAAAAGGAAGTTCCAAGTCAGCCAGAAGATCCTTAAGAACTTCTACTCATGTACAATAGAGAGCATCTTGACCGGCAACATCACCTCCTGGTTTGGGAATAGCACTGCACAAGACCGAAGCAGACTACAAAGAGTGACACGTTCAGCCGAACGCACAATTGGAGGGGGGCTCCCCACCCTCCAGAACATTTACAACAAGCGTTGCAGGGGCAAGGCTAAGAGAATCATTAAAGACTCCAGTCACCCGAACAACTGCCTCTTTGAACTGCTGCGGTCAGGCAAGCGATACCGGAGTCTCAAGGCGAGCACAGAAAGACTCAGAAGAAGCTTCTATCCCCAGGCCATCAGGCTGCTAAACGAACAATGAATGAACACTACACAACAACAACCACCAAACGCACATAGCACACACATCCACACGCACACACTCACTTTAAACAAACACACTGTAGCACCCACTCCACACACTTATAGCACACACCCACTTTAAACAAACACACTGTAGCACCCACTCCCCACACTTTATATTTATGGATGAAGGATTGCACTACAACTCGTACACCTTACTGTAAATTGTACCTAAAATTGTACCTCATCCTATTTCTGCTTTGCACTAGATAGTACTGTACATTAGTACACTGCATAGTATTGTGTATTGTATATTATATGGTAACTCAGAACATTGTACATATGTCTATACCGAACACTGTGACCTCATTTTCTTCTTCTAAATTCATGCTATATTATGTTATTATGTTATTTGATACTATCTTGTCTAGCACAGTCTCTGGAGCGTAACAGTAAGAAGCATTTTGTATGAAAGTATTCTGTACTTCTGTATGACAACTATTAAAGAACTTGAACTTGAACTTGAACTAGCACACAGCAACAAAAAATGCATTATTGATTCCACCAAGCAATGTACAGTAGTTATTCAGACATTCAGCATAATAGTTGCCAAGCAACACACAGATGCGAATGAAAAGCATGGGTCTTCATCTTTTTCAGAAAGCGAAGTTGATGCTAGCAGTCATTGAATATGATCGAACAGTATGTTTAACGCAAAGCTTAAATAGCTATCCAGCCATCTAACCCCCACCCCTCCTCACTGGTCAAGCAGATACAACTGAAATCCTGAAGTTGAAAATGCTGCAGTTGCTAAGTGCCATGTCAAGTGTTTTGTGTTGGCATGTTGGCATTTTTGTTGAAATATACACTTAATCAGGGGCGACAGTGGCTCGGGAGGTAGAGCAGTCGATTGGCAATCCGGAGGTTCCTGGTTTGATTCCCGCTCCTCCCGGGCAGCGTGTCGATGTGTCCTTGAGCAAGACACTTAACCCCTAATTGCTCCTGATGAGCAGGTTGGCACCTTGCATGGTTGCCTCCGCCGTCAGTGTGTGAGTGAATGTGTGAGTGAATGGGTAAAATATGCGTAACAAATTGTAAAGCGCTTTGGATAAAAGCGCTATATAAAAAAGCAGCCATTTACCATTTACTTAATCTGCTCTTAATTACATCCAATCAGCCTTTTTGAGCTATATATTGCCTCATGTGGACATAACGTGTTATAACTGAATAACCGAATCACTCTTTAGCTGCAACCAGCAGCATAGCCCCAGAGGAAAGGGTCCCAGGCCACCAGGAACACACATAGCCCCAGAGGAAGGGGTCCCAGGCCACCAGGAACACACATAGCTCCAGAGGAAAGGGTCCCAGGCCACCAGGAACACACATAGCTCCAGAGGAAAGGGTCCCAGGCCACCAGGAACACACATAGCCCCAGAGGAAAGGGTCCCAGGCCACCAGGAACACACATAGCTCCAGAGGAAGGGGTCCCAGGCCACCAGGAACACACATAGCTCCAGAGGAAAGGGTCCCAGGCCACCAGGAACACACATAGCCCCAGAGGAAAGGGTCCCAGGCCACCAGGAACACACATAGCTCCAGAGGAAGGGGTCCCAGGCCACCAGGAACACACATAGCTCCAGAGGAAAGGGTCCCAGGCCACCAGGAACACACATAGCCCCAGAGGAAAGGGTCCCAGGCCACCAGGAACACACATAGCTCCAGAGGAAGGGGTCCCAGGCCACCAGGAACACACATAGCCCCAGAGGAAGGGGTCCCAGGCAGGCCAGCAGGAACACACATACTGTAGCCCCAGACGCAGGGGTCCTAAGCATCACACCAACCCTGGGCACAGAATGTACTCAGCTTCAACAAGGGGATGATGGGAGTTTTTGCCTCACTTTTTTCCTTATCTATAGTTAAAAAAGGGAGACATTATATATATTTTAACAATGATCCCCTTTAAGTCGGCCAAGAGCTGCAAATCTCATGAAGACTAGTCTGCGTGGCCTGTGACTGTTCCTATGTTGAGTGATATAACAGTTAATGTACAGCATTAATCACAGTGCTTGTATTCCCCACAGGGAGATGCCAGCCGCATTCTACACCAGTTCTGCTTTCTATCCCTCAGTCTCCGAGCCTTAGTGTGTATTAATATATCCAGTAATTGGGGATATGGGGAAGCTAGTGTCTAGTGTGTGTGTGTGTGTGTGTGTGTGTGTGCGTGTGTGTGTGTGTGTGTGTGTGTGTGTGTGTGTGTGTGTGTGTGTGTGTGTGTGTGTGTGTGTGTGTGTGTGTGTATACATGTATGTACGTTTACAGTTTAAAGTTATGACTAAGTTCACAACTACAGCCTTTCAACATAGGATCCGTTACAGGTGGCAGATCAGATAGGACCATGTGCTCTCAGCTTCAGTGTGGTCCCATACAGTGTGGTGAGCAGATGGTTTGTGGTCACAGTCTGTCCAGACGACAAGGAAATGCCTGCCTGTAACCAATGAAAATCATTTACACAAAGCTGGGAGATTACAGGGAATGTTGCATTTTCCATGTTGGATTTGGGAATGTTTCATTTTCCCCTTGCTTTTTTTCCCAGTTGGGGAAAACTTCAATAATAAAAATCAATAATCACACAAATCATCTATATTCAAATCAAATGTATTTGTAAGGCCCAACAACACACGTTAATGTCCCCATGGGCCGGACACATCTTCTTTAAAGAAGTGTCAAGGAGAAACATCACAATAAATCAAGAACAAGACAAAAACACCATGAAATCCAAAATAAAATGTTAAATAAATGAATTAATGCAACACTCCCAGACATACCCCATGCGAAGGTGAGGAAAAACTCACAAAAAACCTAGCAATAGGAAAAAAGCACCGCAAGCAATGTGGAGGGGAGAAACCTTAGAAGGGCCATTCAAGGGGGATCTCCCTTCTTAGATGTCGGTGATAGTAGTGTTGCTATAAAACAGGCGAAACAGTTGGTAAGTATGTACATATATGTGTAATGAAACACAATTAAGTACATGCAATAACAACTGGGGTACATAAGAACATTTTGAAAGATTGAAAATAGAGCTGGAGACGGATCCATTTGAGGTATGGGGGCGGCGTAGAAAGGATCGCATCCTCACGGCCATCACCACGGGACGTCCACCACTTCGGTCATCACCACGAGACATCAACTCACAAGGAGACGGGGACAGGCGTTAGACAGTTTGTGATGGGCGGACATAGCAATAGATACATGTAGTAAGCATATAGTGAATATAATATATACATGTACTAAGCATATATGTGAATAGAAGTACTTAACCCAGCAATGAACTAGAACAGGCATGGTTTAGACGTTGTAGGTCGGACAGAAGACGGTATGAAGCTGATCTATTTTATGTTAGGGTGGGACATGAGGTCTCCACTGAGGTTAAGGTTAGGTAAGGTTAAAGTTACCAAATCAGAGTTAGGAGGTGGGATGAAAATCACCAAATCAGAGTTAGGAGGTGGGGTGAAAATCACCAAATCAGAGTTAGGAGGTGGGATGAAAATCACCAAATCACAGGACAGCAGTGAATGGTTTTTAAAAGAGAAGGAGATAGGCTGCTCGGCTGAGGTACAACTTATAGGGCGTCGTTCTCAAACCTTTTCATGTCAAGGACCCCACATAGATATGTAGGCTAATAGTTCATGGACCCCCCATTTCATTTCAAGCCATTTCAAGATTTTGTCCCAGGGACTTAACCTTGCAAGCCAGAAAAATTATGCATTATTATTTCACAACACACGATTCTGCCAGGGACCTCCATCTGAAAAAGATATTTGCTGTTGGATATGATTTATTCCAGAATTCCATACCAGTCTTTACTAGGTAGGGAGATAACAGTATAGTTTCCCCCCGTTCTGCTGGAATCCCCTCAAGGACCCCTGGCGGTCCCTGGACCCCCTGCTGAGAACCACTGGTTGGAAACACTCCTAGTGGTAAACATGTGAGTGAATGGGTTTGTCCAATAGACCATGGCGACCTTAAGAAAATGAAATGTTCTCTCATGTATTAAAGGTTCTCTCAGGTATTAAAAGTTCTCTCAGGTATTTAAAGTTCTCTGAGGTATTAAAAGTTCTCCCAGTTAAAGTTCTCTGAGGTATTTAAAGTTCTCTGAGGTATTAAAAGTTCTCTCAGTTAAAGTTCTCTGAGGTATTTAAAGTTCTCTGAGGTATTTAAAGTTCTCTGAGGTATTTAAAGGTCTCTCAGGTATTTAAAGTTCTCTCATGTATTACAAGTTCTCTCATGTATTTTTTTTATCCACTTTTTCTCCCATTTTCTATATTTTCTCCCATCCCAATTTCGTATCATCCAATTCAACCCTCCCCTGTCACGGACGCTGTTTCTTGCCTCCCACAAGCCGGCTGCAATGTGGACTAAGTCATACATAGCACAAGTCCCCTCCGGTACTTGAGGTAACAGCAGTCGCATCTTTTCACCTGCGCAGCTCGATCTCTCAGTGGCGAGGAGTAACGCGTGGGAGGCTCACGCTGCCCCCGACACTTCCTGATTCTATTGCGCAGGCGCACCAACCGACCTGTAGGAGTCGCTGTCCACAACGCCCGATCCCCACCCTTCAGTTTCCCTCCCCGTAATACGGCCAATGTGTATTACTGTGGACGACCAGCTAAACTGAAAGCAAATGTGGAGCGCTGGGCTCAAACTGACGAGCCCAGCGTCTCCAGCATTTCGTGGCGAGTGCCTTGCCCACTACGCCACGTAGCCGCCCCAGTTCTCTCATGTATTTAAAGTTCTCTCATGTATTAAAGGTTCTCTCAGGTAATACAAAGTTGTCTCAGGTATTAAAAGTTGTCTCAGGTATTAAACGTTTTCTCAGGTATTAAAAGTTCTCTCAGGTATTAAAAGTTCTCTCAGGTATTAAAAGTTCTCTCAGGTATTTAACGTTCTCTCAGGTATTTAAAGTTCTCTCAGGTATTAAAAGTTCTCTCAGGTATTTAAAGTTCTCTCAGGTATTAAAAGTTTTCTCAGGTATTAAAAGTTCTCTCAGGTATTAAAAGTTCTCTCAGGTATTAAAAGTTCTCTCAGGTATTTAAAGTTCTCTCAGGTATTAAAAGTTCTCTCAGGTATTTAAAGTTCTCTCAGGTATTTAAAGTTCTCTCATGTATTTAAAGTTCTCTCAGGTATTAAAAGTTCTCTCAGGTTGACAGGTATTTAAAGTTCTCTCAGGTATGTATATTTCTTCCAGGTAGTAAAATGCTTGGACATGTGCTAATGATTAACAAAACAATGTAATAGTTAATCCTATCAAGTCCTTAAAATACAACTCAATAGGAAATTATGTAATGACATTTATCATCCATTAACATGGTAAAATGCCTATTTTTTTCCTTCAAGTACTGTAGGCCAATTTCCCATCAATGGAAAATTACTCTATTGACACACGTCCCAGCTGGCCCATTAGAAGAAAAAAAAAATGACCACTACCAGTCATCTGGCTTGTCGCGGTGGGAAAACGCACCCGTCCGTGTGGCAGAGGCAAAAATAATAATAATAATAAAAATTTAAAATAAACCTGTGATTAAATTACTCCGCCAACACTGGATCAAAAACAACAGGGAGGAATGGAGGAGGGAGGAGACGTGCAGCCACCTGATTAAGCAGCTCAGAGGAAATGAGGGCAAAAAGGGGCCTTTTCTTCAGCCGCTGGAAGGAGAAACCCTGAAGGGAGAGGGGGGGGGGACTGGCGGAGGGGAGGAGGTCACAGATTTTAAATCAGTTCCTTGGCCTTTAACGGGCACAACAGAAGCCCAGTGTGAGAGGCCAGAACAAAGAGGGCAGCGGCGGGCCTCGACCAATTAACATTCCTCCTGCCTTTATGACCCGGGCTAGGCCCGCCCCTTCACTCACACCTCATAAAAGTCACAAACATCAATTCTTGTAAACCATAACTGTCATTATAATCCCATTAAAAACAACCCACAGAGCAATTTACAGTGAACACCGGGACCATGTCCACCCGGCTATGGGGAGGTATCCCCTCTAGTGAAACACAAGCCCCTACTAAACAAATGGCCACGTTTATTGGGAGTAATTGATTGACATGATAGTGACTCTACTTCTTTGGCGTTCTCCCCGGCGTTCCTTAAATCCATCTGTCAGCTTTTTTCTTCCTCTAAGCAGAAGTTGAGGACAGGTTCGACACGGCAAGCTTGGTTAATCTACATTCCAAATGGAACACGCTGCTTCGGCAAATTAAATGTCACGATTCAAATCCTTACGCCTGGACTGGCAGGGCATGATGCAGCTGGTATGAAAATGAATTCAGATTCAGATTCAGATTCCTTTATTGTTTCAAGTTCAAGTTTCAAGTTTCTTTAATAGTTGTCATACAGAAGTACAGAATACTTTCATACAAAATGCTTCTTACTGTTACGCTCCAGAGACTGTGCTAGACAAGATAGTATCAAATAACATAGTATAGCATGTAATTTAGAAGTAGAAAAGTAGAAAATGAGGTCACAGTGTTCAGTATAGACATATGTACAATGTTCGATGCAGAATAGACGTAACTGAGTTACCATATAATATACAATACTATGCAGTGTACTAATGTACAGTACTATATAGTGCAAAGCATTGTCACGTTATTCCGTACCTTACAGCAAAAAAATTTGAAATTCACTTTGTTGTGGTTCCTCAACCATAGCAGCATCCAATAATATAAATAAAATAAAATTTGCATAGAATACAAATTAAATAAGTTAAAATATGACTAAAATAAAGATGACAATAATACAGTTCTAAAAAAGTGTACAGTGCGGATAACACAGAATTGGAAGACCACAGAGTTAGATCATAGAGAGATGAATATTAACATTACTAGTTCAGCGCACGCACACACGCACACGCACACACGCACACACACACGCACACACACACACACACACACACACACACACACACACACACACACACACACACACACACACACACACACACACACACACACACACACACACACACACACACACACACACACACACACACACACACACACACACACACACACACACACACACACACACTTTATGCACAGAGCAGAGAGGAGACTTTCTTCTTTAAAGGAACACGCCAACATTATGGGAAATGCGCTTAACGGCTTCTCCAGAGTCAGACAAGATACCGTACTTTTCGGACTATAAGCCGCGGCTTTTTTCCCCATTTTTCGACCCTGCGGCTTATATAACGGTGCGGCTTATATGTGGACCAAACCCGAAAATGTAAAAATCTTGCTTTTTTTACTGCATTGAATGTTATTTATAAATGTTATTTATCTGTTCCCTTATTTGCTCAACTTAATACAACTTGTAAATGAGTTAATTCTTGTTATTTGTCCGACAGTATTGTGTCCCAATGCTGGTGGAAAGACTACAAACGAGAAGCTGGGTGTGGTCTGTGCGGGTGCACTTAGCGAGGTGTTAACACACAAGAATAGCGTATAACATATTACCAATAACATATGGTAATTAAACATTAAAACACCTGCGGCTTATAGTCCAGTGCGGCTTATATATGTACACATCATTCAATTTAGCTGCTGCGGCTTATAGTCAGGTGCGGCTTATAGTGCGAAAAGTACGGTAGATACCAATTTACTCAGCTCAGTAGAAAGCGATCCGGCTGCAAGTTAGCCTAGTTTAGCACAAATGAATGGAATCGGATACGGACCACATAGCCTAACCGTTGGCCAAAAACACCTCTCCCAGAGATTTAAGCTAGGCTAGTGGTCCGTATTCGCTTCCGTTCATTTGTGCTATGCTAGCTTGCAGCTGGTTAGCTTCCTATTGAATGCACAGAGAGGAAATTAATATCTATTTTATTGTCTGACTCTGGAGAAAACGGCGGAAAGCAGCGCTACCCTCAGCCAAGAATCACCATAAATTTTGACACACAAGTCTTGCTTGGGCTTCAGTGAAGATCATCTAGAATAGAATGATCTTTATTGTCATTGTTACAGTGTTACAACGAAATTTAAAATGCAGCCCTAGGTGCTAGCCGTCACACAGTCCTAGATCATAAAAACACAGTCCCAAACACAGTATTAAATATAAAAACAAAGTATTTTTATATTTAGATGTATGTACTCCAATGTAGTTTCTTCCCCTTCGGATGTATATATTTTGTATGATCTAGTTTTACTACACAGTTTTGTATATCTGTCATATACAGTATGTCATAAATGTCCTGATGAATTGAAAATGGGGGACCCCGATGTAAACAAGACGAAAGTATTTTTCTGGTCTGCATCCTCTTTTGTATTGAGCCGTGCTGTATTGTACCCATTCTGCAATCTGTTAATAAAGTTTTCAATCAATAAATCAATCAGATCCCAGAGAGGCTCATTGACACACATAATTTCCTGTGCGAGCATTATATCTGTGTATTTGGAGGGAATAGCAGACCATGTTGGCACCAATGGAAACTATATAGAGAAGTGGACATGTAATTCCATGGGTGGGATATAACCAGTGTTGGGCAAGTTACTTTTTAAAAGTAACTAGTTACAGTTACTAGTTACTTCTTCCAAAAAGAAGTAAATTACTTACTCAGTTACAAATTATAAAAGTAACTAGTTACTTCAGAAAGTTACTATTGCGTTACTTTCAAGATTTTCTTTTTTTTACATAAACAACATACACAAATCTAAACTATTTTAATGTTGCTGTGGGACAAAGTGAGACTAGCCTATACCAAAAATAAATAACAAATATACTGATTGATTGAACATTTTAATTAACAGATTGCAGAATGGGTACAATACAGTACGGCTCAATACACACAATTGTTAAGGGGATGCAGATCAGAGAAATACTTTCGTCTTGTTTACATCAGGGTCCCCCATTTTCAATTCATGACATTTATGACATACACAACATACAGATATAAGAATCTAATCGAATCATCTAAACTAATCTAATCATGACATTTAAGACATGCATGACATACAGATATATATATATATCTGCGCACCAGACTGTGCTATTAAACCAGGAAGTGCAGCACTGTTGATAAGGCTGTCAGCAGTAGAGCCACTACTACTTGCCCTGCGCTGCAACACAAGAGTGAACAAAAAACGCTCATGGACCCGCGGTCTCACGCTGACTGCTCGCTTATGTTGTTCCGTTGGATTCGTTTTGGATTATTTGGGCTCAAAACGTACACTACACGGACCCGCAGTCTCACGCTGACTTAGTCGCTCGTGTTGTGGCTGTGTCAGACTCTGGAGGCACCCGCCCACCTCTACCTCTGATTGGCTTACCATGACATTTTACTCAACCTCAGCCAATCGTCAGCATGTTTGTGCTTGGTTCGCGTGCTGCCCACTAAATAAGGAAGGACAGAAAATTCCTCTCAGCGCAGAGATCTGTCTGATGAAAGAAACAGGTTCATTCATAGTAACGCGCCGCATTTTTTTGCAGTAACGGTAACAGCGTTATTAAGATTGGAAGAGTAATCCGTTAGATTACTCGTTACTGAAAAAACTAACGCCGTTACTTATAGGGCCGTTATTCCCATCACTGGATATAACGTTAGCGCTATAACGTGGGAGGAATTTTATTGGACACCATGCTGTTGCTAGCTAGCTAACTAGCACAGTCCATGCACGCTAAAAGTTGCAGATTGATTGATGGGTGGATGTCGTGATATTATTGGTTGATCTTTTGATGCTCGCTGCTTGTACAATGATCACGTGTTTCAGCAGCTAGGAGCTAATCCAAGCAGAATGTTCCTCTATCTATTGCTGTCATTCGGGTGTCTATGGCTTATGGCGGGGAGTACGAACGATAACTGATTATAAAGTCAGCCGCCCCTCAATAGTGAGTGCCGATGCCTCTCTAAGCGGATGAACTCAACTCCTTTTATGCACGGTTTGGAGCGAGCGACTCTCTCATTGACGGAACACAGCGTGAGATTAGCGTTCATGGGTGTAAATACACGGAAAGCAGCTGGCCCAGATGGGAGAACAGGACGAATACTTAAGTCCTGTGCAAATCAGCTGGCCCCAGTATTTACATCCATATTCAATCTATCCCTGGCTGAGTCCATGGTCCCTGCCTGCTTCAAAATGTCAACTATAATCTCTGTGCCAAAAAACTCCTCTCCAGCAGGCCTTAATGACTACAGACCGGTGGCACTCACCTCTGTGGTCATGAAATGCTTTGAGAGGCTGGTCAAGGATTACATCTGTGCCTCCCTCCCCAGTAACATGGACCCATTGCAGTTTGCATACAGGACAAACAGGTCCACTGACGATGCGGTCTCCCAAGTACTACACAACACACTATCTCACCTTGACAGTCAAAAGGGGGGCTATGTGAAATTGCTGTTCATTGACTATAGTTCAGCTTTCAACACCATAGTCCCCACCAGACTGGTTGACAAGCTGATCGATCTGGGTCTGAGCTCCGCCATGAGCGCCTGGATCTTGGACTTTCCAAGTGACAGGCCCCAGGCGGTCAGGGTGGGGGATCATACCTCCGGCAAAATCACCCTGAGTATCGGGTCCCCCAGGGCTGCGTTCTGAGCCCCCTGCTGTATTCACTGTACACACATGACTGTGTGGCCAGGTTCAGCTCCAACTCCATAGTGAAGTTTGCGGACGACACGGTGGTGGTGGGGCTGATCTCTAACAATGACGAGAAGGCCTATCGGGAGGAGGTTGATGAACTGGCACACTGATGCTGGAATAACAGCCTACTCTTGAACATTGGTAAAACCAAAGAGCTGATCGTGGATTTTAGGAGAATACAGCAGGGGACACACACGCCACTGTGGATAAACAGGGCTATCATGGACAGGGTGAGCAGTTTCAAGTACCTGGGAGTCTACATCACAGAGGACCTGACATGGTCTACACACATAGATTCTGTGGTGAAAAAGGCGAAACAGCGCCTCTATCACCTGAGACAGCTAAGGAAGTTCAGAGTATCGGGGAAGATACTACACTCCTTCTATTCCGGGGCTGTAGAGAGCATTCTGACTGGAAACATCACTGCCTGGTTTGGAAACAGGACGGCACAGGACAGGAAGGCACTCCAGAGGGTGGTGCACTCAGCAGAGCGTACTACGGGTATTGCACTACCACCCCTGCAGGACTTATATAACAGGAGGTGCAAATCCAGAGCCTGCAGAATTATGAAACCACCCAAACAACAGCTTGTTCAAGCTGCTGCGGTCAGGCAAGTGCCTACGGTCACACGCTGCAAGAACAGAGAGACTCCGGCTCAGCTTCTTCCCCCAGGCCATCAGAACACTGAACTCTCCACTCACAAGTACACATGAGCACACACACACACACACACGCACACACACACACACACACACACACACACACACACACACACACACACACACACACACACACACACACACACACACACACACACACACACACACACACACACACACACACACACACACACACACACACACACACACACACACACACACAAACACTCATGTGGCAACCGCTAAAACAATCACTTAAACAAAATGTCACTTTAAAGGAAGGAGGTACTAATAGTATAGTTTAGATCAGGGGTAGGCAACCCTAGGCACGTGTGCCTGCATAGGCACGCGGGGGCATTTGCATAGGCACAGGGGGCAGCACCAAAAAAAAAAAAAAATTATACTTGCTTGCTTTGAAATATTATAGTGAACTATTTTGTACTGTTGTCGCATTTATCTTGTTGAAATCCTCCCACAGGTTCTTTTTACTTCCACATATTTAATTGAGACCCTTTATTTGTTTATTATTTCAATTTAGCTGGAAATACATTGCTACATCATTCAGTAACATTTGCAGAGCCTTATAACAAAAACACCATTGTGACCAGTGGGATTAATCAACAAATTGTATTATTTATTTTTCTATTTCATTGAACATTGCACATGTTATAAAAGCCATTTTTTTACTCAAAATGTGAGTATTACCAAGTCAACTTGTGTTCTTAAAACAATGACAATAAACATAGTTTTATTAGGTTGAAATAATGTGGTTGTGTACTTATTTTTCTGTTAACTTATTATGGATTGAAAACTGAAAACCTTAATGCACAGTAACTGAACTCAATATTTGTAAGTTCTGGTAACTAATAATTTTCTTTTTACAGTGTAGTCTTGCGATCAATCAAAACTTATTTACACGATATACCTCACATTCACCCTCCATTCACATCCTGGTGTTCTCCTGGTGTTCTCCATTAGGCCTGTAGGTGGAGCTATGACAGCACACGTACAGTACACACACCGATGGTGTGTGATGTGTCCAAAAATGAATGGGCAAATGTGAGTGAAATGGTCACACTGTATGCAGCTGTTTGTCTGCATTGCATCCCCCCCCCCCCCAACTCAGATTTAGGGTTGATACAACCATCATAATAATATTGTTAATAATAACAATAACAATAATGATGTAATAATGTAAAAATTATCATTAAAAAGACCTGATTATGAGAGACAAAAAAATTACGATGCATGGAATATTGTTGAGGCACACTAGTTACAACTATATTTCAAACAGGCACTCCATGTCAAAAAGGTTGCTGACCCCTGGTTTAGATACATTAAGAGTTAAAATTGTAAATTGTATATTGTATAGTAGTGTATATAGGAACCAGTTTCTCAGGAACTTGGCATGTCTTTTTTTTTACCATGCATATCTTGTGTCTTACCTATTTTATTTTGTCTATGTTTATTTTTTCTATGCCTATTTTTATTATTGTATTTTTCACAATCAATGCGGGCATGACCACCCGCATTTCACTGTATGCCCTGGTATGTATGTGACAAATAAACCTTTTGATTCTTGATTCTTGATTCTATGCTGTTTGTAGTTCTAAGTTCCCCCGCAAAGCCATTTGCTCTAAGAGCTTCTTCCTCAGAATGCTAGGCCTCCTGAACTCCACTAGGGCCTTATCAAGCATCTCAAAGTAGGAGTGCTGATCTGTGACCAGTTAAAGTGGGGTGTATACTGTATGGTGATGTGGTCCTGAGCAGTCTGATCCTAGGTCAGTACTCCTGTTCTTGGAAGTATGATAAATACGGGCCCAGTCCTGCCATCGCTTCCTCTCGCACCTCCTTAAGTAGCTTCTCTAGTAACCTTAGCTCCTGCCTTGTTTGGCATGCGGTTCATCATGTAGGAGGTTCTTGGTCCCTCATTTCTCCTCTGTACTTAATTTTTCAATGACAGTACTGACAACGACTACTGTCATTGCCAACATCTGGAGTATTCTGTCTGCACCACCGTCATTGTTACCTCAGGAATCCCATCTTCGTTCTCAAACTGAGGCACTCTTCCCCTTTGCTGGCTAGCCAGACACATAAGACCCATGGGAGGCCACATGGGTGCGAACCATGGGGGAGCTAGGGGAGCCATGGCTCCCCTAGATGAGACATCAGCTCCCCTGAAAACATGATTTGTGAATTTTTGGGGGGTCTCTAAAATACTATTTTTGCCATGCATTTCAAATTTTTCTGTAATTTTCTGTATCGTCATCATCGTGTATAATGCATAAAATTAGGCTATTTAGATGTATAATTCATGATTTGCGCACTAATTCACCGTAATAGACAATAGGATAAATCTATGGGGTTGCGGCACTGCAGATATACCCTACTCGTAATAGATGGCAACATGCATGCTATTCTTGCGTATACCATTCGGAGCGTGGCGGCGCTGCAGCCTGCAGGCACAAATCAAACTTCACCCGCCGTTTTAAAAGAAAAAAAATACTATATAATGTCGAAAGTTAAACGAAATATCAAAGAAGTAAGCCTTCTAACCAATTTTGGTTTTACAAAGAAGGCGAAGCAGCCAATCGACTCGACTGAGCAGGAGCCGGTAGGAGCATCTACTTCTTCAATCGCAGACCATTTTAAATTGACTGCGGGCGAAGCTAACAACATTACACCTGCTGCAGGGACTACTTCTGTGACATGCATATTTTGAGAATTGGGCAGATCTTCACCATCAGGTGGGTGGCGAGTAATTTTAATACTGTAAAATCAGTCTGGAATAACTACCCTGCTTTAGCGCGCCACTTTAAAACAGCAAGTGAGGACGCATCTCGCAGGCAGCTGATCCCAGGCCTTTGTGGTCGCTTCTGTGTTTTTTTTTTTTTTTTTTTTTTAATATAAATGGTTTTATTTTCAATTTTCAACATAGAACAAGACATCACAATACAATACCGTTAACAATAATAAAAATAATGACACTAACAACAGTAATAACATCACAAGACAGGCAAAAAAAAAAAAAAAAAAACAATAAAAATTAAATAAGGAAATTACAATAGAAAATTAAATAAATTAAATAAGTGTGGCTTTCACGTGTGCGCATTATCTCGTGTGCTATATATATGTGTGTTCTACCTACCCATATGTGCGTGTGCTTTACCTATGTATATGTTTTATGTGTACATGCATATATGTGTGTTGTGAACGTGTGCATATGACCGTGTATTCCCTAGTAGCCCAGAGTGCATGTACAGTACTACTGCAGCCAAGAGGACACGTACAGTATCAATGTAGTCAAGTGGGCAAACTGGGCATGTACAGTATTATTGTAGTCAAGAGGGCATGTACAGTATCACTGTAGTCAAGTGGCCATGTACCGCATTACTGTAGTCAAAGGTATATGTACAGCATTACTGTAGTCAAGAGAACATGTACCGCACTACTGTAGCCAAGAGGACATGTACAGTATCATTGTAGTCAAGTGGGCATGTACAGTACTACTGTAGTCAAGTGGATATGTACAGTATTACTCAAGTTTCAAGTTTCTTTAATAGTTGTCATACAGAAGTACAGAATACTTTCATACAAAATGCTTCTTACTGTTACGCTCCAGAGACTGTGCTAGACAAGATAGTATCAAATAACATAGTATAACATGTAATTTAGAAGAAGAAAATGAGGTCACAGTGTTCGGTATAGACATATGTACAATGTTCTGAGTTACCATATAATATACAATACTATGCAGTGTACTAATGTACAGTACTATATAGTGCAAAGCAGAAATGGGATGAGGTACAATTTAGGTACAATTTACAGTAAGGTGTACGAGTTGTAGTGCAATCCTTCATCAATAAATATAAAGTGTGGGGAGTGGGTGCTACAGTGTGTTTGTTTAAAGTGGGTGTGTGCTATAAAGTGTGTGGAGTGGGTGCTACAGTGTGTTTGTTTAAAGTGAGTGTGTGCGTGTGGATGTGTGTGCTATGTGCGTTTGGTGGTTGTTGTTGTGTAGTGTTCATTGTTCGTTTAGCAGCCTGATGGCCTGGGGATAGAAGCTTCTTCTGAGTCTTTCTGTGCTCGCCTTGAGACTCCGGTATCGCTTGCCTGACCGCAGCAGTTCAAAGAGGCAGTTGTTCGGGTGACTGGAGTCTTTAATGATTCTCTTAGCCTTGCCCTTGCAACGCTTGTTGTAAATGTTCTGGAGGGTGGGGAGCCCCCCTCCAATTGTGCGTTCGGCTGAACGTGTCACTCTTTGTAGTCTGCTTCGGTCTTGTGCAGTGCTATTCCCAAACCAGGAGGTGATGTTGCCGGTCAAGATGCTCTCTATTGTACATGAGTAGAAGTTCTTAAGGATCTTCTGACTGACTTGGAACTTCCTTAGGCGCCTGAGGAAGTAGAGGCGTTGTCGTGCCTTCTTCACAACACTGTCAATGTGTGTGGTCCATGTCCAGTCCTCGGATATGTAGGCTCCGAGGTACTTAAAGCTGTTGACTCTCTCAACCGGTGCCCCGTCGATGCTGAGGGGGCTGTAGTCCTTGACTGTAGTCAAGGGTACATGTACAGCACTACTGTAGTCAAGAGAACATGTACAGTATTACCGCAGTCAAGAGAACATGTATAGTACCACTGTAGTCAATAGGACATGTACAGTATTTACAATGCCAGTACCGTCAGACAAAACAAGGCAGCAGTGGGAGGTTACTGGTAATGGGGAAATCCGGCGAGTACAGTGGTGGATAGTGCAGGCCCAATATGTGACAGATAGGGGTCCCAGATCTCATAAAAAGTGTCCAACTTGGAATGCAGCATACACGTAATATATTCACAGGGGATACATTCCATTATGATATTGTGCCATGACCTTATTGACGGGACCTCGTCCTTGATTCAAAACAATAGGATGTTCTTTCTAGCAGCAAATGTCAACAAATTGAACAGTCTCTTATGCTTGGAATTGGTAACATGAATATCTGGGAGGCCCAGCAAAAGGCAGAGGGGATCCAGCTCGATGGGGGTGTGAAATATGTCAGACAGTTCTTCTACAACGTCGTACCAGTAGCTCTGTAGTTTTACACAGGTCCAAAAACAGTGGACGTGATTTCCAATCTCTATCTTGCATTTAAAGCAAAGTGGGGACGTATTGGGATCCATTTTACTTTTACGGGCGGGGGTAATATGAATGCGATGCAATATTCTAATTTGGATGGCCTTGGTGCGGTTACAAACCGAAATTTTGCGTAGGTCCACGTATCCTGCCAGTCTGCATCTGTGATTTCTATGTCCAGATCCTCTTCCCAGGACTGTTTAGTAACATAGGAAGATAAAGATGAATTAAGGTTCAGAGTACTATAGAAGATAGATATTTGTTTTTTGGGGATCTGCAAGGAGAGGGCTTTCTCAACCTGCGAGGTGGAGATGTCAGTTAAAAGTGAGGTGTCCTTGGTGATAAACTGCCTAATTTGTAGGTACCTAAAAAAATTCCGCTTTCAATAGGCCATATCGCTGCTGCAGCTGTGTAAAGGACATTAGGGTCCGGCCATCAAACAGGTGGCCAAGATCGGTTATGCCCTGCCTATGCCAGGTCTTGAAGCCGCCGCCGATTTGGTCTGGCTTAAAGTCAGGATTGCCTACAATCGGGGTAAGAGGAGAGGTCAGCTTGGCTCGGCCCTCCACCTTACGGACAGTCTTCCAGGCCTTGACGGAACATAATGTGATGGGGTTGGAGCACATCTTCCTCACAGACCTAAAGTCTTTGATAAATAGTAGGTTCCACAGGGGGGACTTAGATTGCGAGGATTCAACGTCCAGCCATATTGACAGTGGGTCTGATCTGAACCAGCCGACCAGCACCCTAAGGTGTGCCGCCAGCTGGTAGTGTCTAATATTAGGTAGGTCTAGACCCCCATCTTCACTATCCATCTGTAATTTGGCCATTTTCAGACGCGGTTTCTTCCCATTCCAAATGAATGAGCTTAGCCAGCCTTCCAGCACCTTGATAACCTTGTTTGTCAGCAGCACTGGGATCATTTGGAGAGGGTACAACAGTCTGGGGAGTACGTTCATCTTGACGAGGGCAATCCTACCCAGCCAGGAGATCGGTAAAGGGGCCCATCTAACTAAGTCTGCCCTTATGGTGTCTAAAAGAGGGGGAAAATTGGCCTTAGCCAACGTATCATAGGTGGGTGTCACAAATACTCCTAGGTAAACGAAGCCGGAGGGCGACCAGCGAAATGGGAAGGGCTCGGGCAGTATCGGGATAGATTTGAGTGTCCCAAGTGGCATTGCTTCGGATTTGGAAAAGTTTATTTTGTACCCCGAGAAGGTTCCAAATGTGGAAATCATGCGGGTTAGACATGGAATTGAAGAGTCAGGCTTAGACACAAAGATCAGCACGTCGTCCGCGTAAAGAGTGATTTTGTGCTCCATCCCGCCCACTCTAATACCTGAGATCTCGGCTGACTGCCTTACGGCCTGTGCGAGTGGTTCTATGGCCATGTCGAATAGTAAAGGGCTAAGAGGATCCCCCTGGGGGTTCCCCCGCTGCAGAGGAAAGTTGCTAGACCTAAGTCCATTAGTCAGGACCGCCGACATCCGCGAGTTGTAAAGAACCTTGACCCAGTCAATAAAGGTGTCACCTAAGCCAAATTCAGCGAGGGTTAAAAATAGATACGGCCATTCTACACGGTCAAATGCCTTCTCTGCGTCGAGAGACAGAACCACCGCGGGGTGGTCTGTCTCACGAGTCATTTGGATGATATTGAGGAGCCGTCTCATGTTGTCGGTAGAGTTCCTACCCTTAATAAAACCGGTCTGATCCTCGTTAATAATAAAAGGGAGTACTTTTTCCAGGCGCATGGACAGGATCTTGGAAAGCAACTTTTGGTCCGAATTGAGTAGGGCTATAGGCCGATAGGAGGCGCACTCCTCAGGGCATTTACCCTTCTTAAGGAGAAGGCAGATATTAGCTTCCCGTAGAGACTGGTGCAGTATCCCCACCTCAGCAGAGTGATTAAGCATTTCCAGCAGGGGATCTAATAGAATATGACCGAACTCTTTATAAAACTTGCATCCGAAACCGTCCGGGCCCGGAGCCTTACCAGATGGCATAGCCTTAAGGGCGCCCAGAGCTTCTTCCTTCGTAATTGGGGCGTTAAGGAGCAAGTTCTGATCTTTCGATACCTTAGGGAGGTGTAATTCAGCCTGCATGTCAGAGAGAGCACCATCGGGTCGCTCGGTCCTATAGAGTTGGGCATAGAAAGAGGCAAACTCTTTGTTAATAGTTTTGGTTTCAAAGGACCTGACCCCGTTGGAGTCAGAGATTGAGGCTATTACTTGGGTGTCAGCCCTTTTTTTTGCCAAGTTAGCCAGGCACCTACCCGGCTTGTCACCGTGTTCGTACATTCTCTGTTTGGCAAATTTAAGAGAATATTCGGCGTCCTGGATCAGAAGAGTGTTTAGCGCCGCTCTGGTGGCCGTAAGCTCCATAAGCACAGCCGGGGCTGGGTTTGAAACATGCTGATTTTCAAGGTCAGGTCAGTACGGATAATGAATTTGGTGTCTTTGTGTATGTACATGCAGACAGCACCTCCATACCTGTTCCTGTCATTTCTGACTACTGAGTTGTTTTCAATTTAAATGTCTGGGTCTGTCACAGAATTGTCAAGTTTTGTTTCTGAAAAACATAATATGTTTGCCTTACCGTTAATAAATAATTGTCTGATTTCAGCCAGATTATGTCTCAGGCTGTTTGTATTTAGGTGAAATATATGAAGTCCATTTGTGTTGATTATCTGATTGATGTCATCAGGCTGGAAGTATTTTTGTTCATCTGTGTCCAGTCCTGCGGTGGGGGGAGGGGGGGCTTTGTTGATGTTTGGTCTGTGAGTGGGAAGGTGGGGGGTGGGGGTGATCATTTGTCCTGTCCTGGGTCCTCTGCTATAGCGTCTGTATTCATCGTAGGTGTGAAAGTCTGCGATTGGGGGGGGGGGGGGGGGCAGGGGCGTAATTTGCGGGGGGGTCCCCGGAAAATGTCCCCCGCATGATTTCAGAATGCAGTATTTGTCCCCCCCATGTTTTTACCCCCAAACCGCTGCAACTGCCTCGCTAGTCGCTACTACACAGTGCCGGCACTGCAGATTTACCCTACTCTTGGAATGCATTGCCAGATCCTCAAAGTCATACATAGGGGCGCTGTCTCGATAATGCAGTGTTATTAAAGCAGCGTGTAAAGCAGCGGAACTGGAAATCCGTTGGTAAAGAAATAGCGGCCTGGAATAATTTTTGGGACGCTCTCAATTCTCATTCTAACGCAGGAGTCCTGGACCCCCGACAGGTAAGGTAAGCGATTTTAGATGTATCACTTTAAGTGTGCGGCTGTTGTCCGAATACTAGTGAATATTGAAAAATAAAGGCATGACATTTAGAGACGTCCCCGTCGTAGCGTTCTGGTGCGGGGATATGGGGGTCTCTCTGTGCGGGGGCGCAACAGCAACAGGTGGGGTAGGCTGGGCAGAGATGTATGCATCAAAACGATTACATTGTTTGTCTCGCATACATTCGATTTATAATGCGAGCACCTGCATTACAATCAAATGACTGATCTGTTATGTGTTATGGACCCGAGTCTCGAGAGGCACTTTATAATAGAAAAAAGACAGTGCAAACATGTATATGTCGCTTACAGTTTATTATGCCTATGCAGCTCGTTTATTTTGACAGAGTTAAAAAAATTTCACTAGTATCATTATATTAAATTAGCGGACGTGCAGCTGGACAAGCCCTGGCTCCACGATGACCACTTCTTACAAGAGGCGCCACCGCCTGGGAAAATGCGTATTGCACTACCCCCCCCCCCCCCCCCCCCCTGCGACGTCACTGACCACGCCCCCTAATATGTCCCCCCCACCGCTAGGAACAAAGTTCCGCCCCTGGGGGGGGGGGCTGGTTGTTGCTTACAGATGCGTCTGGCGGTCCGGGTGGCGGGGGGGGCCTTGTATCCATGTTCTTTGTGGGGAGGGGGGGTGGTTCTGTCCTTTGTCCTGGGCCTGGTGGCCTAGCTAGCCTGCTAGGCTGGCTAAACTAGCAGGCGAGTCCTTGGTGTATGTCAACGTCCCGCGCCGATTTGGGCTCCACTGTTGCGAGCTCCGGTTCTGTCCCTCTCGTCTCGGCCTCTTGTCTGCTCATCTGCAGTGGCCTCGGTATGGGGATGTCGCCGCTTGCTGGTCGGCTGGTGCAACCGCTGGCTGCGTTGACGTTGTCGACGGCCGGCGGCGGCGTCTGTGTGAGGAGCCGCTGATTCTTTGCCTGTCGGCGTGTTAAAACCGGTCCCGGGTTTTGGTGAATGTCACCCGACAGGAGCAAGTATAATAGAAACATTGATTTTCTATCAAACTGGCCTGACGGGGGTAGTTTCTTGCGGTCCGGGTTCGATGTTAAAACTCTGTGAACTGCTGCTATTCCAATTGCTGGGTGTTTATGCTCCGAGCATTTCAGCAAGTAAAAGTCACAATGGGACTGTTTATTTGCGCATTGTTTACTTTCCACTTCTGTCTGGAGTTGATTCAGTGGTGAGTTAATGTACAAGTCCATAATCCACAGGAGGGAAAGTAAAAAATGCGCAAAATACCTTGTCGATCTGTAGCTTTTGTTTTGCCGGGAGCTGTTTGAAATGCGACCATCCATGTCGAAGCCGGATGTGGTATCAACCCGTTGACTGCAACCGACTCATTAGTAGTTTACATTAGTGTTATATAATATATGACTCGACATGAATATGAATGCAATATGAATATGAATAATACATATGATTGCTTCTGTGAAAACATATACTGTAATTTTATTAAACATTTCTTTACCAGACCAGAATGATGGAGAAATCACATAAAATCGAATAAAGTAAATACACACGAAAATTCTGATTTGAGTTGGATGTAACATTAAAGCTCATAAACGATATTGTTCCTTAGCTAGCATGATAACATGCCTACTACTGAAACTGGTAGCTAGATTAAATACTAAAATATTTTGTTCATTTCTACATTGTCTGGAACTGAGGCAGCAGTGTTGTTGACTTAGTTGTAGATTCATGATACATATTTCCCACCGTATCATATTCTATATGACAACGGCCCATTGAGACAAAGATAGCCTCCTAGCGAAAATAGCCGTTTACAGACATACCGTGGTGGTGTGTTGAGGTCTTGTTTCTCACCCTGCAATTCCTGGTCATGTAATTACAGACGAGAGCCGCGAGCGTGCTGCAATTCGGCGCCAAAAAGTGTCAATCTTGACATTGCATCTTGCCCATCTCAACTGCTTCCAGGGAGGACATAAGGGCTACTAGCGACGTCTTGCATCTCCCTAAATCATCACCTGGAATAGATCATCCATGTTAACCCACTTTCACTTGTAAAATATGAACAAACACAAAATATTTCCCCCCAGCTGCTACAAAGCTCTGTCTGATCCAGGCCTAACACCAGGGACACGCCAGAAGCCAAGATGCCGGGAAGCGCAGACAGTTTCCATGTTAACCGATCTGAGTTTTCATACACTCAATCTTCAGCGATAGATTCGCCATCCGTCCGGTCTATTTTGTCTGCGTGATGCGAACGCCTCTACGTGTGATTAAAGCAGAGCGGCAGAATCTCTTCTTGACTGATGCCGAGAAATGCGCTTCTGGTTTGAACAGCCAGGCTCATGCTCATATGAAGGTGGCATACAAACACAGAGAAGAAGAGATGAAGGTGGCATACAAACACAGAGATGAAGGTGGCATATAAACACAGAGAAGAAGAGATGAAGGTGGCATACAAACACAGAGATGAAGATGGCATATTAACACAGAGAAGAAGAGATGAAGGTGGCATACAAACACAGAGAAGAGATTAACACTTTAATCGCCAAGGACGCCTAAACTCGTCATTCCCCGCCATGCTAATTCTGCCAATGATGCCGTAACACGTCATTGAGATCAATATTTCAAAAATCTGTGATCGCAATCATATTTCTCCCCCGGAGACTTGAGATCTACTGTTGATCCCCTCTCAACTCTCCAACGGTTCAAGAGCGCCATCTGGTGGCCGATCGGCGGATCGCCCAAACCGGAAACCGGACACGGAAACTTGTGCTCATCCAAATTCGGTCCGATCACTCGCTATAGGTCCCGGGACTCGAGCGCGATACAATGGATAGTGATCTGTTACCAATAACTCGATAAACAACATGATTTGGACGTATATACTATTATACAACCTGGAGATGGATCGCATATTTCAACATCCCATAATAGGAATCTTTTTGCTCCACGCTCATCGCCCAACGCTACGAGGAAGCTGCGGTGAGTTTCAGCGTTTTTTTTTACCGTGTTCGATACAAACTGCTCTAATGATCATATCACCCACACTAGATGAATCATCTAACGTTGGCCACGGAATTATAAACGACCCCCCCCCCATCCGGTCAACATCAGATGATAAGTAGTAACTTCTAGAAGCATGTCCATTTGACATTTTTTATCTCGCGCCGATCGCTATCAAACTGTAGTTGATCATCAATATAATGCATTTAGGACTATAAATCACGTTCTGCAGAATGCTGCAGAAAACGATAAAAACATATTTATACTGTGCGGCTATGTAGCGTAGTGGGCAAGCCGCTCGCCACGAATGCGGAGACGCTGGGCTCGCCTGTTCGAGCCCAGCGCTCCACATTGCTTTCAGTTTAGCTGGTCGTTCATACTAATACACATTGGCCGTATTAGGGGGTGGGAAACTGATGGGTGGGGATCGGGCGTTGTGGACAGCGACTCCTACAGGTCGGTTGGTGTGGCTGCGCAGTAGAATCAGGAAGTGTCGGGGGCAGCGTGAGCCTCCCACGCGTTACTCCTCGCCACTGAGAGATCGAGCTGCGCAGGTGAAAAGATGCGACTGCTGTTACCTCAAGTACCGGAGGGGACTTGTGCTATGTATGACTTAGTCCACATTGCAGCCGGCTTGTGGGAGGCAAGAAACAGCGTTCGTGACAGGGGAGGGTTGAATTGGATGATACGAAATTGGGATGGGAGAAAATATAGAAAATGGGAGAAAAAGTGGATAAAAAAAAAAACATATTTATACTTTAGACCGTATTTTAGTATGAATATGTGAATGAAAAAGTATAACGTTCCCACATCCTGAACGATAGATAGATCATTGACGTTGAATGGGCCATAGTAATGTCAATTTAGCAATACAATTTAAAAAGTTATAGCCCTGCAAAGAAGGGGAACTTCTCCATAGACAAATAGAGCTGGCAGAGGATGGTATAATGATGTACATAAGCCTGGGAAAGAAAGTGTTAAGGTGGCATACAAACACAGAATAAGAGATGAAGGTGGCATACAAACAGAGAAGAAGAGACGAAGGTGGCATACAAACACAGAGAAGAAGAGATGAAGGTGGCATATATGTAACGGTAGTCATATCGTCACCTTAAACTTCGATGCCCTGAGGGAGTTTCGAACCTGTGGTCTGACGCACCATGGGTCGACAGCACAGACCACTATACCAAGAGGTGAATTCACTGCTTTGTAACGTGACTATGTGTCTTTTGAGGGTGAGAGTGAGTTTAACCCATAGCACCGCTACTCGCCCCAGTCACTTCACAACATTGGAAGTCCATCGTGACTGCGCTTCGCGGTACCATCCATTACATAATACAGTAAACACAGAGAAGAAGAGATGAGGGATAATATGCATGGTGTCTGTGTGTGTACAATGTGTCACTTTTCAATTGAAGTTCAAACTTTCGTTTGAACAGAGTGAAATATTAAAAGTTTCAACTGTAATGATGTGATCGAATTCAAAATTGGAGCACTCCAGTTAACACATTCCTGGCCAACCACGTGTATATACGTTATTGGGCGCCATCCTTAACACTTTCGATGCCGGCCGTGTTTTCCTTTTTACCCCCTTGAATGCCGCCACCCACTTCAATGTTAGCGTTAAAAACGCATAATCTATGTTTTAAATTATGGCTATGTGTCTAATCTGCCCGTCGCTTATCAATGACTTGTTTGCAGTCAACATTGTCGAAACAGATTGTTTTTTAATCGGTTCATATCCTTTTTATAGCATTTCGAAAAGCTATCGTTCTCTCGAACATTTCCGGAAAATAGAAAGATTCCCCCATAAACGGCATTTATTGGAATATTCTCGAATACACTAGACACGTTGTCATTTGTCTGCCTATTTATGAATCGTTTTCAAATAAATGCTAGATTATCGATAGTATATGTGTACTTATGCACGCTATAGAAGCGGGCTACAAAATCTATTCTCTCATTTCCTCAACATCTCACACATACACACACACGGCACATGCTGATATCTCAGTGAATACAGCTCTGATTATCCTAAAACTGGTAACATAAGACTCCTTACCTTAGATCAGATGTTCTCCAAAAAGATTATTCCAATTCCTGATCGCCATTCCAAATATCGATCGCGTTTATTGATTGATTATTGGCTGCTGTAAATATATATTCCACGCTGCTTTCCAACTCGCGATCACTTCCCTCATCATCAGATCCCTCGCTAGCATAATGGAGCCAGTTGGCTCCCCCACAGGGATCCAGCAGTATAATCGAATGGCCTGCAGTTACACAGGGATAGACGATAGGGGGCGGTATTTTCCCATCTGAGCTTCTAGAGGGTCTGCTGTACCAACGGGAGACTCGGTTGATGAAATATGAATTCAGATCGCTAATAAAAAAATAAAAAGACAATTCACGTTGTCGGCACTCAACGGGGGGCATGATAAGACGACAATACACGTCGCTGGCACTCAAAGTGTTAAACGGCCAACCACGTATATATACGTGTTACCACTCGGTTTTGCTTTTATTCCATTTTAATATCCTACTCAATGTCACAGAGCTGTATGTTGGCTGGAAACGGCATATCCGGACTCCGAAAGTGCAGTACCGGCCAGATCCTGGTATTGGCGCTGTCTCGATAATGCAGTTTCCCTTGTTGCAGACGGGGTGTCACCTTTTTTTCACTCCAGGTTAGCTTTTCTGTTAGCCTGAAGCGAGGGCTTCAACCGATCGCCTGGAATACTTATTGCGACGCCGAATTCAGTATGCAGTAAAGGAATATAGCATCAGCCAATGGACATATCGATCTACCAGATAGCGATCAACTGGGAAATTCTTTTTGGAATCCAACCGACCACAGGTAAGAGCGATTTGACGTCAATTTCAGCTTGATCAGGCCTTGTTCTCATAGCCATCCACCCGGTCAACGTATGATGTTGCAATAACGAATGCCGTTATTGGTAATCAATAATCAGAAACTACTTCCCCCGCCCCCCTCTTTCATGCATTCATGGTGGACCATGATACCGATCATATGCATTTTGATTTTTAACTCTAGTTTGTGTAGGGCCGAAACGCCAATCGATTTAACGTTATTAGCTTAGCGCCCTATAACTAGCTTTGCAGGAATTACCCTAGACCATTCCGATATAACGTTCATATTCACGACGCTATAAAATGGGAACATATTGATGAAAAAATTATTTCTTTATGGCATATTGAAGGGAAGGTTTATACTGTCAATTGACAATGACAATGGACACATAGCAATAATATAAAATATAGATTTAGCTCTACAAACAACCTCACGCACAGTGAAACCTTGTAATGGAAAGCTGGCCTCATAGAGTGAGATTAGATGGGCCCCAATGGCCCTGAATGTGTTAATGCTTGCCCCACTAACAACTTTGTCACCTGCTTTCCAGAGTCCCAGAATCACGTTTAAAGTAGTGTGCCTCGTATTCCTGAACATGGCGCTCTTACGCTGTCTGGCTGTAAACACACTCGTGTTGGAACTATTGCATGTCATAGGGCTATGTAGAGAGAGCGCAATGACAAAGCAAACTAGCAAGAGCCGTGCCATGCTGTTGCATAGGTAATCTGAACCTCAAAGGGGGGGGGGGGGGGGGGGGGGGGGCGTTATAATAGAGGATGCTGATGACATGAAATTCTATATAATTCAAACAAATTCCATATCACTTTGAATTTCTCTGAACTTGATTTGGGGGGAAGAGTGACCGCTCTAAACAGGATGCCAGCCGTAGCACTCAGCAGGGAGCTCAACCCCTGCAGCAGTGAAGCCGCAAATCAGGAGATCTTTGAGCCTTTCTATTTTAGCCATAATTATGTGGTATTATGTGGTATAACGTGGTCAAGAGTAGGACGGACGGTGGACGTAGATGGACGATAATCTCCCTGCAAATTTCAGATCCCACTTGCTACTCCAAACACGGGGGCCGCGAACATGAGCGAACATTAAAAAAAAGCTGCATCTTGCTGCATTTCAACAATATTGGAGATTGCAAAGCTGAGTGCAGAATTCAGTTGTTCATTAATGGTTTGATTAAAATGTTAAACAATAGTAACTTGTCTTTTTTTGTAACAAAATGTAGCACCCTGAAAATATGGCTATTATTCAGAAGTGCTGACTTGCCTTTTATCTCCCCTGGTGCACCAAGACATACAAACTAGTTTCCATTAATATTCCCTCGAACAATGACGCAGGCTTCTCCTTCTTCTACCGGCTGGAATATGGATTATGAACAGTAACACTGGGTCATATTCTTTCATCCAGTGCTTCCCTGTGGGGCTAGTTGGCGGTACCAGCAGGGGGCGCGGTGGCAGGCAGAGAGCGTACGAGAGAGACGGGGAAGGAAGCAAGCCAATGGAGACGGAAGGGGGGAGAACGAGCCTCTTCGAGTTTGGACTTGGATGTGATCGGTCATGTCTCGACAGAGCCCCCGTTGTGGACCACACGGGCAAACGTATTGAACTTGAGTATATGACGGGTTATTCTAGAAGTACCCGTGATAGTGCGTGAGTAAGAGAAACTGAACCCAAGGACTAACGTCCATAGATAGTGTGTTATAGTAGCAGTGTGTGCGGTATATTTAGCATGCTGCTAACGGCTATATTGACTCCAGTATACACCGAGCGCGAGGCGCTGAAGAGACCGGTGGTGTAGCCAGCCACGTTGCGCAACAGTATAACCGTGTAGCAGGTGGGCTGTTTGGGACCCAGAGAGTAGCTTCAGTTTAGGGTAGGGCCAGAGTATTGCTGCGCATCAACCCAGCGCCGGCCGCCAACAACTAGTCTTCGCCGGCGTCAACGTCTGCTCTGCACCGGCTGTCTTCAGGCCAGCACGGGAGTTCGTCCCGACCAGCAGAGGTCGCCATCATCCAGCACGCGCCCTCAGCCCGCTACTGCCCCTCTGCTCCAGCCCCGCTTGCTAGCGCCCGTGACGAGAGCGTTCGACGCCATCTTGCTGCCTGGACGGTGGTGGCGCGGCGAGGCCGCCATTTTGGTTGAGTACAATAGAGCTTCGATGCTCCGGATCTATTACACAGTACACAGTGTGATGCGGCCTACGGGTGAAGCTAACGTTGCTAAATCCAGTTCATAGGGGTACCCCATACACATTATATGCCGGCATTAGTATAGGACTTTTGTTTTGGTACAGTGGGCCCACATTTTTGATTTCCTTTGAGTGTGATAACGTGTGGTTCTTCAATAATAATTTCCCATCCAATTAACCCTTTCCCTGTGGGAAGGTTCTAGACCTGTGATTTCCTAAGTAAAGCCTTAGAGAGGTATTGTACATGGAACTGACCCAGACGTGGGTGATGAGTCAAACACATTTGAAGTATATTATCCCTGGTACTAACCCAGAGGTGGGGGTATAATATAGGTGGCTATAAGGTGTTGAGTTACAACCTGAGTAATAGTAGGAATTAATTCTAGTTGACTATCCCTATTAAATCTTTGTAACTGAACCGTGCCAATTAACATAAAACATTGAATGGGGTTCTGTGTGCGTGTCCCTTCCTGTGCCCAGTCTTAACCATTTTGGTGTGGGTAACGTTACTGCAATTAACCCCTTCCTATTCAACTTTCCCTTTCTTACTGTAAGGTTTCTAGTGTCACTGAGGGAGGGTACTGCTTGCGGGGGGAACCAAGTTATTTATTTACAATTCAGTCACTAGGTGTAGGAGGGTTAAAGGAGTAATTGGGGGAAGTGAGAGCGTGTTGGGGAGTACTGCTGACCGCCCTGGAAGGGAGAGGAAGACCAGAGTACCAGACCAGGTTGGTAAATCCCGGGCCCCATCCACTCCCACTGCCAGCCTCCAGTTGATGCTCCAGACCCAAAGACGGAGGTGCAGTTAGACAGAGATCTACTGTGTCTCGCTACCCAGTGACTGTGCACACCCGTTCCCACGAAGCAGGGATAATCCACCCTGCTACAAAAAGAAAGGATAAAAAGAGCCATTTGGGAATTGGGAGCCGTAAGAGCCGAGCCAAAAGAGCCGAATCTTTGAAAAGAGCCGGACTTCCCATCACACACTGCATAGAGAAAGGTCATGCAGGTGCTTCTAGCGACTCCTTTATTTGCGTCTCCCTAAAGCATCACCTCAAATAGATCATCCACATTATCCCACTTCCACTTGTAAAATATGGACGCAACACAGCTTCCCCAGCTGCTGCAAAGCTCTGTCTGATCCAGGCCTAACACCGGGGACACGCCACAGAGTTCTCAATCTTCAGCGATAGTTTCACCATCTGGTCTATTTTCTCTGCGCACTGCGAACGCCTCTACGTGTGATTGAAGCAGAGGGGCAGAATCTCTTCTTGACTAGCGCAGAGAAATACGCTTCTGGTGTGAACAGCCAGCAGTTCAGTGAGGCAGCCGTTCCGCTGGCAATGTGTCCCCGCCGTAAGAGCCCTGCTTGAGTCTGTGCTGCTCCCAGGAGTTTTGGCGTGACTTAAATGTGGAACATGGCATATCATAGCAAGGTCAAAGAGGCAGGGCGATGTTTTCTACATCAAGGCTGATAGTTAGCCTCGTTTCAGATCTTCAGAGCTCACAGTGGCCAGGGCACAGAGCTATTGCAAAGCTGTAAAAAACTGGCTACTATCCTTACGACAAAGTATCTTCAGTATGTCCAAACAGGTATTAAACCCCTCCCACCCCCTCTATGAAAGCTAGCCAAAATGAGGAGCACGTTCAGTTTATTTGTTTATTCATGTTTTGTCTTATTCTGTACCTCTACTCTGATATTTCTATTACCTATATTTTATTGTAATTTCTATTTCCTGTACCTGTACCTCCCCTCCCACTCCCCCTCCCCCGTAACTGCTATGACACCAGAATTTCCCCCAAGGACCACCTTATGTTATCTTATTCTATCTTGTGATTTTAAAAGAAAAGATGGAAATACCATTATATTACCGTTGGTATCAATTATTTAAATAGGATTATACCATATTATTATTTAAGGTGATACATGCCTTACCATGGCAGTACAATTATTTATATAATGGCTGGTACAATGGGAAAGCTGAAATGACCATCAAACAACCACAATACCTTTTTTGTAGGGGTAAATTGGAATTATACGTCTCGTTTCTGCGTTCAGAGTTGCCTTGGAACAAGCGTTGTTAAGTGGGAGAGTTTATCAGCGGCAACGGCTGTACAGTACCAACAACCTGACCAAGAAACACCTGTTGGACACAGAGCCAAGTTTGACTGAATTATCTTGAGTTTGTTCTGACAGAGCAGAGGTGGTCGGCCTTCCAAACCCAAGAGAGAGCCTTCATGGGCAGTGAGAGAGCCTTCAGGGGCAGTGAGAGAGCCTTCGGGGGCAGTGAGAGAGAGAGCCTTCAGGGGCAGAGAGAGAGCCTTCAGGGGCAGTGAGAGAGCCTTCAGGGGCAGTGAGAGAGAGAGCCTTCAGGGGCAGTGAGAGAGAGAGCCTTCAGGGGCAGAGAGAGAGCCTTCAGGGGCAGTGAGAGAGCATTCAGGGCAGTTAGAGAGCCTTCAGGGGCAGTGAGAGAGCCTTCGGGGGCAGAGAGAGAGCCTTCAGGGGCAGTGAGAGAGCCTTCAGGGGCAGTGAGAGAGAGCCTTCAGGGGCAGTGAGAGAGAGAGCCTTCAGGGGCAGAGAGAGAGCCTTCAGGGGCAGTGAGAGAGCATTCAGGGCAGTTAGAGAGCCTTCAGGGGCAGTGAGAGAGCCTTCGGGGGCAGTGAGAGAGAGAGCCTTCAGGGGCAGAGAGAGAGCCTTCAGGGCAGTGAGAGAGAGAGAGAGAGCCTTCAGGGGCAGAGAGAGAGAGCCTTCAGGGGCAGAGAGAGAGAGAAGAAAGACTCTGACAAAGTACAGACTGAGTGACCATGGTTTGGCGATAGAGAAGGGCAGACACAGACAGACCTGGCTGCCCAGAGAGGAGAGGTTGTGCTGTCTTTGTGATGAGGGAGCCATAGAGACAGAACTACACTTCCTAACACAATGTGAAAATTACAGAAATATTAGGGAGGAATTCTTTCCAAAAATTGAAATAATTTTCCCAGAATTTCAAAGTATGACAGAAGTGCAGAAATTGCCATTCCTCCTGGGGGAACAGAAAGAATGTGCAGTTTTAGCTGCAAAATATGTCAATTCATGTCACAAGAAAAGGTACAACCAGTAGGACACATATACTGTATATACATGTACCATGTTTTACTCACCGCACCATCTCCTGTATTTCTTTGATCTTGTTCTGTTGATATTGTTGTTGTATTGTATAATGTTGTTTGCTGTTTATGTCATAATTGTGCTTTGGCAACATTTGTGAAATTTCATGCCAATAATGCTTTTTGAATTGAATTGAATTGAATTGAGAGCCTTCAGGGGCAGAGAGAGAGAGAGAGAGCCTTCAGGGGCAGAGAGAGAGAGAGCCTTCAGGGGCAGAGAGAGAGCCTTCAGGGGCAGAGAGAGAGCCTTCAGGGGCAGTGAGAGAGCCTTCAGGGGCAGAGAGAGAGAGCCTTCAGGGGCAGAGAGAGAGAGAGAGCCTTCAGGGGCAGAGAGAGAGAGCCTTCAGGGGCAGAGAGAGAGCCTTCGGGGGCAGAGAGAGAGAGAGCCTTCAGGGGCAGAGAGAGAGAGAGCCTTCAGGGGCAGAGAGAGAGAGCCTTCAGGGGCAGAGAGAGAGAGAGCCTTCGGGGGCAGAGAGAGAGAGAGCCTTCAGGGGCAGAGATAGAGAGAGCCTTCAGGGGCAGAGATAGAGAGAGCCTTCAGGGGCAGAGAGAGAGAGCCTTCGGGGGAAGAGAGAGAGAGAGCCTTCAGGGGCAGAGAGAGAGAGAGCCTTCAGGGGCAGAGAGAGAGAGAGCCTTCAGGGGCAGAGAGAGAGAGAGCCTTCAGGGCAGTGAGAGAGAGAGCCTTCAGGGCAGAGAGAGAGCCTTCGGGGGCAGAGAGAGAGCCTTCAGGGGCAGAGAGAGAGAGAGCCTTCAGGGGCAGAGAGAGAGCCTTCAGGGGCAGAGAGAGAGAGAGAGCCTTCAGGGGCAGAGAGAGAGAGCCTTCAGGGGCAGAGAGAGATAGAGCCTTCAGGGGCAGAGAGAGAGAGAGCCTTCAGGGGCAGAGAGAGAGAGAGCCTTCAGGGGCAGAGAGAGAGAGAGCCTTCAGGGGCAGAGATAGAGAGAGCCATCAGGGGGAGAGAGAGAGAGAGAGAGAGAGCCTTCAGGGGCAGAGAGAGAGCCTTCAGGGGCAGAGAGAGAGAGAGCCTTCAGGGGCAGAGAGAGAGCCTTCAGGGGCAGAGAGAGAGAGAGCCTTCAGGGGCAGAGAGAGTGAGAGAGAGAGCCTTCAGGGGCAGAGAGAGAGCCTTCAGGGGCAGAGAGAGAGAGAGCCTTCAGGGGCAGAGAAAGAGCCTTCAGGGGCAGAGAGAGAGAGAGCCTTCAGGGCAGAGAGAGAGAGCCTTCAGGGGCAGAGAGAGAGCCTTCAGGGGCAGAGAGAGAGCCTTCAGGGCAGTGAGAGAGCCTTCAGGGGCAGAGAGAGAGAGCCTTCAGGGGCAGAGAGAGAGAGAGCCTTCAGGGGCAGAGAAAGAGCCTTCAGGGGCAGAGAGAGAGAGCCTTCAGGGGCAGAGAGAGAGAGCCTTCAGGGGCAGAGAGAGAGAGAGCCTTCAGGGGCAGAGAGAGAGCCTTCAGGGGCAGAGAGAGAGAGAGCCTTCAGGGCAGAGAGAGAGAGAGAGTCTTCAGGGGCAGAGAGAGAGCCTTCAGGGGCAGAGAGAGAGAGAGAGCTGTCAGGGGCAGAGAGAGAGAGAGAGAGCCTTCAGGAGCAGAGAGAGAGCCTTCAGGGCAGTGAGAGAGAGCCTTCAGGGGCAGAGAGAGAGCCTTCAGGGCAGTGAGAGAGAGCCTTCAGGGGCAGAGAGAGAGAGCCTTCAGGGGCAGAGAGAGAGAGAGCCTTCAGGGGCAGAGAAAGAGCCTTCAGGGGCAGAGAGAGAGAGCCTTCAGGGGCAGAGAGAGAGAGCCTTCAGGGGCAGAGAGAGAGAGAGCCTTCAGGGGCAGAGAGAGAGCCTTCAGGGGCAGAGAGAGAGAGAGCCGTCAGGGCAGAGAGAGAGAGAGAGTCTTCAGGGGCAGAGAGAGAGCCTTCAGGGGCAGAGAGAGAGAGAGAGCCGTCAGGGGCAGGAAGAGAGAGAGAGCCTTCAGGGGCAGAGAGAGAGCCTTCAGGGGCAGAGAGAGAGAGAGCCTTCGGGGGCAGAGAGAGAGTCTTCAGCGGCAGGGAGAGAGAGAGCCTTCAGGGGCAGAGAGAGAGCCTTCAGGGCAGTGAGAGAGCCTTCAGGGGCAGAGAGAGAGTCTTCAGGGAAGTGAGAGAGAGCCTTCAGGGGCAGAGAGAGAGAGCCTTCAGGGGCAGAGAGAGAGCCTTCAGGGGCAGAGAGAGAGCCTTCAGGGCAGTGAGAGAGTCTTCAGGGGCAGAGAGAGAGCCTTCAGGGGCAGTGAGAGAGCCTTCAGGGGCAGTGAGAGAGCCTTCAGGGGCAGTGAGAGAGCCTTCAGGGGCAGAGAGAGAGCCTTCAGGGGCAGTGAGAGAGCCTTCAGGGGCAGTGAGAGAGCCTTCAGGGCAGAGAGAGCCTTCAGGGCAGTGAGAGAGCCTTCAGGGGCAGAGAGAGAGTCTTCAGGGGCAGAAAGAGAGAGAGCCTTCAGGGGTAGAGAGAGAGAGCCTTCAGGGGAAGTGAGAGAGTCTTCAGGGGCAGAGAGAGAGCCTTCAGGGGCAGAGAGAGAGTCTTCAGGGGCAGAAAGAGAGAGAGCCTTCAGGGGCAGAGAGAGAGCCTTCAGGGGCAGAGAGAGAGCCTTCAGGGGCAGAGATAGAGAGAGCCTTCAGGGCAGTGAGAGAGCCTTCAGGGGCAGAGAGAGAGAGCCTTCAGGGGCAGAGAGAGAGAGCCTTCAGGGGCAGTGAGAGAGCCTTCAGGGGCAGAGAGAGAGAGCCTTCAGGGGCAGAGAGAGAGAGCCTTCAGGGGCAGTGAGAGAGCCTTCAGGGGCAGAGAGAGAGAGCCTTCAGGGGCAGAGAGAGAGAGCCTTCAGGGGCAGTGAGAGAGCCTTCAGGGGCAGAGAGAGAGAGCCTTCAGGGGCAGTGAGAGAGCCTTCAGGGGCAGAGAGAGAGCCTTCAGGGCAGTGATAGAGTCTTCAGGGGCAGAGAGAGAGCCTTCAGGGGCAGAGAGAGAGCCTTCAGGGGCAGAGAGAGAGAGCCTTCAGGGCAGTGAGAGAGCCTTCAGGGGCAGAGAGAGAGAGAGCCTTCAGGGCAGAGAGAGAGCCTTCAGGGGCAGTGAGAGAGAGAGCCTTCAGGGCAGAGAGAGAGCCTTCAGGCCAGTGAGAGAGTCTTCAGGGCAGAGAGAGAGCCTTCAGGGGCAGAGAGAGAGCCTTCAGGGCAGAGAGAGAGCCTTCAGGCCAGTGAGAGAGCCTTCAGGGCAGAGAGAGTCTTCAGGGCAGTGAGAGAGCCTTCAGGGCAGAGAGAGAGCCTTCAGGGGCAGAGAGAGAGCCTTCAGGGCAGAGAGAGAGCCTTCAGGCCAGTGAGAGAGCCTTCAGGGGCAGAGAGAGTCTTCAGGGCAGTGAGAGAGCCTTCAGGGGCAGTGAGAGAGCCTTCAGGGGCAGAGAGACAGCCTTCATGGGCAGAGAGAGAGCCTTCAGGCCAGTGTTAGAGCCTTCAGGGGCAGTGAGAGAGCCTTCAGGGCAGTGAGAGAGCCTTCAGGGGCAGAGAGAGAGTCTTCAGGGGCAGAGAGAGAGCCTTCAGGGCAGTGAGAGAGTCTTCAGGGGCAGAGAGAGAGCCTTCAGGGCAGTGAGAGAGCCTTCAGGGGCAGAGAGAGAGAGCCTTCAGGGGCAGAGAGAGAGCCTTCAGGGGCAGTGAGAGAGAGAGTCTTCAGGGGCAGAGAGAGAGCCTTCATGCCAGTGTTAGAGCCTTCAGGGGCAGTGAGAGAGCCTTCAGGGCAGTGAGAGAGCCTTCAGGGGCAGAGAGAGAGCCTTCAGGGGCAGTGAGAGAGAGAGTCTTCAGGGGCAGAGAGAGAGAGAGCCTTCAGGGGCAGTGAGAGAGAGAGTCTTCAGGGGCAGTGAGAGAGAGAGAGCCTTCAGGGGCAGAGAGAGAGAGAGCCTTCAGGGGCAGTGAGAGAGAGAGTCTTCAGGGGCAGTGAGAGAGAGAGAGCCTTCAGGGGCAGAGAGAGAGAGAGAGTCTTCAGGGGCAGAGAGAGAGAGAGCCTTCAGGGGCAGAGAGAGAGAGAGAGAGCCTTCAGGGGCAGAGAGAGAGAGAGCCTTCAGGGGCAGAGAGAGAGAGAGTCTTCAGGGGCAGAGAGAGAGAGAGTCTTCAGGGGCAGAGAGAGAGAGAGCCTTCAGGGGCAGAGAGAGGGAGAGAGTCTTCAGGGGCAGAGAGAGAGAGAGTCTTCAGGGGCAGAGAGAGAGCCTTCAGGGGCAGAGAGAGAGAGAGAGTCTTCAGGGGCAGAGAGAGAGAGCCTTCAGGGGCAGAGAGAGAGAGAGCCTTCAGGGGCAGTGAGAGAGAGAGTCTTCAGGGGCAGTGAGAGAGAGAGAGCCTTCAGGGGCAGAGAGAGAGAGAGAGTCTTCAGGGGCAGAGAGAGAGAGAGCCTTCAGGGGCAGAGAGAGAGAGCCTTCAGGGGCAGAGAGAGAGAGAGAGTCTTCAGGGGCAGAGAGAGAGAGAGCCTTCAGGGGCAGAGAGAGAGAGAGCCTTCAGGGGCAGAGAGAGAGCCTTCAGGGGCAGAGAGAGAGAGAGTCTTCAGGGGCAGAGAGAGAGAGAGCCTTCAGGGGCAGAGAGAGAGCCTTCAGGGGCAGAGAGAGAGAGAGCCTTCAGGGGCAGAGAGAGAGCCTTCAGGGGCAGAGAGAGAGCCTTCAGGGGCAGAGAGAGAGAGCCTTCAGGGGCAGTGAGAGAGTCTTCAGGGCAGTGAGAGAGAGAGAGCCTTCAGGGGCAGTGAGAGAGAGAGAGCCTTCAGGGGCAGAGAGAGGGAGCCTTCAGGGGCAGTGAGAGAGCCTTCAGGGGCAGTGAGAGAGCCTTCAGGGGCAGTGAGAGAGCCTTCAGGGGCAGTGAGAGAGTCTTCATGGCAGTGAGAGAGCCTTCAGGGGCAGAGAGAGAGCCTGCAGGGCAGAGAGAGAGAGAGAGCCTTCAGGGGCAGAGAGAGAGAGAGAGCCTTCAGGGGCAGAGAGAGAGAGAGAGCCTTCAGGGGCAGTGAGAGAGAGAGCCTTCAGGGGCAGTGAGAGAGCCTTCACGGGCAGTGAGAGAGCCTTCAGGGGCAGAGAGAGAGCCTTCAGGGCAGAGAGAGAGAGAGCCTTCAGGGCAGAGAGAGAGCCTTCAGGGGCAGATAGAGAGCCTTCAGGGCAGAGAGAGAGCCTTCAGGGGCAGTGAGAGAGCCTTCAGGGGCAGATAGAGAGCCTTCAGGGCAGAGAGAGAGCCTTCAGGGGCAGTGAGAGAGCCTTCAGGGGCAGAGAGAGAGCCTTCAGGGGCAGAGTGAGAGAGAGAGCCTTCAGGGGCAGTGAGAGAGCCTTCAGGGGCAGTGAGAGAGCCTTCAGGGGCAGAGAGAGAGCCTTCAGGGCAGAGAGAGAGCCTTCAGGGGCAGAGAGAGAGAGAGAGCCTTCAGGGGCAGAGAGAGAGAGAGCCTTCGGGGGCAGAGAGAGAGCCTTCAGGGGCAGAGAGAGAGCCTTCAGGGGCAGAGAGAGAGCCTTCATGGGCAGAGAGAGAGAGCCTTCAGGGGCAGTGAGAGAGCCTTCATGGGCAGAGAGAGAGCCTTCATGGGCAGAGAGAGAGAGCCTTCAGGGGCAGTGAGAGAGCCTTCATGGGCAGTGAGAGAGCCTTCATGGGCAGAGAGAGAGCTTTCATGGGCAGAGAGAGAGAGCCTTCAGGGGCAGTGAGAGAGCCTTCATGGGCAGAGAGAGAGCCTTCAGGGGCAGTGAGAGAGCCTTCAGGGGCAGAGAGAGAGAGCCTTCAGGGGCAGTGAGAGAGCCTTCATGGGCAGAGAGAGAGAGTCTTCATGGGCAGAGAGAGAGCCTTCATGGGCAGAGAGAGAGAGCCTTCAGGGGCAGTGAGAGAGCCTTCATGGGCAGAGAGAGAGAGCCTTCATGGGCAGAGAGAGAGCCTTCAGGGGCAGTGAGAGAGAGCCTTCAGGGGCAGAGAGAGAGCCTTCATGGGCAGTGAGAGAGCCTTCATGGGCAGTGAGAGAGCCTTCATGGGCAGAGAGAGAGTCTTCAGGGGCAGTGAGAGAGCCTTCATGGGCAGTGAGAGAGCCTTCATGGGCAGAGAGAGAGCCTTCAGGGGCAGTGAGAGAGCCTTCAGGGGCAGATAGAGAGCCTTCAGGGCAGAGAGAGAGCCTTCAGGGGCAGTGAGAGAGCCTTCAGGGGCAGAGAGAGAGCCTTCAGGGCAGAGAGAGAGCCTTCAGGGGCAGAGTGAGAGAGAGAGCCTTCATGGGCAGAGAGAGAGCCTTCAGGGGCAGTGAGAGAGAGCCTTCAGGGGCAGAGAGAGAGCCTTCATGGGCAGTGAGAGAGCCTTCATGGGCAGTGAGAGAGCCTTCATGGGCAGAGAGAGAGTCTTCAGGGGCAGTGAGAGAGCCTTCATGGGCAGTGAGAGAGCCTTCATGGGCAGAGAGAGAGCCTTCAGGGGCAGTGAGAGAGCCTTCAGGGGCAGATAGAGAGCCTTCAGGGCAGAGAGAGCCTTCAGGGGCAGTGAGAGAGCCTTCAGGGGCAGAGAGAGAGCCTTCAGGGCAGAGAGAGAGCCTTCAGGGGCAGAGTGAGAGAGAGAGCCTTCAGGGGCAGTGAGAGAGCCTTCAGGGGCAGTGAGAGAGCCTTCAGGGGCAGAGAGAGAGCCTTCAGGGCAGAGAGAGAGCCTTCAGGGGCAGAGAGAGAGAGAGAGCCTTCAGGGGCAGTGAGAGAACCTTCAGGGGCAGAGAGAGAGCCTTCAGGGGCAGAGAGAGAGAGAGCCTTCATGGGCAGAGAGAGAGCCTTCGGGGGCAGAGAGAGAGCCTTCAGGGGCAGAGAGAGAGCCTTCAGGGGCAGAGAGAGAGCCTTCATGGGCAGAGAGAGAGAGCCTTCAGGGGCAGTGAGAGAGCCTTCATGGGCAGAGAGAGAGCCTTCATGGGCAGAGAGAGAGCCTTCAGGGGCAGTGAGAGAGCCTTCATGGGCAGTGAGAGAGCCTTCATGGGCAGAGAGAGAGCCTTCATGGGCAGAGAGAGAGAGCCTTCAGGGGCAGTGAGAGAGCCTTCATGGGCAGAGAGAGAGAGCCTTCATGGGCAGAGAGAGAGCCTTCAGGGGCAGAGAGAGAGAGCATTCAGGGGCAGTGAGAGAGCCTTCATGGGCAGAGAGAGAGAGCCTTCATGGGCAGAGAGAGAGCCTTCAGGGGCAGTGAGAGAGAGCCTTCAGGGGCAGAGAGAGAGCCTTCATGGGCAGTGAGAGAGCCTTCATGGGCAGTGAGAGAGCCTTCATGGGCAGAGAGAGAGTCTTCAGGGGCAGTGAGAGAGCCTTCATGGGCAGTGAGAGAGCCTTCATGGGCAGAGAGAGAGCCTTCAGGGGCAGTGAGAGAGCCTTCAGGGGCAGAGAGAGAAAGCCTTCAGGGGCAGTGAGAGAGTCTTCAGGGGCAGAGAGAGAGAGAGCCTTCAGGGGCAGAGAGAGAGAGAGCCTTCAGGGGCAGTGAGAGAGCCTTCAGGGGCAGAGAGAGAGAGAGCCTTCAGGGGCAGTGAGAGAGCCTTCAGGGGCAGAGAGAGAGTCTTCAGGGGCAGAAAGAGAGAGAGCCTTCAGGGGCAGAGAGAGAGCCTTCAGGGGCAGAGAGAGAGCCTTCAGGGGTAGAGAGAGAGAGCCTTCAGGGGAAGTGAGAGAGTCTTCAGGGGCAGAGAGAGAGCCTTCAGGGGCAGAGAGAGAGTCTTCAGGGGCAGAAAGAGAGAGAGCCTTCAGGGGCAGAGAGAGCCTTCAGGGGCAGAGAGAGAGCCTTCAGGGGCAGAGATAGAGAGAGCCTTCAGGGCAGTGAGAGAGCCTTCAGGGGCAGAGAGAGAGCCTTCAGGGGCAGAGAGAGAGAGCCTTCAGGGGCAGTGAGAGAGCCTTCAGGGGCAGAGAGAGAGAGCCTTCAGGGGCAGAGAGAGAGAGCCTTCAGGGGCAGTGAGAGAGCCTTCAGGGGCAGAGAGAGAGAGCCTTCAGGGGCAGAGAGAGAGAGCCTTCAGGGGCAGTGAGAGAGCCTTCAGGGGCAGAGAGAGAGAGCCTTCAGGGGCAGTGAGAGAGCCTTCAGGGGCAGAGAGAGAGCCTTCAGGGCAGTGATAGAGTCTTCAGGGGCAGAGAGAGAGCCTTCAGGGGCAGAGAGAGAGCCTTCAGGGGCAGAGAGAGAGCCTTCAGGGGCAGAGAGAGAGAGAGCCTTCAGGGCAGTGAGAGAGGCTTCAGGGGCAGAGAGAGAGAGCCTTCAGGGCAGAGAGAGAGCCTTCAGGGGCAGTGAGAGAGAGAGCCTTCAGGGCAGAGAGAGAGCCTTCAGGCCAGTGAGAGAGTCTTCAGGGCAGAGAGAGAGCCTTCAGGGGCAGAGAGAGAGCCTTCAGGGCAGAGAGAGAGCCTTCAGGCCAGTGAGAGAGCCTTCAGGGCAGAGAGAGTCTTCAGGGCAGTGAGAGAGCCTTCAGGGCAGAGAGAGAGCCTTCAGGGGCAGAGAGAGAGCCTTCAGGGCAGAGAGAGAGCCTTCAGGCCAGTGAGAGAGCCTTCAGGGCAGAGAGAGTCTTCAGGGCAGTGAGAGAGCCTTCAGGGGCAGTGAGAGAGCCTTCAGGGGCAGAGAGACAGCCTTCATGGGCAGAGAGAGAGCCTTCAGGCCAGTGTTAGAGCCTTCAGGGGCAGTGAGAGAGCCTTCAGGGCAGTGAGAGAGCCTTCAGGGGCAGAGAGAGAGTCTTCAGGGGCAGAGAGAGAGCCTTCAGGGCAGTGAGAGAGTCTTCAGGGGCAGAGCGAGAGCCTTCAGGGCAGTGAGAGAGCCTTCAGGGGCAGAGAGAGAGAGCCTTCAGGGGCAGAGAGAGAGCCTTCAGGGGCAGTGAGAGAGAGAGTCTTCAGGGGCAGAGAGAGAGCCTTCATGCCAGTGTTAGAGCCTTCAGGGGCAGTGAGAGAGCCTTCAGGGCAGTGAGAGAGCCTTCATGGGCAGAGAGAGAGTCTTCAGGGGCAGTGAGAGAGCCTTCATGGGCAGTGAGAGAGCCTTCATGGGCAGAGAGAGAGCCTTCAGGGGCAGTGAGAGAGCCTTCAGGGGCAGAGAGAGAAAGCCTTCAGGGGCAGTGAGAGAGTCTTCAGGGGCAGAGAGAGAGAGAGCCTTCAGGGGCAGAGAGAGAGAGAGCCTTCAGGGGCAGTGAGAGAGCCTTCAGGGGCAGAGAGAGAGAGAGCCTTCAGGGGCAGTGAGAGAGCCTTCAGGGGCAGAGAGAGAGTCTTCAGGGGCAGAAAGAGAGAGAGCCTTCAGGGGCAGAGAGAGAGCCTTCAGGGGCAGAGAGAGAGCCTTCAGGGGTAGAGAGAGAGAGCCTTCAGGGGAAGTGAGAGAGTCTTCAGGGGCAGAGAGAGAGCCTTCAGGGGCAGAGAGAGAGTCTTCAGGGGCAGAAAGAGAGAGAGCCTTCAGGGGCAGAGAGAGCCTTCAGGGGCAGAGAGAGAGCCTTCAGGGGCAGAGATAGAGAGAGCCTTCAGGGCAGTGAGAGAGCCTTCAGGGGCAGAGAGAGAGCCTTCAGGGGCAGAGAGAGAGAGCCTTCAGGGGCAGTGAGAGAGCCTTCAGGGGCAGAGAGAGAGAGCCTTCAGGGGCAGAGAGAGAGAGCCTTCAGGGGCAGTGAGAGAGCCTTCAGGGGCAGAGAGAGAGAGCCTTCAGGGGCAGAGAGAGAGAGCCTTCAGGGGCAGTGAGAGAGCCTTCAGGGGCAGAGAGAGAGAGCCTTCAGGGGCAGTGAGAGAGCCTTCAGGGGCAGAGAGAGAGCCTTCAGGGCAGTGATAGAGTCTTCAGGGGCAGAGAGAGAGCCTTCAGGGGCAGAGAGAGAGCCTTCAGGGGCAGAGAGAGAGCCTTCAGGGGCAGAGAGAGAGAGAGCCTTCAGGGCAGTGAGAGAGGCTTCAGGGGCAGAGAGAGAGAGCCTTCAGGGCAGAGAGAGAGCCTTCAGGGGCAGTGAGAGAGAGAGCCTTCAGGGCAGAGAGAGAGCCTTCAGGCCAGTGAGAGAGTCTTCAGGGCAGAGAGAGAGCCTTCAGGGGCAGAGAGAGAGCCTTCAGGGCAGAGAGAGAGCCTTCAGGCCAGTGAGAGAGCCTTCAGGGCAGAGAGAGTCTTCAGGGCAGTGAGAGAGCCTTCAGGGCAGAGAGAGAGCCTTCAGGGGCAGAGAGAGAGCCTTCAGGGCAGAGAGCCTTCAGGCCAGTGAGAGAGCCTTCAGGGCAGAGAGAGTCTTCAGGGCAGTGAGAGAGCCTTCAGGGGCAGTGAGAGAGCCTTCAGGGGCAGAGAGACAGCCTTCATGGGCAGAGAGAGAGCCTTCAGGCCAGTGTTAGAGCCTTCAGGGGCAGTGAGAGAGCCTTCAGGGCAGTGAGAGAGCCTTCAGGGGCAGAGAGAGAGTCTTCAGGGGCAGAGAGAGAGCCTTCAGGGCAGTGAGAGAGTCTTCAGGGGCAGAGCGAGAGCCTTCAGGGCAGTGAGAGAGCCTTCAGGGGCAGAGAGAGAGAGCCTTCAGGGGCAGAGAGAGAGCCTTCAGGGGCAGTGAGAGAGAGAGTCTTCAGGGGCAGAGAGAGAGCCTTCATGCCAGTGTTAGAGCCTTCAGGGGCAGTGAGAGAGCCTTCAGGGCAGTGAGAGAGCCTTCAGGGGCAGAGAGAGAGCCTTCAGGGGCAGTGAGAGAGAGAGTCTTCAGGGGCAGAGAGAGAGAGAGCCTTCAGGGGCAGTGAGAGAGAGAGTCTTCAGGGGCAGTGAGAGAGAGAGAGCCTTCAGGGGCAGAGAGAGAGAGAGCCTTCAGGGGCAGTGAGAGAGAGAGTCTTCAGGGGCAGTGAGAGAGAGAGAGCCTTCAGGGGCAGAGAGAGAGAGAGAGTCTTCAGGGGCAGAGAGAGAGAGAGCCTTCAGGGGCAGAGAGAGAGAGAGAGAGCCTTCAGGGGCAGAGAGAGAGAGAGCCTTCAGGGGCAGAGAGAGAGAGAGTCTTCAGGGGCAGAGAGAGAGAGAGTCTTCAGGGGCAGAGAGAGAGAGAGCCTTCAGGGGCAGAGAGAGAGAGAGAGTCTTCAGGGGCAGAGAGAGAGAGAGTCTTCAGGGGCAGAGAGAGAGCCTTCAGGGGCAGAGAGAGAGAGAGAGTCTTCAGGGGCAGAGAGAGAGAGAGCCTTCAGGGGCAGAGAGAGAGAGAGCCTTCAGGGGCAGTGAGAGAGAGAGTCTTCAGGGGCAGTGAGAGAGAGAGAGCCTTCAGGGGCAGAGAGAGAGAGAGAGTCTTCAGGGGCAGAGAGAGAGAGAGCCTTCAGGGGCAGAGAGAGAGAGAGCCTTCAGGGGCAGAGAGAGAGAGAGAGTCTTCAGGGGCAGAGAGAGAGAGAGCCTTCAGGGGCAGAGAGAGAGAGAGCCTTCAGGGGCAGAGAGAGAGCCTTCAGGGGCAGAGAGAGAGAGAGTCTTCAGGGGCAGAGAGAGAGAGAGCCTTCAGGGGCAGAGAGAGAGCCTTCAGGGGCAGAGAGAGAGAGAGCCTTCAGGGGCAGAGAGAGAGCCTTCAGGGGCAGAGAGAGAGCCTTCAGGGGCAGAGAGAGAGAGCCTTCAGGGGCAGTGAGAGAGTCTTCAGGGCAGTGAGAGAGAGAGAGCCTTCAGGGGCAGTGAGAGAGAGAGAGCCTTCAGGGGCAGAGAGAGGGAGCCTTCAGGGGCAGTGAGAGAGCCTTCAGGGGCAGTGAGAGAGCCTTCAGGGGCAGTGAGAGAGCCTTCAGGGGCAGTGAGAGAGTCTTCATGGCAGTGAGAGAGCCTTCAGGGGCAGAGAGAGAGCCTGCAGGGCAGAGAGAGAGAGAGAGCCTTCAGGGGCAGTGAGAGAGAGAGCCTTCAGGGGCAGAGAGAGAGAGAGAGCCTTCAGGGGCAGAGAGAGAGAGAGAGCCTTCAGGGGCAGTGAGAGAGAGAGCCTTCAGGGGCAGTGAGAGAGCCTTCACGGGCAGTGAGAGAGCCTTCAGGGGCAGAGAGAGAGCCTTCAGGGCAGAGAGAGAGAGAGCCTTCAGGGCAGAGAGAGAGCCTTCAGGGGCAGATAGAGAGCCTTCAGGGCAGAGAGAGAGCCTTCAGGGGCAGTGAGAGAGCCTTCAGGGGCAGATAGAGAGCCTTCAGGGCAGAGAGAGAGCCTTCAGGGGCAGTGAGAGAGCCTTCAGGGGCAGAGAGAGAGCCTTCAGGGCAGAGAGAGAGCCTTCAGGGGCAGAGTGAGAGAGAGAGCCTTCAGGGGCAGTGAGAGAGCCTTCAGGGGCAGTGAGAGAGCCTTCAGGGGCAGAGAGAGAGCCTTCAGGGCAGAGAGAGAGCCTTCAGGGGCAGAGAGAGAGAGAGAGCCTTCAGGGGCAGAGAGAGAGAGAGCCTTCAGGGGCAGTGAGAGAACCTTCAGGGGCAGAGAAAGAGCCTTCAGGGGCAGTGAGAGAGCCTTCATGGGCAGAGAGAGAGCCTTCGGGGGCAGAGAGAGAGCCTTCAGGGGCAGAGAGAGAGCCTTCAGGGGCAGAGAGAGAGCCTTCATGGGCAGAGAGAGAGAGCCTTCAGGGGCAGTGAGAGAGCCTTCATGGGCAGAGAGAGAGCCTTCATGGGCAGAGAGAGAGAGCCTTCAGGGGCAGTGAGAGAGCCTTCATGGGCAGTGAGAGAGCCTTCATGGGCAGAGAGAGAGCCTTCATGGGCAGAGAGAGAGAGCCTTCAGGGGCAGTGAGAGAGCCTTCATGGGCAGAGAGAGAGAGCCTTCAGGGGCAGTGAGAGAGCCTTCAGGGGCAGAGAGAGAGAGCCTTCAGGGGCAGTGAGAGAGCCTTCATGGGCAGAGAGAGAGAGTCTTCATGGGCAGAGAGAGAGCCTTCATGGGCAGAGAGAGAGAGCCTTCAGGGGCAGTGAGAGAGCCTTCATGGGCAGAGAGAGAGAGCCTTCATGGGCAGAGAGAGAGCCTTCAGGGGCAGTGAGAGAGAGCCTTCAGGGGCAGAGAGAGAGCCTTCATGGGCAGTGAGAGAGCCTTCATGGGCAGTGAGAGAGCCTTCATGGGCAGAGAGAGAGTCTTCAGGGGCAGTGAGAGAGCCTTCATGGGCAGTGAGAGAGCCTTCATGGGCAGAGAGAGAGCCTTCAGGGGCAGTGAGAGAGCCTTCAGGGGCAGATAGAGAGCCTTCAGGGCAGAGAGAGAGCCTTCAGGGGCAGTGAGAGAGCCTTCAGGGGCAGAGAGAGCCTTCAGGGCAGAGAGAGAGCCTTCAGGGGCAGAGTGAGAGAGAGAGCCTTCAGGGGCAGTGAGAGAGCCTTCAGGGGCAGTGAGAGAGCCTTCAGGGGCAGAGAGAGAGCCTTCAGGGCAGAGAGAGAGCCTTCAGGGGCAGAGAGAGAGAGAGAGCCTTCAGGGGCAGTGAGAGAACCTTCAGGGGCAGAGAGAGAGCCTTCAGGGGCAGAGAGAGAGAGAGCCTTCATGGGCAGAGAGAGAGCCTTCGGGGGCAGAGAGAGAGCCTTCAGGGGCAGAGAGAGAGCCTTCAGGGGCAGAGAGAGAGCCTTCATGGGCAGAGAGAGAGCCTTCAGGGGCAGTGAGAGAGCCTTCATGGGCAGAGAGAGAGCCTTCATGGGCAGAGAGAGAGTCTTCATGGGCAGAGAGAGAGCCTTCATGGGCAGAGAGAGAGAGCCTTCAGGGGCAGTGAGAGAGCCTTCATGGGCAGAGAGAGAGAGCCTTCATGGGCAGAGAGAGAGCCTTCAGGGGCAGTGAGAGAGAGCCTTCAGGGGCAGAGAGAGAGCCTTCATGGGCAGTGAGAGAGAGAGCCTTCAGGGGCAGTGAGAGAGCCTTCATGGGCAGTGAGAGAGCCTTCATGGGCAGAGAGAGAGCCTTCATGGGCAGAGAGAGAGAGCCTTCAGGGGCAGTGAGAGAGCCTTCATGGGCAGAGAGAGAGAGCCTTCATGGGCAGAGAGAGAGCCTTCAGGGGCAGAGAGAGAGAGCCTTCAGGGGCAGTGAGAGAGCCTTCATGGGCAGAGAGAGAGAGTCTTCATGGGCAGAGAGAGAGCCTTCATGGGCAGAGAGAGAGAGCCTTCAGGGGCAGTGAGAGAGCCTTCATGGGCAGAGAGAGAGAGCCTTCATGGGCAGAGAGAGAGCCTTCAGGGGCAGTGAGAGAGAGCCTTCAGGGGCAGAGAGAGAGCCTTCATGGGCAGTGAGAGAGCCTTCATGGGCAGTGAGAGAGCCTTCATGGGCAGAGAGAGAGTCTTCAGGGGCAGTGAGAGAGCCTTCATGGGCAGTGAGAGAGCCTTCATGGGCAGAGAGAGAGCCTTCAGGGGCAGTGAGAGAGCCTTCAGGGGCAGAGAGAGAGAGCCTTCAGGGGCAGTGAGAGAGTCTTCAGGGGCAGAGAGAGAGAGAGCCTTCAGGGGCAGAGAGAGAGAGAGCCTTCAGGGGCAGTGAGAGAGCCTTCAGGGCAGTGAGAGAGCCTTCATGGGCAGTGAGAGAGTCTTCAGGGGCAGAGAGAGCCTTCAGGGGCAGTGAGAGAGCCTTCAGGGGCAGTGAGAGAGAGAGCCTTCATGGGCAGTGAGAGAGCCTTCATGGGCAGAGAGAGAGAGCCTTCAGGGGCAGAGAGAGAGATCCTTCAATTGAATTTTGTTCAAAAATTTCACTGAAATATCTTTTATTTGACTGTATTTACAGTGATAATGTCCCTTGCCGGTTTGTAATTGTATATGGACATAAATAAATGTGTGTGTGTGTGTGTGTGTGTGTGTGTGTGTGTGTGTGTGTGTGTGTGTGTGTGTGTGTGTGTGTGTGTGTGTGTGTGTGTGTGTGTGTGTGTGTGTGTGCGCGTGTGGGTGCGTGCGTGCGTGTCTGTGTGTGTGGGTGCGTGCGTGCGTGCGTGTGTGCGTGTGTGTGTGTGTGTGTGTTTGAGTATGCATGTATGCATGTCTCAAGGTGTATGACTGGACCACAACAACAACTGGTTTTGATAGTTCTTCAGTGAGCTGGATGCAATCCTACCTGGAGGGGACGGTACACTACCCCCCCCCCCCTCCCAGTGAGCTGTGGTGTTCCACAAGGAAGCATATTAGGACCTTTACTGTTCCTAATTTATGCAAATGACATGTCATCAGCTTTTGACTGCAACTTGTTCCTGTTCACGGACGACTCGGCCCTGCTGGTCTCTGACAGGGACAAGTTGCAGGTTGAAAAAGCCCTCAGCTCTGAACTCGGCAGAATCTGCACCTGGCTCGCTGATAACAAACTATCATTACACCTGGGTAAAAAGGAATCCATTCTCTTTGGATCAAATAACAAACGCAGCAAGGCCAATGGCTTCTCTGTTACAGTGGGTGACAATATTGTCACAAGGAAAGATGAAATTACCTTTGTTTATTATGTTCTCTCTTTCTTACACAGTACCGTATATTTGTATGTCTTGTATGTCATAAATGTCTTGATGAATTGAAAATGGAGGACCCTTATGTAAACAAGACGAAAGTCTTTTTCTGGTCTTCATCCTCTTAGCAGTTGTTTGTATTGAGCTGTACTGTATTGTACCCATTCTGCAATTTGTTAATAAAGTTTTCAATCAATCAATCAATCAACAGCACCTTTGTGATTCAGGAGAGTTAACTTTCTCCACCCTTCAGTAACTATGGAGAGAAAAACTCATGCATGAGACCAGTCTCGTCGTTTTCCTAACTCCACTTAAACCAATTACACCTCAGACCCGCCCCCTGGCCCCGCCCCCTGCGCCCGCCCCCTAACAGGGGAGAAGGCTGCAGACTGAATAGAGTGGCGCCCTCTCCTGGATGCCCCATGCTTCAGTTCATAGTGTGAATACACAAAAAAATTAAGAAAATACCACACAATTTATGAAATTCTAGAGTTGGGCCACACATTGCAATCAGTATTTCTAAACACAAACATCTCCCTCGGAACCCTTAATCTGTGACATCATCAAGGTTGTTAGCCTACAATCTCAAACGGAGGACTGACGTTGTGGAAAGTTTGTTTGAACTGAAAGAGTCAACTGAACTTTGTTTTCTCATCCAAGGTGAGCTGATCAGAACCATGAGATCCACCTGGGTGCTCTGAGCTCTCACAGTCAGAACCATGAGATCCACCTGGGTGCTCTGAGCTCTCACAGTCAGATCACTATATACATTTATGCTAACATAAATAAAACTGAAAACACAATAAGAAAAAATGTAATGAAAATAAAATAAGCTATAATGAATGAATCACATCCATCACAGACACCAACATAATACTGAGGAACACAACTCACTCTCATCACATGGTTTCAACAACACTTCTACTTCTCTTAGTTGAGCAACTGGACCAGATGCCTTAGAAATAAACGAGTGGAGAAAGTCTGTTTTGGCCCAGGACACATGTTGATCCACAGGACACAGTATGGTGATCCCAACACCACAGCCAGATGCATCCTTATAAAACACAGAAATTGTGGAAATTGCAAGAAAAAACATTTTGATAAATGGGAGAATATATAATGTGAACAAAACAATGATGTGATGAAATGGACAAAATGTTATGAAATAGGCTACTATACGTTTTCCAATTCAAGTTCAAGTTTCTTTATTAGTTGTCATACAAAAATACAGAATACTTTTATATGAAATGCTTTTTCCTGTTTTGCTCCTGAGAGTGTGCTAGATAAAAATATAAAATATATTTTTTAAAGTATAAAATAGAAAGTCAAAAGTATGTAAACAAGTGTAAACAAAGTGTTCAATATACATATATACAATATACAATGCAGAGTATGAAAAAAAAGTAACTGAGTTACAATACAATATACAGTACAATGCAGAAATGGGATGAGGTACAATTTAGGGTAAGGTGCAATGAGGTATGAGTTGTAGTGCAAATCTCTTTACCAATAAATATAAAGTGTGTTAAAGTGTCTAAAGTGGGTGCTACAGTGAGTTGTTTATTTAAAGTGAGTGTGTACGTGTGGATGTGTGTGCTGTGAATGTATTTGATGGTTTGTTACAGTGTTATTGTCGTTGAGCATCCTGGGCCCCGTTCCCCGTACCTGGCTAACTGAGTTAGCCGGATAATTTCCAGTATAGCCTGACTTAAGCCAGACCTTTCCATTCCCCGACGCTCGATTGTCTAAATCACCATGGTAACAGATCAAAAAGTTTGAGCCTGGTCGAGAGCAGGTTTAAGTTCAGTTAGCTGGATGAACCATGGCCACGCCCCCGCAAAGAAATGCCAGCTCGCTTCCTGAAATGATTCTCACAGTCTAGATCTGCATTATACCATTCTGAATTATGTTCTTGTGCTTCATTCTTCTAGAGGGGGCTTTTGAAATGTGAAATAGACCCAAAATGCTGATACTAAATTCACGTTGTCCTAAATAATGCACGTTATATATACCGTGGCGCTCGCTAGGTGCGATGTACACATTATGTGGTTATTTTAACAACGCGCAGCATTGCAAATGTGAATCCCGCTGGGATATTTTTAATGATTGAAACCTATCGCTCGTTTGGCTCTGATTCCTTTCATATTCTCCGCTGTGGGAGCGCCTGGATTGTGTTTCATTCAAGCATAAAATTGAAGTGTCTATGCGTGGATTGTGGTTTTTGTGGATTATGAATTACGAGGAATCTGAGGATTGTTGAATTGTATCATCACTCACACGTTATTGTGATATTGTAACTGGGATTAATGCATTTGAGAATAAAGAGATAAAACTTCATTCAAAAGAAAAATATTCTAAACACGGGTCTCTTGTCCATTGATCGATACACAATGAATATATCCCGTCTGGCACAGTGGTCCAACGGCCAGTGTTCACTCCTGGCAAGCGGGCGACCGAGTTCGAGACCCCGCGTTTCCAATATAATTTTTTTGGAATATAATATTAATGATTATACGCAAAAGTAGCCTAGTTTTAAGTTAAAATATTATAAATCTACATGCATTGAGGATGTCATTCTTTATATAGCTCTCAACGTGCACCAAATTGAAGTATTTACATTTCAAAAAGAAAACTAGAAGAAGTGGGATTCGAACGCGGGTCGTCTGTGTGAAAGGCAAAATGCTCGACCATCAGACCACGGTGGCAGACAAATGAAACATCAACGATACATCCATCAATGGATAAGAGAGCCGTATCCTTATTCTGAAACTGTTGAACTAATTATTTTCGCTAGCAAGATCTCATTTGATTATCCATTCCATGAACCTACTGCCAGCAGGGCACGTTTAAAGAAATATAATCTGATTGATTGGGGTAATGAGGGACTTATAGATTATGCATTTAACTTGTCGGCGAGGCTATTGAGCCGTACTGCAATCTGTTAATAAAGTTTTAAATCAATCAATCAATCAATGCCGTTAGAAAATCAGGATTTCTGCTCTCGACACTTGCTGTCTTCTCAGCTGAGGCGGGCGCGCGCACTGATCCCGAGTATCAAGTCTGGTTCGAGTTAACAAGACTGAATCCACCTTCGAGGAACAGGAAAATCCCGGCGTCAAACATCGGGTTAATTGAATCTGGATAATGGGACTCTTGATCGACTTAGTTGAACCAGGTACGGGGAATAGGGCCCTGATGGCCTGAGGATAGAAGCTCCTTCTGAGTCTCTCTGTGCTTGCCATGAGACTCCGGTATCGCTTCACTGTCAGTAATTAATTATGCACCACTCTCTAGGCTACTGTCATCTGAATTATGCATGCAAGGTATTTATTTAGTATCACAACATTATTTGGCTATTTTGAACAATACCATCTGCGGAAAGAATAACGTTATGATGATTACACATTTGGAAATATACGGGAAATGTCAACAAACCTTCAACACCAGCCTCAACATCAGCGTCTTTACATGTATGATTTCTCAGGTCTTTTCTTGCTTTCGGTTCAGTTTGCATTCAAACTTCAAACGCGCCGCTCCAGAGATCACTTGGAGGCGGACCGAGACCACTTCAAACAGGTGGACCAGGCTGAGGTTGTTTGGTGTGGACCCGAGTTGGATTACTGTGTTCACACCAGCCCAAAGGAACTGCACCAAGGAGGTAAACGCTCCAGGGTTCAATTCAACCGGACTAAACAAGGCTGGTGTGTGAGCATGTTTATAAAAGTCTTGTCAGTGGGAAATTAGCTTTGTTTTGAACCTTGCTCTTTGTGAGCTCCACCGTGACAGCAGGCAGCATGAGTGAAGATAAAGTTGCTCTACCACGGTGCTGAAAGTGTGCACGGCGACAACACGGCTCTAGCCAGCAGTGCATGTGCGTACGCTGGTGTGTAGACTAGGCTACTTGCCGTGCATTAGTGCATGTATGGTGACTAATAAGAGGACAAAAACATTTTAAGCATGGCCTTATTGAAATGTGGGAAATGTTACTTCTGTTGCTGGATGCAGAACAAAGAGCTAAAATGCGGAACTGTCCGGCACAAATCAGAATCAGAACGTTTGGTCATCCAAGTCTGACTGAAATCTATTTTGCGTCCACTGGGAGTACATTTCAGTCAGTAGACCGATCTATGTTATATGTCCTAAGGCTAGGGACGACGTCCCTGTTCCATAGAGATCCCTATAGCAACCTCCCAGGGACCCTGTCCTCCCAATATTGTTGAGCCAAGCCCCAGCGACCCCCATGTATTGAGTCAGCTACTGTATTCCTGGGCTAGTCAGTTGTGACTGAACCCGTGTGAACTGCTATTTCACCCGAGGCAGTGTGCAGGCCCTAGTGAAAACATTGACATAAGCAGTATTAAGAGTGAAATGCCACCCATTTTTAAGAATTCACATATACAGTGTGTTATTCCTGTGCCCAGGACAGTTCAGTCAATATTTGTGAACTTGCACCACTCTCCTAAGGCTGGAAATCAGAGAGAGAAGAACCCTCAAATTTGTGATGTAAACATAAATAGGCTAAAGAGATATTGCACATCTGGAGCCATGAAACGTTATGTTTAGTTCCAAATGAGGTGTATAGTCTTATATATAATATTATTGACTGTTCTGGTGCAGAATCTAAACCTCATAGAGCTCACACAAACTATTTGTGAGCCCACGAAGTCAGAGCCTCATCCACTGTGTCCAGCTTCAGGAGGGAGTGGTGCGTCTTCACTGACTGAACTGTCATCATGGGGGGCACAGGAATCATATGAATTATTCAAATGAGTGGCATTTTGAAGCCAAGCACTCCGAACTAGATGGGCATGCTCATGATCGGCACCAGGCCTGCAGAACAAAGGTGTCATAACAGTCGAGGAGAAGAGAAGATCTGTCATGCAGATTTTAACACACACACATGCGATGGGCGACCCACAGGAACACACACACACACACACACACACACACGCACAGAGTTACTGAATGAAATGTTCTCTGCACCTCCCATCCCGTCGTCCTTCCCCCCAAGGGCAGCCGGGAGCAGACAAGGGCTGCAGCGTGCGCCGCGCCAGGGGACCAATCCAAGTGCTCCTGTCCATCTTCATCAGGGATGCGACAGCGATCTGTTGTGCATGTTTTTCCATTGGGTTTATCTTATCGGGAGGGGAAACCCTTGCGAGCACGGGGAGAACATGCAAACTCCCTTTGGCCCTGGACATACCCCACCTGGGTACCTGGCAACGCGGCAACCTGGTCCCCAAGCGGGAATCGAACCAGGACCTTCTAACTGTGAGGCGACAGTGTTAACCACTACACCAGGTTAGGGTTGTGTTCATGAACAGCGTTTTACTTCTCGTCATGGCAACATGGCGTCGGTCGTAGTTGTATCCCATCTAGCGGTGTTGGAAAGTAACTAAGTATTTCTACTCAAGTACTGTACTTAAGTACAATTCGAGCTACTTGTACTTTACATGACTGTTTTCATTTTAACTTTATACTCTTGCTCCACTACATTTTAAAGGAAATGTTGTACTTTTTACTCCACTACATTTATCTGAACCCATCAGTTACTAGTTACTTTGAAGAAAAAGATTTAGCAAGATAATGGTCTTTCAATGGAATTTCAATGGGGCTTCAGAAAGAGCCACAGCACTGAAACTTCTCTTACTAAAATAATTAGTGACCTCAGACTAAACTCAGGTGCAAATAAAGTCTCAATTCTCGTCCTATTAGATCTAAGAGCAGCGTTCGACACGATTGACTCTACTTCCTCTCATAAGGCTGAGATCCTTCAACAAGGATGTTGAGGATGTTCTATGAGTTGTGGTGGTGGGCGCCTTCTTGTATGCAGTGACCTGCTGGGGCAGCGGACTGAGGGCGGGGGACACAAACAGGCTGGAAAAGCTGGTCAGGAAGGCCAGTAACGTGGTGGGAGTGGAGCTAGACTCTCTTTTTGATTTTGACTACCTAAATGTTTATTGTGAGTGATGTGTAGTGCTGCATTTCCCTCGGGATCAATAAAGTACCTCTATTCTATTCCATTCTATGACCATGATATCCTAATAAATCGTAAAAAAAAAATTGTTGGTCTTTCTGACTATGTATTAAACTGGTTCAGAACATATATCAAAGGGAGAAAATATTACGTCAGGCTTGGAGATCATGCTTCTGAGAAACATGACACCTACTTTGGAGTTCCACAGGGGAGCTGCCTTAGTCCATTATCTGCCACTTGGGAACATCATTAGAAAACACAATGTATGTTTCCATAGCTACGCAGATGACACACAATTGTACATCTCCGCTGAACCGAATGATCCCACAGATATCCCCTTTCTGCCTGTCTCTTAGCAATAAGAAATGGATGACAAACAACTTCATAAAATGAAATGAGGACAAAACTGAAATCCTACTAGTTTGCCCCATTTCAAAAAGACAAGTGTTGTGAGAATCAGATGAGCCATGAGGGGGGTAGGCAGATATTTTTTTCTAAATTGTTGCCTTACGAGGAGTAGTAGTAGTAGTGTTACTTTGCAATATCCTAGCATTATGACAAATATATGACCACCATTTACATTTCTCAAAAACAGACCCCCCCCCCCCCCCCCTACTCCTCCAATGCCATTCATATAACTCTTGCTAAACCTCATGTGTGACATCTGGTGGCATCTAGTCCTTTAAAAAGGTTTTATAAAAGGCAATGGTAGGCAAACTCGTTGACCAGTTTAGTGGCACGGTCAGAAGGTGTCATTGTGGATTCATCTCTTTTGGGGAAATATCTGCCACAGACAGCATTATGTCTGGTTTATTTATTTATTAGCAGTGTACCTGCTAAAGATGAAATATTGATGATTACTCATCAGCTTGCTCCTGTGCTCGAGGTCCAGGTAGGTCCCTCTCACAACGGCAGTCTACAAAGAAAGTAGTTTTATCCTGCTCTTTTCAAATGTAAGACTAGGAGTCATTCATTCGTGATATTACCATAAAGCAATTATTGGAATTATATGCATATGGTCTTGAATTAGAATAGAGTTAAATGCTCCGACTAGTTAAACAAACAAAGGTTTAACAAGCTAGCAAATTAAAGGCCCAGTCCATAATCCAAATGTAAACAAATGGGTCGCCCTAGAGACAAAAATGTTATGGTGAAGAGGTACGTTTTTAGCTAATTCTAGCTTCCTTAATGTCCATAAGTAGTGTGTTCCATAACTTTGGTGCATAGTTTGCAAAGGCTGCGTCCCATATTCTCCTTAGGCTGTGGTTTGGAACCTTCAATAGACCAGTAGTAGATGGTCGCAATGTTCTAGAAGGCACATAGTTGACTAGAGAATTTGCAATGTAGCTTGGTCCTGTTCCATTTAGTGCTTTGTATACCGTCCGTAACCCAGAGGGTATAAGACCTGGAAGCGTGAATACTTTCGACAACAAATGTTTGTTTCCGCGTGCGAGTTTTGCGCTCTGATTGGCCAGGTCATGTGACATGTGCGCCAATCGTGGGACAGCAAGTTCTGCGCCTATTTCCGGGTCTAACAGGCTGCAAACTACCTGCCGTTCTATCGCCATGCTCTAAGACAAACTCTAACCTTAACCAACTTCGAAAGAGCGCCTAAGCTTAACCAGTGTAGAAACAGGCGGTCCCACGATTGGGCGTACATGACCAGAAATGACCTGGCCAATCAAAAGTATTCAGGCGACCTGCGTTTCTACATAACATTTACATTTAGTCATTTAGCTGATGCTTTTATCCAGAGTTACTTACAAATGGTGTACAAGTCAGCAGGAGGGGTGCAGCAACACAAGTTGTATTGTTTGTATAGCAGTGCCGAACATGAGTGCATAGTAGTATAGACATAATTAGTATAGTAGTTTCAATGGCCCCCAGGAGCCAGGACAGAGAATAGCCTGCTTCGTTTCAATGGCCCCCCAGGAGCCAGGACAGAGAATAGCCTGCTTCGTTTTAATGGCCCCCCAGGAGCCAGGACAGAGAATAGCCTGCTTCGTTTCAATGGCCCCCCAGGAGCCAGGACAGAGAATAGCCTGCTTCGTTTTAATGGCCCCCCAGGAGCCAGGACAGAGAATAGCCTGCTTCGTTTCAATGGCCCCCCAGGAGCCAGGACAGAGAATAGCCTGCTTCATTTCAATGGCCCCCCAGGAGCCAGGACAGAGAATAGCCTGCTTCATTTCAATGGCCCCCCAGGAGCCAGGACAGAGAATAGCCTGCTTCATTTCAATGGCCCCCCAGGACGCCTGTATATTTTCCCTAACGGAGTTGCACTTCCGCGTTCGGTTTGCGCAATCTGATTGGCCACTGACGTTTTTTTCAGCGCCAATCGCGTTACTCCTAACAAACTGGTTAAGCTTGGCGACTCTTTCGAAGACGCTCTCTTTCGAAGTTGGTTAAGGTTCGGGTTAGGGTTAGTTGGTTAAGGTTAGGGTTAGTTGGTTAAGGTTAGGGTAACAGCCTGCTGGCACAATTGTTAGGAGTAACACGAATGGCGCTGAAAAAATCACGCAAACCGAACACGGAAGTGCAACTCCGTCCGGAAAATATACGCGCAGCCAGGACAGAGAATAGCCTGCTTCATTTCAATGGCCCCCCAGGAGCCAGGACAGAGAATAGCCTGCTTCATTTCAATGACCCCCCAGGAGCCCGAAGAGGAGTGGGTCTCAGGCGACCTGAAGATACAGAACGTAGGAGTCTTGAGGGAGTGTAGTTAGAGACCATTGCCTGGAGGTAGGAGGGAGCCGTTCCCCTTGTTGCACGAAATGTCAGGTAAAGAACCTTGAAGCGGATTCGTGTGACAATGGGAAGCCAGTGCAGCTCTCTGAGAAGTGGGGTGACGTGGGCTGACTTTGGGAGAGATCAGGTAGGCCTCTACGTTCTGAATGAGTTGAAGTGCCTTGGTGGTGCAGGCCAATAAAACCAACTAGCAGTAAATTGCAATAGTCGAGGCGAGACATGACTGTTGATTGCAGAAGGAGTTGGGTGGCTTCTTTTTGCAGAAACAGGTGGATCCTTCTCACGTTGCTCAGGAAGATTCTGCAGGTTCTGGTTGTTGAGGCAATGTGAGCGGAGAGATCCAGCCAGCAGTGGTGGAAGAAGTACACAGTTCCTTTACTTGAGTAAAAGAAATACCAAGATAAAATAGTACTCTTGTAAAAGTAAGTCTTCCATTCAAATTCTACTTAAGTAAAAGTAGAGAAGTATTTTCTATTGAATCTACTTAAGTATTCTACGTGATTTTTGTGTATTCCAGTGCTTGGGAGCATTCACACCTAGATTATTTGTTAAAGTGGTATGTGGTTCAGTTATGCTGCTCTGATTACATCCTCTTGAAGTTTGACAGTCTTCAAATGTGAAAGTATATAATCTTCATAAATGTTTGCCTTGTTTTGTATGCAAAATATTTTTCTTCAAACTAGTAACTGATGGCTTCAGATAAATGTAGTGGAGTAAAAAGTACAATATTTCCTTTGAAATGTAGGAAGTAAAAGTACAAAGTTCCCTAAAATAAAAATACTCAAGGCTAAGGTTTTTCCTTTACCTAAAGATACCAAAGCTGCTTTTAATGAGGGAAATTATAGACCTATAAGTATTTTACCTGTCTTCAAATCATGGAAAGGTTGGTGCATTCTCAAATTCAAGAGTATTTTGTTTCAAACAAGCTTGCAACAGATTCTCAACATGACTATTATAATAATAATAATAATAATAATAATAATAATAATAATAATAATAATAATAATAATAATAATAATATAATAATAATAATAATAATAATAATAATAATAATAATAATAATAATAATAATAATAATGGCTTGGATTTATATAGCGCTCTTCATGACACCCAGAGCGCTTCACAGAGTCCATTATTCGTTCATACACAGTCATACCGGTGGTGGTAAGCTACAATTGCAGCCAGAGCTGCCCTGAGGCAGACTCACGGAAGCGTGGCGAATAATCATCGCCTACGGCCCCTCCGACCACCACCAACATTCATTCACATGCATACACATTCATACGAGGCAAGTAGATTAAGTGTCTTGCCCAAGGACACAACGGCAATGGGATGGACATGGGCTTGAGCGGGATTCGAACCACCAACCCTATAGAGCTGGTCACTCTACTTCTACTGCCTTGATACAGATGACTGATGACTGGCTTAAAGCTATAGATAACTCTATGCTGGTGGGAGCTGTGCTGTTAGATTTTAGTGCTGCATTTGATGTGCTGGACCATTCTCTACTGGTTGAGAAACTTAAATGTTATGGTTTTAACTCTTCTGCTTTAAAGTGGATACTAAGTTGTTTGTCCTCTAATCACAGAAGGTGTATCTAAATGGCAGCCTGTCCAGTAGCAGAGGTCTAGAGTGTGGCATTCTGCAAGGAAGTTGCCTATAGGACCTTTGCTCTTCTCTGTATTTACTAATGACCTAGCTTGGGCTACCAAATGTGCTACAACAGTTCTTTATGCAGATGATTCGATATTGTATTACGCTGCACCATCATGCAATGTACTTAATGAAATTTTGAGCAGAGAACTTAAAGTTGTGCATGACTGGGTAGTATGTAATAGACCAAATAGAATAGTCCTTAATATCTCCAAGACTAAATGTATTGTGCTGGGAACAAGACACAGGTTATCTACAAATCCAAAGCTTCATTTAAACTTGTGTAATTCAGCAGTTCAACAAGTTGAAAGTACTAAACTCCTTGAAGTGATGCTGGATTGCACTCTGTCTTGGTCTCAGCATATTCATTATATTGTTTTGAAAATGGGAAGAGCAATTGGTATTTCCAGGAAATGTGCTTCTTTTGTTGCCCGTCCCCTTTTATGTGAGATAGTGCAAAGTTTAGATTTATGTCATCTTGACTATTGCTCTGCGATGTGGTCATCTGCTGCCAGTGGTGACCTCAGGAAGCTCCAGGGGGTCCAGAACAGGGCAGCATGGTTGGTACTGGGCTGCTCACTAAGGTTTAATGTGAGCCGTATGCATGCCCGCCTCTCTTGGCTTAACGTTGAAAATAGATTGTCTTTTAATATACTTGTGTTGTTCAAGTTGGTTATGAGCAGTAAAACTCCTGTTTTTATACATAAACAGATTGTTTTTAGTAATACTGTGCATGAGCATTACACTAGAGGTTCCAGTAGTGGGCAGCTTGAATTGCCAGGTCCTAGAACAAACGCTTTAAGAGATCTTTTATTTTTAGATCATTAACTCTTTGGAATAACCTGCCTCAAAACCTCTGCTGCATTTACAGTAGATTAACTTTTTAAAATAATCTTAAATTGTATTTAACACTGTAAAGTATTTAAAATTTTTATTTTGTTTTCTGTTTCTGTGCTTTCATGTCATTTTAGCCATCTTAATTGTTAGTTTCATTATGCATTGTGTGTCGAGTACTGACTTTTAATCTTTTTTTTTGTGTGGACCCCAGGAAGACTAGCTGGTTGCTATGGCACCAGCTAATGGGGATACGTAATAAAATAAAATAAAATAAAATCAAGTACAATCTTGAGGTACTTTGGGTAGTTTACACTGGAATTCAGCAGTGCAGTCTGGCTGTTTTTGTATAGCAAGCATATTGGGAAGAAGGCTACATTGCGGTGGGGAGGATTCAGCCAGCAAGTGAAGTAGCAATGGACAGAGCCTTCTTGACTTCTCAACCTGCTTGCTATACAAAAACAGCCAGACTGCACTGCTGGACTCCAGTGTTCCTGCTGCCCATATTCAACATTTTTGTTGGTTTGATTGACACGCCAAAGGAAAACGTGATAGCAGACTCTACGAATTGTTTGTAGAAAAGAAACTTAGGTGACTTGTCAACCTGGAATTTTACCTGAGCTAAGAATTGACTATTGCAGTGGCAGATAATTTCACAAGATATGGAACAAGCATATCAGCCTGTGTAGACGTCGCTATCATGAATCTCTTATACAGAAGATAAAAGGAATCGTTGACCGTAGCTAATAGTGTTAAAGTAGCCACACCCCTTTCCTGTCTGGACTTACAGGAGGATTGATTGATTGAAAACTTTATTAACAGATTGCAGAATGGGTACAATACAGTACAGCTCAATACAAACTGCTAAGAGGACGAAGACCAGAAAAAGACTTTCGTCTTGTTTACATAAGGGTCCTTCATTTTCAATTCATCAAGACATTTATGACATACAAGACATACAAATATACGGCACTGTGTAAGAAAGAGAACATCATAAAAAAAAAAAATAGAAATCTGAAGGGGAAGAAACTGTACATTAGAGGGGGTTGGGTGGGGTGGGGGAGGATTTTGACATTTACAGGGGCCAGTTTCTAATTGCAGCCACCCGTAGGTGGTCTTTAAGAGCGGTTTTAATGTTGAGACTATGGGATTTTTGCATAGGAGAAAACTAAATCATTTCAATATTTTTTTGTTATATTCAATATTTTAAATATTGACATTCACCAGCCATGGTTTCTCACACACCAAGCTACAACAGAAACGTTCTTATTATTAAAGATTGCCACTCAAAAACATGTTTTTTTATGGTTAACTCCTCTTGGAAGCATGACTTTGACTATTCAGATTGTTATTCGTACAGAACGTCAGAGTGCCTTTTTCACATTCTTCCCCTGGAGAGGAGAGCTTCTCTCTGTACTTGAAATCTGAGTTGCATGTGTGATGTCACTAATAGGTAGAACCTCTCATGATCCAATATGTGGTAACTTGACATCTATAACTTCAGCATACACAGAAATGTGCATATTCATAGATCCTTGCATTCCCAATTAGGGTAAAGGTGTAGAGATGCTGCTAAGGCATTTTTAGAAGTTTATTGAACAATTTGCTGGGAAAACCCACATTTATACCAATTGCTCTTCCATATAATCTTTACATTTTTTTCATAGATTTGAATGACAGAAATCAATTACATTTTACCGGTGGGGGTGGAGTAACTGTGACAAGCGGTATGATCAGGGGTACTTGAACTAACAGATGATGTCCACTAGAGGGAACCCCACCACAACGAGTTGTCCTCAAAAGATACACTAACAACTCAGGAGCAGAAAGCAAAGGAGAGGTCAGGCAGCATTCGCACTCAATTCCTGTAATCATACAGTGATACAGGAATAGCAAGTATCATTCCAATGATTAATGTATTATGACAGTTGTGCTCGTGGCATTGAGGCGGCTGGAATCAGAAATACAAGACTCTGCCAGTCTGGTTTTAAAAATGTATTATGAACTCATAGGAGAGAGAGACAATCAAATCAAAGTCTGTTTAGCTGGAGTAGAAGCAAAGCTTTTTTTGTATAGGAATGTGACCAGCATGGGGCCGGTAAGGAGGACACAGCACGGGACAGAGTGAATAACAGCAAATGTGTGCCAGGTAGGGGTATCTTTGATATATAAAAAGGCTCACAGTTGGAAACTTGTAAATATGAGTAACATGAACATGTTCACATCAAAAAGATTGGGAGCAGAGTTTGAATGAAGATGCAACATGTTCACAAATATTTATAATGAATTACATGGATATTATGATGGACAATGCTCTTTGCCTATAAAGTGCTATGAGATACATGATGTTATAAGTAATTATGAACCGTCTATGCACGATTATAAGTATAATGCATTATGAGTGTGTTACACCGTTTAATAAATAATGCATTCTAGACACAGGCTTCATAGTACAGTAAGTGTTACTCTGGAACAGAGTAAATGAAACTAAAAGTAAATAAAACAAAAATATTTGTTATAAACCAAATGTATATATTTGAGATAGTTCATTGAGGACACTTTCTTGGCACAATGTATAATCATAAAAAAATCCAAAACACATGCCTAATATTTTAATTGCTCATTGAGTCACATAACACTGGATTGCATAGTGGCACTACGTACTGATCTAGAGTCAGCTTCAGTCTGCTTTGAATAAAGTCATGAGGACAAGCGTTCCTGGTCACTGACCCCAGATCAGCACTTGAGTTAAACTACGACTGTTGGAGCCAAAAAGCCTTTGTTTATTTCGTTTTATTTGTACTCACGGTGCAGAGGTGTGGCATTTTCAGTCACCATGGCAACCACCACAGGGGTTGGTTACCCATATATACTGATCAGTGGGTGACGAGCCCCAGGTGTGCAAGGGGAATAGCCAAACAGTTTTTGACTGTGTTCGTGTTGATGTGCCGTATAGGTCGGCGTTCAGTGTAATTAGTTAAAGAGTTTTTTGTATTATATTACTTGGTGGAAAAAAGGTCAATAAAAGGATTGGCATATCGAAAATGATACGAGCACTCTGGACATTGAATTCTTCAAGCACGCGTGTAACTCAAGCCAGCCCACTTGCCCCTCACAGTAGGCTTATAGGTAAAGGCTCTACATTAGTCAAAAACTAAGGCTCTTTGTTTGAAATGGACAATTGCCGTTGTTATTTATTGGAAGACGAGGATAATCGCGATCGGCGCTCAAGATTCAACAGCTGATCAGCGGGACAGCGTTTTGATTTCTGAGGCCGCTGAAAGACATTAGTGACAACTGTTTGGTTCACCGTTTCGCTTGGAATTGCGCGAAACGTGGAAAATCTGGACCAAGACACGCCAGTACCGTCAGGACGAGCGGACGGATGAGGAGCTGCCCAGCACCGTCAGGACGAGCGGACGGATCAGGAGCTGCCCAGCACTGTCAGGACGAGCGGACGGATCAGGAGCTGCCCAGCACTGTCAGGACGAGCGGACGGATCAGGAGCTGCCCAGCACTGTCAGGACGAGCGGACGGACCAGGAGCTGCCCAGACGCCGTAAGGCGTCTTTGAGATCAATATTTCATATTTTCGTCATGGTATTCATATTTCACCCACGGAGTCTTGGGTGATGCTGTGGGACTCGGCACAACTCTGCAACGCTTCAATACAGCCACCTGGTGGCCAATCGGCGAGTTGCCAAACAGGAAGTTGCCCAAACCGGAAGTGGTCCGTCCCCTATTTTCGTCCGGCCACTCGGTGATCGTCCTGGGGCTCAATATAGACACCGTCGATATGAATATTTGCCATAACTCAATAATCAACATGATTTGGACATGTATTAGTAATATACAAACCAGAAATGGATCGCATCGATCAACATCCCATAATAGCGATCATTTTGCTCCACTCTCATCACCCAACGCTATGAGGAGACTGGGGTGAGTTTCAGTGTTTTTCTTTACCATTTTCGATACAAACTGCTCTGATCAATATATCACCCATACTACATGAATCATTTAACGTTGGTCATTGAATTATAAACGACCCCCCCCCCCCCCCCCTCCGTTCACCCGCAGATGACCAGTCATGACGTTTAGGACCATGTACAGTTGAAATTTTTAATATAACGTTGATCGGTATCAAACTGCATTTGATCATCTAATATATGCATTTAGGCCTATATCTCACGTTCTATGAAATACTGCAGAAAACGATAAAAACATATTTATACTCTAGACGGTATTTTAGTATGAATGTGTGAATGAAAAAGTAAAACGTTCCTACATCCTGAAGGATAGATAATTGATGTTGAATGGGCCATAGTAATGTCAATTTAGCAATACAATTTAAAAAGTTATAGCCCTGCAAAGAAGGTGAACATCTCCATAGAAAAATAGCGCTGGCGGAGGATGGTTTAGGATGGATATAAGCCGGGCAGAGAATGGGTTAAAAGGAAAGAAGTGTCTCTGCCAAACAATCAGTTTGTTGCTAGGCAACGCATCCTTGGACTGAAAAGGAGGTTTGGGAGAGATGAAAAGTTCCACCGAGAATACACAAACTTTCTCGATGACGTAATCAGTAAAGGATATGCTGAACGTGTTCCTGAACATCAAGTGGAACGGTGTAATGGAAAAGTGTGGTACATTCCACACCATGGAGTGTACCATCCCAGGAAGGGCACTCTGCGTGTCGTATTTGACTGTGGAGCAGAGTATAGAGGAAAATCTCTCAATAAGGAGCTTCTACAAGGCCCTTACCTCACCAGCACTTTGTTAGGAGTCCTCACACGTTTCCGGCAAGAACCTGTACCCTTAATGACTGATGTTAAAGCGATGTTCCATCAAGTCAATGTGGCACAGAAAGACAGAGATTTTCTTCGGTTCTTGTGGTGGCCTGACGGCGACATATCCCAAGAACTGGTAGAATATAGGATGACTGTGCATCTCTTTGGGGCAGTGTCTTCTCCTAGCTGTGCTTGTCATGCCCTCCAAAAGACAGCAGAAGATAACCACAACAGCTTCCCTGCTGAGGTACTTGACACGGTCAACAGAAACTTCTACATGGATGACTGTCTTAAGAGCGTGCCATCAGAAGAGGAGGCTGTTAAAATGGTCAAGGATTTGACAGATGTTTGTCAAAAAGGAGGCTTCCATTTGACTAAATGGATTAGAAATAACCGTGGAGTGCTGCTATCCATTCCAGAGGAAGACCGATCCAAGAATTTGCTTGACTTGGATCTCGACAGAGACCAACTGCCAGTGGAGAGGGCCCTTGGACTTCATTGGTGTGTTGATACAGACACTTTTAAGTTCAAGTTGGCACTCAAAGAACAGCCTCATACTCGACGTGGGATTCTATCGATGGTCAGCTCAATCTATGATCCTTTAGGATTTCTTGCCCCACTCACACTTCCAGCCAAGCTCATACTGCAAGATATGTGTAGGAGGAACTATGGATGGGATGATCAAATTCACCCAATTCTCCAACAGCAGTGGACGAAGTGGTTGAGAGACCTGGAAAGAGTGATGGCATTCAAAGTTGAAAGATGCCTCAAGCCGGCAGATTTTGGAGAAACCATTCGTGGTCAGTTACATCACTTCTCTGATGCCAGCGAAAGTGGATATGGCACTGTGACCTATCTGAAGATATGGAACAACAGCAACAGGTGTCATGTCTCTTTCCTGCTAGGTAAAGCCAGAGTTTGCCTACTAAAGCAAGTTACCATTCCACGCTTGGAACTCACTGCAGCTGTTCTTGCTGTTCGTGTGGACACCATGCTCAGAGCAGAAATTCAGCTTTGCCTAGAGAAATCTTGTTTCTGGACTGACAGTACTTCAGTTTTAAAGTACATCAGAAATGAAGACAAGAGATTTCACACCTTTGTGGCAAATAGGATTTCTACCATCCGAAGAACATCTGAAGTCACGCAGTGGAGGTACATTCATACCACTCAGAACCCTGCTGACAAAGCCTCAAGGGGAGTTACGGTGGATGATTTTCTGACCAACAGAAGGTGGATTGAAGGCCCTGAGTTTCTTTGGAAACCAGAGGAAGAGTGGCCAGATAGCATCTTGGATTACAACATTGCTGCTGATGACCCTGAGGTCAAAAAGGATCTCACCATCAACGCAGTAATTGTTGATGCACCAAGTGCCACACACCAACTGATCACCTACTTTTCTGACTGGAAAAGGTTGAAAAGGTCAGTTGCTTGGATCCTGAAATGACGAAAGACTATTGGAGATGAGTCATAAAAGAAACCAACCGAGTCATGAAGATGCAGACAAAGTGGAACAGGAAATGCAACAAAGTAGAGCTGCATTGGGAAACCAGAACTTAACACCAGATGATCTTTCTACAGCTGAGTCTGCCATCATTCGCTTCACTCAACAGCAAAGGTTCCCTGATGAACTTGCTGTGTTGACATCTGGAAAGGGTGAAGTAAAGAAAGACAGTCCCATCTATAAACTGGACCCCATTCTGGAGGATGGCTTGCTTAGAGTTGGAGGGAGGTTGAGTAGGGCAGCAATGTCTGAGGAATCTAAACATCCTGTTATCCTCTCAAAAGACCTCCATGTATCGACTCTCATACTAAAGCACATCCACGAACAGATGGGTCATGGTGGGAGAAACCATGTTCTCTCCAGATTGCGCCGAAAATATTTGATCACTAGTGCCAATGCAGCAACAAGAAAGGTCCTGTCTGACTGTCTTCTGCAAACACCATAGAGGAAAGTTGGGTGAGCAGAAGATGTCAGACTTGCCTCTAGAGCGAATCGTTGCTGATCTTCCTCCATTTACCAATGTTGGAGTTGATTATTTCGGCCCGATTGAGGTCAAGAGGGGACATTCCTTTGAAAAGCGCTATGGAGTCATTTTCACCTGTATGGCACGTAGAGCAGTCCATTTGGAAGTCACTTATTCATTGGATACGGACTCCTGTATAAATGCTCTACGCAGGTTTGTTTGTAGAAGAGGACCCATCTCTCATTTAAGATCGGACAATGGAACCAATTTTGTTGGTGCTAAAAGAGAGTTGAGGGAAGCTCTCGCTGCTTTAAACCACAGCAAAATCCAATCAGCTTTTCTGGAGGAAGGAATTCAGTGGAGCTTCAACCCACCAACAGCCTCTCATCATGGAGGTGCATGGGAGCGCATCATACGGATGATTCGACAAATACTAACATCAGTTCTACACCAGCAAACCTTGAATGACGAAGGATTTCATACAGTGCTGTGTGAAGTCGAAGCCATTCTTAATGACCGCCCCATAACAAAGTTGTCTGGAGATCCCAACGATCTGGAAGCTCTCACTCCCAATCACATTCTCACAATGAAAAGAATGCCAATCTTGCCACCTGGATTGTTTGAGAAGTCCGACCTCTACCTCAAAAGGAGATGGAGACAAGTCCAATACATCTCAGACCTTTTTTGGAAACGCTGGCTGAGAGAATACTTCGGCAGAGGTGGAGTAAGGAGAGACGAAGTCTTGTCCCTGGAGACATTATATTGATCGCAGACGCTACAGCTCCACGTGGTTCCTGGTTACTTGGGAGAGTCCTGGAGACCTATCCCGACAGGAAAGGACTGGTGCGTTCTGCACGAGTGAAGACTAAAACGAGCACACTGGATAGACCAGTAACTAAACTTTGCTTGCTTCAAGAAGCTGCAATTTAAAGCTTCCAATTCAGATAATTGTTTTTGGAGTTCTTTTTTATGAATGTATTAGCTCCATTACGTAAATATTATTTTGAATTGTTCCTGGCCTCCTGCCATTCTCAATTAGGGGCCGGTATGTTGGAGCCAAAAAGCCTTTGTTTATTTCGTTTTATTTGTACTCGCGGTGCAGAGGTGTGGCATTTTCAGTCACCATGGCAACCACCACAGGGGTTGGTTACCCATTTATACTGATCAGTGGGTGACGAGCCCCAGGTGTGCAAGGGGAATAGCCAAACAGTTTTTGACCGTGTTCGTGTTGATGTGCCGTATAGGTCGGCGTTCAGTGTAATTAGTTAAAGAGTTTTTTATATTATATTACTTGGTAGAAAAAAGGTCAATAAAAGGATTGGCATATCGAAAATGATACGAGCACTCTGGACATTGAATTCTTCACGCACGCGTCTAACTCAAGCCAGCCCACTTGCCCCTCACAGTAGGCTTATAGGTAAAGGCTCTACATTGAACTCTGGGAATTTGATATAATGTGATCCTGAGGTCAGCACCATCAGGGCCTCTCCGTTACGCTCCTCATCAGTCACCAGCTGGAAGAAGTTCTTGGCAACCTCAGGCACCCTAGAACAAAGAGGGAAGAGAGCCTGTTAGTATTATAGAACAAGGACACACAGTCTAATCAGAAAATGTAAATAAAGTACTAATGGACCACTTGGAAAAAAGGTACATAATGTACGTTATGTTATAGCCATGAGTACTATTTTTGTATAAGGAGTTTGTATAAGTATTATGTTAAAACCTAGCAATACTTTGATTATGGTTTGTTTTAAGGTAACAGTGTGGTTATGGTTAGGGTTAAGGTTAGGGTTTGGACAAGGCTATAAGAAAAGTGTGTCTGTAGTTTTGAGGTAAAGGCACTTGCCTCTCATGTGGGCACCAGCAGGGGAACTCAAAGGTTAAGTTAATAATTTTTGAATATGTAATATATCTACTTATTTGCAATACATACACATTGTGATAAATACGTCAATATATTACTTATGGCTATAACATAATGTACAATATGTACCTTTTTCCTGTGGTTGATTAGTATTTTATTTACATATTTTAAGCGAGATCGGGCTGGTATAGAATGCTATATAGAATACGAAGGATCGTGGCAGATCCTGAGTCAAAGTGTAATGTGTGTGAACCACCACTAGGGGCAGAGTGGCTAACTGTGAGTGAATGATTTAATTAATTCATTAGAGCCGAGTGGCCAGAGCTTTGTGCTGCCCCCCTCATGGCCAAGGCATGAGAGTTAGAAAACCCACAGTGGCTCAGGAGGTAGAGCAGTCATCTGATAATCGGAAAGTTCCCGATTCGATTCCCGCTCCGATTCCCGCTCCTGCCGGGCAGCTTGTCGAAGTGTCCTTGAGCAAGACACTTAACCCCCAATTGCTCCCGATGAGCAGGTTGGCACCTTGCATGGTTGCCTTCGCCATTGGTGTGTGAATGTGTGAGTGAATGGGTGAATGTGAGCAACAAAATTGTAAAGCATTTTGGATAAATGTGCTATATAAAGGCACCATTTACCATTCAATTTTATGGACATTATGTGACATTTACAATTGACATCACAGTTTTTGGAAATTTTCATTGCCCAAGTTGGCTAGATTGGGGATCAAGTTGCTCTTCAAGTTGCTATGCTTGCCATTGTGTTACCATAGTTACACTTGGTAGTTGTATCACCAAGCCCTTTGTTTACCAACATTCTGATTTGGTCTATATATAGACATTTTTGGGTGGAATTCCGTTGCTAGGGCAAAAGTGTATTATTCCCGTCAGCTGTTGTTATTAGCAAACACTGCAACAGGAAATAAATGTGCAGAGCCCATTTAGAATGTTGTATGTTGGTCCAGAGCTGTGACACCTTTTAGTGTTGCAGTGAATGAATGGATGAATGGGCTAGCATGCAGTATCTGTCTCTATCATGCAGTATCTGTCTCTAATCCCTTCAATCTCACCATTGTTACACTCTACCGCCCTCCAGGTCCGCTCGATCACTTCACAGATGAGCTGGACATGCTTCTAAGCTCCTTACCGGAAGATGGTACCCCTCTCCTTCTATTGGGCGACTTCAACCTACCTGACTCATCTCAGTCAGTCATAGTAGTCTCCCTCCTACAATCGTTTGACCTGACTCCCACTGCCATGCCTCCCACCCACAAAGCAGGCAACTCCTTGGATCTCATATTTCCCCGTAACTCCAGCATCATTAACACCACGGTAACTCCCCTACATGTATCTGACCATTCCTTCATATCCTTCTCATTAACTCTCATGCTTAACCGAAATGTCTTCACCCCAACTCAAACAGTCTCACTCAGACGCAACCTGCCCTCCCTATCCCCCTCCACCGTCTCCTCGCAGGAATGGGAGTGGCTGGCTCTGCGCTGACATCATACCTCAATGACCGTTCCTACCAAGTGTCATGGAGAGGGACCCTGTCGGCCACCCGCCCCCTGCGGACGGGTGTCCCCCAGGGCTCGGTTTTAGGACCCCTTCTCTTCTCCCTCTACACTAAATCACTGGGTAACATTATCACGTCTCATGGCTTCTCCTACCATTGTTATGCCGACGATACTCAACTCTTCCTCTCCTTCCCTCCCTCAGATATCCACGTCTCTGAGCGGATCTCGGCCCGTCTGTCCGACATCTCCGCCTGGATGACGACCAACCACGTCAAACTGAACCTAAGCAAAACAGAATTGCTCCACCTGCCGGCCAAATCCTCCCCCCTGACAGACCTTTCCATCACAGTCGAGAATGCAGCTGTGACCGCGTCCCCGACCGCCAAGAACCTTGGTGTTGTCCTCGATGACCAGTTGAACTTCTCTGGTCACATCGCAGCGACAACCAGAACCTACCGATTCCTCCTGAGCAACGTCAGAAGGATCCACCCCTTCCTGACAAAAGAAGCCACCCAACTCCTCGTCCAATCAACAGTCATCTTCCGCCTCGACTACTGCAACGCACTGCTCGCTGGCCTCCCAGCCACTGCCACTAAGCCTCTTCAACTCATTCAGAACACAGCGGCCCGCCTGATCTCAAACCTACCGAAGTCGGCCCATGTCACCCCACTTCTTAGGGACCTGCACTGGCTCCCCATTGCTGCACAAATCCGCTTCAAGGCCCTCGACCTAGCATAGTCGTCCAATCTTTCGCCGTCGACTAAAGGCGCACTTCAACCATTATCTGAATTAAAAAATAAAAATAGAAATCTAACCCTAACTAACCTTACTGTCATGCACTTGTCCTAATAAACTAACCTACACTGTAGCACTCAACACTTTGATGAACATTGTTGCTCAGCTGATAGAGTTGTGCCCTTCCTGATGACTTGTCGTACAGAACTTGTAAGTTGCTTTGGAGAAAAGCGTCAGCTAAATGACTAAATGTAAATGTAAATGTAGTAGATTTCACACCCTTTAATTTCAGAAAACAGTGACGCCGAGATGTCGCCTATCATTCTGCTTGGATTCATAACTGGAGATAGTTACGGCACTCATCATTGCATCCTGTATGATAAGGTGGGTTGGTCTTCTCTATCAGAAAGACTAAATAGAAATTGGTATCTGTTCATCTTTAAGACCATTGATGGAAAAATGTTGATTGGAATTATGGTCCTCATCTAACGATTGGCTTACGCTTGAGGTCCCATGAGTTCAGTCTGAACATGCATAAGTCTGCCTTTTGTTTTGATGCACATCCAACTACAACTACTAGGAACCTAAAAAAGGACAATAACACTATCTTGTGCATACTGCACCTTATGTGATACTGTGATAACTGTATATTTAGATAGTTAATTATATTGGCTTGTTATATTGTTTACACTGCTTGTTTTTACTACCCCCCTCCCCCCCCTCCATGCTGCTATGATGCCTGAATGTCCCCAAGGGGATCAATAAAGGAATATCTTATCTTATCGGTTTTTAATTTAAGAACATGATCGCAAACCTCCCTACCTCAGTATGTAACAGTTTTTTATTTAAATACATGATCACAAACCCCCCCACCTCAGTATGTAACCGTTTTTATTTAAATACATGAAAACCCCCCTACCTCAGTAGTAACTGTTTTTCATTTAAATATATGATCACAAACCTCCCTACCTCAGTATGTAACTGTTTTTAATGGAATTTGATCTCAGTTTTTTTTCTCTTTCTACTTGTCTGACTTGTTTTTGTTTTGTTTTTGCAAATGTCTTTCTTTCCCTTGTATACAACTTGAATTGTTTGTGAACTTGTAATCTGGACAACATTGCAAATGAGATTTAGAGGATAAATAAACCCATCAAACAGTGACGACATTTGTACACAGTTGATTCGTTTGGCAACGGTGAGTATACTGTTGCAGCAACAGGAACAATGAGGGAGGACTCACTCCAACATCCCAAACTTCTCAATGATCTTCATGGTCGCTCCGCGCAGATGGGAGTATTGGCCCACCATCTCCTGCGAGTCCAGGTTGCCGATGATGGCAGTTTGTACAAAACCTGGACAAAGGGCGTTGACCCTTATTCCATAGCCCGATACCCTAGAGGCTTCCTAGTTACATGGACACACACACACACACAAGCAGTTCAGGAGGAGGTTAACATTACAACATAAAGGTAACCCAGTTTGTTTACTGTGCTTGCATTGCCAGACGTACATATTACATTGTTATCACTAGCTTACGAGACAAAGCTCAGATGATTAAATGAACGCTGTGCACACAGGGCTGGGCAGGTTCATTTCAAAAGCGCAATCTGTTGCAGGTAAGGTTTACGTAATCCGTTGCTCAAGTTCAGTAACGCAATCTGACTACTTGAGGTTACTTTTGGAAGACTTTGTCCCCACGGTCCATAGCACAAGAAATGCCACTTTAAGTGGAATCCAACCTAAATCGGATCCTTTGCAGGTGGCGGGCCAGATAAGACTGTGGCTTTGGAGAACATATTATGTATCTTTACAACTATTTCATACAACTTCCTTGAATCTGTGGAACAAAGAAACAAGTCTAAATCTCGTTTTAATTATTTATTTTCCCTTATCTTCCCTTCTATTGAACATGCCATCTTATCTTAAAATAAAAGATAATATCCATCTTATCTTAAAAAGAAAAGACGTACACTACCATTGCTGGCAAGGGCCTTGGCTGTGACGGGTATGAGTTCTCAGTTCACGGACTTCACAGGGTCATATGCACAAGCCATGCACCCAAACGCACTTATTACGCGTCTCTGTGATCTGTAGGTTCACCCCTGAACTTGAGTCTTTATGCAGCCAGCCCCAACGTGTCAATCGGAACAGATGTTTTTCAGATGAGCTGATTTCAAATACAGGGGTTCCTCCGGGCTGCGCCCCGTCCCCAGTTTTACTCTCTACACGATATCAAGGAGATCATGTGCAATAACGACTACCTCAGAAGATAAGACGATATTTACATTTGACATTTTGTCATTTAGCGGACGCTTTTGCTCTGTGCTCGATGTGGCTCTGGTATCTCCCCTGATCAATGTTCAGTCTTTGAACAACATATGTGGACTATGTTGCTGAGCTGACAGTGTGGGTTGATAAGAGCAATTTTAATCAATGTGAATAAAACCAGATGTGCCTAGGAGGCAACAAGACCATCATTCCCCACCCACTGTCAAAGCCACTGGGAATCAATGACCAAAATGTGGAGCAAGTACCCTGTTTTAAACACCTTGGCACTGAAATAGACCAGACCCTCTCTTTCTTAGGGCAATGGGGAGGCTGTATAGACGAAGGCTGCGGAAACGTAGGGGGGTTCAATGTCAAAAAAAATAGATATTGAGCAGAGTCTACCAACCTCTGATTGAAAGTGTACCAACTTTCAACATTGTGTCCTGGTTTTGGTCACTTGGTCTGTGAGGAGCCAAGCCAAACTCTCCAACGTGGGATGCAAATTGTCCTCTTACAGACGGAGTTAAAATAGGTCAGGATAGCTTTCTACGTAAACAACTTTCTGGGTGAACATTACGATGAGTTATGGCTTTGCAGCTTGGCCAACAACTGGCAACCCATTTCCAGGTCACCATCAACGTCCTTCCGGGCGATAGACAATACTCGTTTAAGTTTAAGTTTATTAATTTTTTTTTACCCAGGGACAGTGCACATTAATCAACATCTTCAGTTCCCACATCAATGTAAATGTGCCAGAGTTAGCTAATGAGCTAGTTTTCATCTGTAGTCCCTGCCTAACATGCATGTCTTAAAAAAGGACCCTGGTGGTAGGCTACTGCTAGAGGGAAGTACGGGTGGGAGGAGACGATACTGTCCTGGCCAGTCAGAACTAGGAGGTCGAGCCGCGCAGCGTTAGCTTGTATGTGTTGTGTAGGTTTACTGCATTTTGCTCGCAAGAGACTGCACATATTAAGAATCTACCACATTTTGACATTGTGACAATAACTAAGGACTAGCAGACAGTTTATACGTTTATAATAGTCACTTCTGTCTGGCCGTGACAATATCGTCTCCACCTGTACATTCCGTCTAGTGATACAGTCTTGAAATCTCTACTCATTTACTTTACTAGAACATGTGATTGGAATTGATGTTATTCACTCTATAGTGCGTTTGATATAAATAAAAACAAACCAGCATACCGCCATGGCTCGAGTGAAGCCCACCACTCCATGCTTAGCAGCAGTGTAGACGGGACAGCTCAGTAATGGGCCGAGGCCTGTGGGAACAGGATATATTCAGATCATAATACTCAACAACGTGTCAGCTAAGCAGGGTTGTGAATACAGGTGAAGTATTTCCAAAACGCATTGTTGATGGGGATAAAATAGGATACGACTAGCACCTGGCATCACTTTCATTTCATAGCGGGTTGAAAATCTAATGCAAGCCTATTCCTCAAGATGAAAAGAGCTAATAAGTCAACAACAACCTCTTGGTAATGATGACAGAGTTTGGAACCCAACCCGGGCGCAGAGAGAGAGTGATCTGCCTTCCAAACAATCTACAAAGCCCCGTTTGGAAAACTACAAGTCATCTGGTGCTCGTTGGTCCATTTAACCAGGATCACAAAGATCTGATCAGAGAAAACGGTCCTTCCGTGTTCTAGTGAAAGACTGGAATTGCTAGAGCTTTTTCATGTGTCAGTGGACTAATTAGCCTAATCATCGTGGATCTTTAGACCACGGTGAAAACGCAGACAACAATGGGCTGAGCAAACCTTTTATTTATTATTTTCTTAATTCAGTTTATAAACAAAAATGCACACATATGCACATACCTACATACACACATATATACATACACACATGTATGTATACACACTATAATAATAATCATATTATTAGGGCGGCTGGGTAGCGCAGCGGACTAAGCGTCTGCCTACCACCGCAGAGACACTGGTATCGAATCCAGCTGTCAGCAGTACCTCGTCGTCCATACTAACCAATTGGCAGTGTTAGCGGGTGGGAAGCCGGCGGGGTGTGCATCCTGGTCGCTGTAAACAGCGACTCCTACAGGTCGGTCGGGGCGCCTGCTCAGCGAGGGAGGGAACTGGGGCAAGTAGTGTGAGCCTCCCACACGTTACACTCCCCCAGTGAGAGTCCTCGCTGTCAGGTGAAAAGAAGCGGCTGGCTGACTCTGCATGTATCGGAGGGGACATGTGATCGTATCTCACTGATTCTTGAGAGTCGGGACAAAACATGTCCTACATAGAAAAGTCTAATTTATATAAAAAATAAAGAAATTAATAATGATTGACATACTCACAAAGTTCAATCTAAAGGTATTGTGTATACTGATGTTATGTTTTAGCACATATTTGTTTTTTGGGGGATATTTGTTTAAATGTATAATCTGTGGTTAGAAGCTCCCATGTTAATTTCCTTGTCCTCAGTAAGGGTCACATTATTGACCAGCCCAAAAAAGCTTGAAAAACCTCTCCACTTGTGAAAACATACATATCAAATCAAGGATAAGGGTTATAAATGTATAAAACAATGCATGCCATGAAACTCAAATAATATTTTCCATAGAAATCTGCCTATCAAAGTTGTGTCCTCAGTTTATGTCAACTCCGTCAGACTTTTTCATAAACCTAATTAAATCAGGCAATAGCATGGCCAGCTCTATCCCTGAGGACCCCTTTTCCTTTCCCTGCCTGTGGTGAATGCAACACTACCACACATGGTCTGGTAAATTTGATACGTTTTGATATTTTAGACAAACAATGTCAATATTCCTATGGTCACAGCTGGAACATGTCAACACCATCTCTCCGTTATTATACTTTTAAAAAACAATAGTGGATTGAATTCAAGTGTTTCAGTGAGATTATTAAGACAGCTAGCAACTGCCAAAAAACTAGCTAGCTGCAGTGCACAATACAGGCTTGGAGGGAAAATGTGTGCCTTTTTGTCAACTCAGTCAGACATCAACTCCGTCAGATTTTGTGTCTGATGGAGTTGACGTGTAAGCTGACGGAGTTGACAAATCCATCAATAACCTCATAATATGCTATTATTATACTATTTTTGAACATGGTAAAGGATTTAAATGTTATTTCAGAGTTGTATCTGCACAGAAGTGTGCATATAATAGCATGCATTACAATACACTTCTGACTTTTAGAGCATGGGCAGGCTGTGGTCTGCTTATTGAATAATTGTCTTACTTTCCCAGCACATGTGTTAATACATAAATATAAATATATCACTTGTCTACGTGGTTGATTGATTGATGTAAAATTTCATAACCCAGTAGGGATACAAGACAGAAGAAAACCGTTATTCTTGTTCTTATACTGTTTACTTAGATCATCAGAGAAAAGGTGAACGGTGGTAAACTGTGGATATTTCATCTTAATATCTTTATAATAATTCTTACTAAGGACTGGTCCATGTGTGTCTACTGTAGATTGCTACATCATCCTTTATCTGACTCTTTCCATCCATAGTGTAATACATTATGGTATGGAGTGATCAACAGGATAATATTTTGCTAGTCAGTTGTCTCAATCTTATCAGTTGTCAGTCACAAGTGTAGAGTTCAAGAAAAATCAGGATCAGATAAAAATCAGATCAGGATATTCTAGATAACAATGCCAGACAGTGCAGGGAGTCTCTCAGACAGGAAAAGCAACGAAGTAAAATGCGAAAAAGGCATTCAAGAGAAATAAAAACTATGAAAGAGAATATTACAAATGTAACAAAGCAACGAAACAACCTGATAAAAACAATAATGCGCAGAAAAAAGGCTACAAATACATCACCACTGGACTCTCCAGGCACAGAAACAAAGAAGATGCTATCAGGAAGCAAAGTAAGGAATCCGAAAATCCAAAAGACCCTTCTATTCCACAACATCCCCAGAAGAGAGCTGAAGACAAACAAACTCCTGGCCCACGGCGCCAAAAACCAGCACTGAGTGTGTCATCAGGCACGATTCTTAAAAAGTATCGTCTTCTTCAACAAATGAAAGAGTTTGGGTTAACCTACAAGTTAATGAGAGAAAAGGAGCAGCCTCAGAAAAAGCCAACATTAATACAGGGTATAACACAGACTGTTCAGGATTTCTTCCTGAACTCTACACGTGTGACAACGGATAAGACTGACACAATCACCAGGAACAAGATCAAGCGGCACATAATGATCCTGCTAGACTCCATGCTCAACCTCCACACCAGATTAAGAACCACTGTAAAGCCGAGCTATTCTTCATTCTGTGCTCTGAGGCCCTTCTATGTCACAGCACCAAAAGCATCTGATCGGAAGACATGTCTGTGTCAAATACATGAAAATGCATGCTTAATGCTCGAGGTCCTTAAAATGTCTGGTGTTGTGAAGTCAAACAAACTGGATGACAGTTTTCAATTAGTTTGTTGCTCTCCAGCAAGTGAGGCCTGCCTTCTTCGCGCCTGTTCACAATGTCTAAACAAAGGTACAGTTACAACCCAAGAGCAAGACAAAATCGATGTTCAATGGAGGCAGTGGGAGAGAGTTCAAGAAGACACATGCAATGGAATCGACATGAACACTAAGCTCGTCGAACACCGAGGCAGCCTTTCATTGCTCATCAAACTCTATGAGCAAAAACTCAGAAAGGAAACCACAACACATGTGTGTTCATTGCGAAACCAGTCAAAAGAATACAGCAACACAATTGAGTCCTGTGATGAGAGTACAGCAATCGTCCATGTTGACTTTTCAGAATCCTGGAAATTCAAATATAAAGCTGAAGTTCAGGCCTGCCATTTCGGACAAAATCTGCCACAGATAACACTCCATACCAGAATGTATTACACTAAGGGTGGAAAGGCAGGGTTTTGCACACTGTCAGAGTCAAAGAGACAGGATGCTGCAGCAATCTGGACACAAATGGATCCAGTCCTAAAAGATATCAAGACAAAATATCCACAGGTTACCACCGTGCACTTTTGGTCTGATGGTCCAAGCAAACAAGAACAAGAAGAACTTTTTTCTTCTGTCTGGTATTCCACCTACACTGGGGTTTGAAAGGACAACGTGGAACTTCTTCCCCACTTCTCATGGTAAGGGCGCACCAGACGGCATTGGCGGAACAGTAAAAAGAACAGCTGACAACCTGGTCGAAATTATGTGACGGATGGACACATATTCTTCAAAAAGGTCTCAAACAGTCTGAATGGTGTTCAGCTGTATCATATTGTGGAAGAAGACATGCAAAGATACGACACACTTCTCATGAATCCTCTCAAACCGGTTCCCTCAACAAGACAAATACACCAGATCATCGCACATAAGGACAGGATCCACAACAGACAACTATCCTGCTTTTGCAGCGAGATGTTGGATTGCCAGTGCTTCTGCCCAGCTACCTCCTATTACCATGGCAACCCAGGAGAACAGCAGAGTGATACACGGATGGCAAGGAAGAAGAGACCTCTGGCCATGTTGTGGGAGGAGATGGAAAATGAGATGGAAGAGGGTATGGAGATGGAAGATGTAATGGAGGAGTTGGACGAAGAACCTTTGAAAGGTCCTGAGGGTACGGTGACAGTAACGACTGTTAGCAGCCTTAGTAATGGAGACTGGTTAGCAGTAGTATATGATGACCACTGGTGGCTAGCCAAGACCATCGATGTGGATAATGAGCAACAAGATGTGAAAGTGGAATTTCTGCATCCCCATGGTCCAACAGAAATGTGGTTCAGCCCAAATGTGGCAAGAAGGATGTCTGTTTCTGCCCAGTTCAAGACATCATAGTGAAACTAATCAGAAATGCAGAAGGAAAGGAAGAGGAGAAGTGGGTGAGAAAGTGGAGATCAGGAAGTGGTGTAGAGGAGGTAGATGAAAACAGGGACGAGAAGAAGGGGTCCTGTTCTCCATTACTGTTTTTGTTGTTGGAAACGGTGCATTTTGTAATAGTTGGAAACAGTGTATGTAAAGTTTGTTGTTTATTACAATTGAGTTAACAAAATGTTCAGTATAAGACAAGGAGTTATTAGTTCTTATTATTGTCACTTCCATCTGTTTAAAAAATTGAGCAGAGATGCAAATCCAATTTTGTCAACTCTGTCAGTTTCTCGTCAACACCGTCAGATCATTGTCAACACCGTCAGATATTTATTTTTGTTAATCTTGGGGAAAATACAAATTCCTTCTTCAGTTTATGTTGTTTAAGTAATAAAGGAGCATTAGATCTTCATCCTCTTGCGTCTTGTTTACTTAATGATCTTTTTTTAATCATATTAAAATTAAAAACAAAGTTTGAAAATGCTAATATTTCTAACTCTGGGTTTTCAGAATAGTGTGAAATTACACCTGAGGTTTATATATTATATTTTATTGCATACCAGAGTAACTAAACACTATTACAACATACTTCAGACATTTAGATTCTTGTTGGACTGGAATAATTAGAATTATATACTTTTTTGTGTGTCTGACGGAGTTAACACAAATCAAGTTTCAAAGGGAAACATGTGAATTTGTTGAAAATGTTTTTCTATGTAGAGCCCGCACATTTACATGGTTAAATAGCTCAGACCTTTCTCTACATGAATATATAACTCTAATTAATATAGTGTGCATTCTCAAAATATAATATTTAAAAAGTGTTTTGTCCCGACTCTCAAGAATCAGTGATCTATCAACCCTCCCTAGACCGGCAAGTGGGGGGCAAATGCACGCAACGACCAGGAAGGGGAGGGGGGAATTGGCATAACGACTAAATTGGGATGGGAGAAAAACACAGAAAAAGTAGATACAAAAAAAATTATAATCATATTAATAGTAATGAAAAAATTATAAATAAATAATACATTTAATGTTATGTAGGTGTGAGCAATTACTGACATGTACATTGTTTGGCAACGAATAGGAAAATTTTACAGCATTATGCAACTTTGGATCTAACTGGCCACTTCATAGGTATGTCATGATGTCAAGTGAGGGATATGCTTTGCACAAATTTTATAAAGGGGGCCAGGGTTTTAACAAATCTGTCTCTGACGCTACTCTGGTTATATCTCAGCTTCTCCAATGGAATCTGTTAGAAGATCTAAGAGTAGTGGCGTTTTCCGACCCTGGACTCCCAAAGGCAGGAGAGTTCAAGGGGGAGGTGGAATTAACCCTTTCACTACCACACTACAGAAGGTTAACCCTTGCACTACCACACTACAGAAGGTTAACCCTTGCACTACCACTACAGACAGTTAACCCTTTCACTACCACACTACAGACGGTTAACGGACCAATCTTTCGCCGTCGACTAAAAACACACTTCAATCAATATCTGAAATGAAGGAGACAACTAAACAACTAACCTTTGTACTGTCGTCTACCAGCATGCACTTTTACACTAAATAATCTTCCTTGCCTATAATACTACCTACTGTACTAATATGTACAGTATCTACTACTATTCACTCAACACTGCAGCACTCAAGTTTCAACACCGTTTGATGAACGTTGTTACTCAGCTGAAAGAGTTACCCTTCCTGCTAACTTGTCGTAGGCCTACAGAACTTGTAAGTAGATCAAACGTAGTACATAAAAGCGTCGGCTAAATGACAAAAATGTCAAATGTAAATGGTAGAGATAGTACAATTGAAAACTGGAGGCCTGAAGAGGAACAGGCCTTGTCCTCATTGTGGGACATTGACACCGTCAACTCAGGATCTAAAAGAGTTGTAAAAAGCTACTGACACAGCCACATGTTAGCGCTGTGAAACACAGTAGAAATTACCCCTGGCAGGTCAGCCTCACTCAACCTAGCTGTGGTATAGTGACCATAAGCCAGCGGAGAAGTCACAGTATTGATTGGTATCAGTGTGTGGGCATCTGAACCTCTTCTCAGGATCTTAGAAAGCACTTCCTTAACCCAGTTTTGAAACAAGGAAGGTCTCGCAGGAGAATTAGCCTGCAGGCTAACAGCGTTATGAAGGCTATAGCATCGGCCTGGTGAGTTATTCCTCTGACGGAGAGAGACGCCCCAACGACAGCAATAACAGGACTAGGATGCACTGTCCCACCACAGATATAGGGGCTTGCTAAGAAAAATCTTCCCCCAGAAATATCCTAGTGTATCGCACAACCAAAACATGTGGCCTAGCGCAGCTGGACTATGGTGGCACTTGGGGTACTCAGGGTTTGTGTTGCTGGACTATGGTAGCACCTTGGGCACTCTGGGTTGGTGTTGCTGGACTATGGTGGCACCTCAGGCACTCTGGGTTGGTGGACTATGGTGGCACCTGAGACTCAGGCACTCTGGGTTGGTGGACTATGGTGGCACCTCAGGCACTCTGGGTTGGTGGACTATGGTGGCACCACAGGCACTCTGGGTTGGTGGACTATGGTGGCACCACAGGCACTCTGGGTTGGTGGACTATGGTGGCACCTCAGGCACTCTGTGTTGGTGTTGCTGGACTATGGTGGCACCTCAAGCACTCTGGGTTGGTGGACTATGGTGGCACCACAGGCACTCTGGGTTGGTGGACTATGGTGGCACCTCAGGCACTCTGTGTTGGTGTTGCTGGACTATGGTGGCACCTCAAGCACTCTGGGTTGGTGGACTATGGTGGCACCACAGGCACTCTGGGTTGGTGGACTATGGTGGCACCTCAGGCACTCTGTGTTGGTGTTGCTGGACTATGGTGGCACCTCAGGCACTCTGTGTTGGTGTTGCTGGACTATGGTGGCACCTCAGGCACTCTGTGTGCATTGGGATGGGTCCGCACTGCCAGGTCAAAAAAGCGGTGGGCTGGCTGTGTCGGAGGAAGCATGTGATAGTCTCCGCCCTCCCAGACCGACGGTCACGGTAGGGGGTAGAGTGCGAAACGACCAGGAAGGGGATTGGGAATTGGCATAACGACTAACATTGGGATGAGAGAAAAACTGGAAAAGGAGGGGGGAAAAGACAATACAAAAAAATTAAAAATAATTTTATAGCACCTTTCATACAGGGGATTGCAGTTCAAAGTGCTTTACATCAGTAAGAAATAAGACATAAAATCAGTGTAAAACAGAGGATGAAATGTTTTTTAAGTATCTCAGTGCCATATATTTTCAGAGACTGCAAACCTTTTGGTTCCTTGAGATGCAGTCTCTGGGACCAAAGGTTCCTGGTAGTTTGGATCAAAATTAGGGTATAGTTCTGAATATTAAGGTACCATTATCCTGACATAAATGGATACACAATACCCTTTTTTTCTCCGCCAATACAGATTCTGAGTACTAATATGCAAGTCATGTATCGCCTGATACCAAATACAAATTGTATCCATTACTTTTGCTAAACTGTATAAACTCAAACCATTAGTTTGAAGTCACTGCAAGTCTAATTTCCATTAGAGAGATCCAACATCCTTCTAGGAGTGAACAAGACCTACACAAGGCTCTTTGTACTGGGGAAATGCTTACAGCAGATGTCAAATTGTCAGACCTGATAAGACTCCAATGGTATGACAACAGAGATACGGCTGTACACTCGGTGGTTGCCAAGCGGTTGCCAAACTATGTCTAACTGGGGGATTATCATAATTTCCTGTGATGATACGGCTGGATGAGTATGACTAGAACATAACAAATACGCATTATGAAACAATGTAGCCCATGTAGTAAAGCGTAGTAAATAATAGACAGCTTATGTAGTAATAAGTAAAGCATAGTAATAAGTCAACTAACTCACTCATTCACTTTGCTACCTGAATTGGATCCTGGCAGGCCAGATAAGACTGTGGCTTTAGGGGAAATATTATGCATCTTTTCAACAATCTTGTACGACTTCCTTTGTTTGTTTTTTGGCAAAGAAAATAAAATCTAAATTTAATTTTAATTGTTTATTTTCCAGCATCACTTTCTTCCCTTGTATTGAACACACCATGTTTGGTGGATGTATGTTAACACACACCAGATTTCTTATTAATTCATATAATATAATTTCCTTCCACCCCTCACCCGGCTTCCATTAATCAATTAGCTGTGCTTTTTGGAGCTAGGAACACTGCGTACCTAATGCACTGCTCAGTTTGTAAATGTTTTTTTTAACTTTTGGGCAGGGAAGGAAATCATTTATTTAATATTTGATGTGTGCTACACCCGCCAAAATGGTGTGTTCAATCAATACAGTCTCATCAGAAAAAGTAAATAAAGTACTAATCGATCACAAACACAGCATTTCTATGATTATGGTTACAGTTAAGGTTAGTTTGCTTAACGGTTATGGTTAAGATATGAGGCTAGGGTTAAGGTTTAACGGTTATGGTTAAGGTAACAGTGTACCCTAAGTTTGCTTACCAACAGGGGAACTCAAAGGTTTTCTGAAAAGATAAAAAGTGACTTATTACACGTACATACACATTATAAAAATTTTCCTGTAGTCAATTTGTACTTTATTTACATATTTAAGAGATTGGGCTGGTTCAATACAAGGAAACAAAGTGGTGCTGGAAGAGAAATCATTTAAATAATTTTTACAAAAAACATCTTCCATAGATTCATGGAAGTTGTATACAATTATTGAAAATAAAATGCCAACATTATGGGAAATGCACTTACCGTCTTCTCCAGAGTCAGACAAGATAGATAGATACCAATTTCCTCTTTGTGCGTGCGTTCAGTAGAAAGCTATCAGCTCCCATTAATTTGTGCTAAGCTAGGCTAGTTTGCATCCGGATAGCTTTCTACTGAACGCACAGATAGGAAATTGGTATCCATCTTTTTGTATGACTCTGGTGAAGACGGTCAGCGCATTTCCAATAATGCTGGCGTGTTCCTTTAAGCCTTAACGCCTTTAAGTTTAACCCTTAAGGGTTAACCTTCTGTAGTGTGGTAGTGAAAGGGTTAACCTGCTGTCGTGTGGCAGTGAAAGGGTTAACCTTCTGTACTGTCGCAGTGAAAGGGTTAACCATTTGGTAGTGCGGCAGTGAAAAGGGTTAATATAACTGAACAGCTAATGCTCTGCTTCTAGTGTCTAGTGAACGGGAACATGTCTATGTTCCCCGGGTTCTATGTTACCCGCTCGCGATAAAAAGGGTCCCATGTTCCCCGGGTTCTATGTTCCCCGCTGCCGCTACCCGCTCCCGAAAAAGCGACAGAGTTGTGCGAGGGCCGACCATGTCAGCTTGCCTCATTCTCTGTCATTACGGTAGTGTTCTCAAACGTACACGTCACGACTAAAAAAGGGTCCTATGTTCCTCGCCACTCCCGAAAAAGCGACAGAGTTGTGTGAGGGTGTAGATAGATGGTGCAACTGATCGCACGTAGGCCTATCAAAGATAATATGTTCAATACACCATAGTATTATAAATGGGTCTTAACAAGATAGCCAACATCAGGTCACCGTATAATTAGATTTAGCTAACGGGATAAACATAAGCAATAAATTATTTTGGATTGATTATTGACAGATATCTCTACTGTATTTCTTTGATTTCATTTTGAGAAAAATACAGAATAATGTAGCTATACGCTATAAGCCTATATAAATATATATACATGTGTCTCATTGAAGAAATATGTTGCACGTTTGTATAGAGGCTATAGGCCTATAGTAATCGTCGTGGCTCTTAAAAGAGCCTTTGGGTTAACTTATGAATGTAGAAAAACAAAGCCAAATTAAGCACGTTCTCCACGGATGCGGCGGGCTAAGCTCGATCATCTGGATGTCTTTGGGCATGATGGTCACCCTCTTGCCGTGGATCGCGCACAGGTTGGTGTCCTCAAACAGGCCGACCAGATAAGCGATAATCAATCCAAAATAAGCTTTTATTGTTTACACATACACACACACACACACACACACACACACACACACACACTGTTAAGACTATTTAATTGTTAATTAATACTAAATTATTAAAAAATGTGTTAGGCTATTATTTAGGGCAATTTTAATTTTAAGGCAATAAACTGTTTTATCTACTGTAATTCGATGACTGCTCAAAGTCTAATGCCTATAACGCCAGTAGTAGTAGTATGTACAAATATTCAATAAATAGGCATATTTGACTGTTTGAATGATGAATGATGAAATAGAAGATATAATTAAGAACAAGAACACGGCTCTCACTCTCTCGGCTCTCGCTCTCTCTCGGCTCTCGCTCTCTCTCGGCTAGAAATTCATTAATATGAAACTGTGGTACACCGTACAATCAATAACACTTTAAAATACTCGAGTGACTGACGGACATTTCCCGATAGCGCAATCTCTCCAAACCTGTATATAAGTACATTAATATGAAACTGTTGTTTCCCCCCCCGGGATATATAGGAGGGGCACCGGAAGTTATGTTGTTGTCGTTGGTTACACGCGAGAGAACAGCTGTGTGGACATAACAAGCGAAGTGTTTTGGACCTGTATGTAATGGTTGAGTCTGGAATTAAACGACAAAAGAAACATAAAACTCTCCTCATTCTTCAATGACGGTATGACAGAATGCTACAATATTATCTTTGATAGGCCTACATGCAAATCTGTTGCACCGCCAGTAGCCGGTGCGCTCTTACAGGCAGCCTTGGTAGCGAGCTGCTTCCTCTGGGCTTTGCCACCGGGGAACATAGAACCTTTATTTCAGCGGGGAACATAGAACCCTTTATTTTTTCGGGAGCGGGTGGGACCGGGGAACATAGAACCTTTTTTTTGGAGCGGGGAACTTAGAACTTTTTTTTCTTTTTCTTTTAAACAGGGAACATAGAACCCGGGGAACATAGGGATGACCCCTAGTGAACCATACCTGCAATGGATGCTGTGTTGACGATGACCCCACCGTGACCTCCAGTCAGCTTGTTCATGTGCTCCAGGGCCAGGTAGGTCCCTCTCACAACGGCGGTCTACGTCACAACAACATCATAATAAAAGTTTGGTTCATTGGAAATAACAAAGTTATTTAGATTTAGAAATAACAAAAAGTGTCCAACTCAACAGTAGGGCTGGGAGATATGGGGGGGGGGGGGGGGTTGATATCACAATATTCAGAAGCCCCCTTTTCTATATTGATATGTATCATGGTATCTGCTTAAAAGGAACACGCCAACATTATGGGAAATGCACTTACTGTCTTCTCTCAGACAATGTCCTCTCTGTGCGTTCAGTAGAAACCTATCGAAGGTGATCCTATAACCCTAGTTATATGAGTATTACCATGCACCCACAACCGTCCGGCCACGCCCACATCCGCCCACGAATATAAGCGAGGGGCATGGCCACATCCCCCAGTCTTTCAACGCAAAAAACGGAAGACCAATAAGGGTCCTCAGTGAGTGAAGAGCGGAGCACTCACCAATACTCATATAACTAGGGTTATAGGATAACCTTCGTTATATAGCGTATTGATTTTTTTTAAATTTTGATTTTATTAGGGATCCCCATTAGCTGGTGCCATAGCAACCAGCTAGTCTTCCTGGGGTCCACACAGAGTTAATGCTCTAAAAATAAAATATCTCCTTAAAGCGTTGGTTTTAGGACCTGGCAATTCAAGCTGCCCACTACTGGAACCTCTAGTGTAATGCTTGTGCACAGTATTACTAAAAACAATCTGATTATGTATAAAGACAGGAGTTTTACTGCTCATGACCAACTTGAACAGCACAAGTATATTAAAAGACAATCTATTTTCAACGTTAAGCCAAGAGAGGTGGGCATGCATACGGCTCACATTAGACCTTAGTGAGCAGCCCAGTACCAACCGTGCTGCCCTGTTCTGGACCACCTGGAGCTTCCTGAGGTCACCACTGGCAGCAGATGACCACATCGCAGAGGAATAGTCAAGATGACATAAAACTAAACTTTGCACTATCTGACATAAAAGGGGACGGGCAACAATTGGAGCATATTGGTTCATGCTCCGCTCACTTTTGGAATAAAAGAGCGGAGCAGAGCTCTAAGAGCTCAACAAATGTACCCGCTGAGGTCCCCTACAACCATCAGAATACCGGGGAGGGTCCTGGCCCTCCCACCCCTCACTGGACACAGACTGTGCGAAGAGGGAACAGCACCCAACAAACGCACAGGGTGACCAGACCGTGGGACTTACAGAAGGGCCCGCGACTACCCGGTCACGAGCCGCACACGCTACCAGGGAACGTACGTGAAAACAAAAAGCCTGCGTCACAGCTCCCACAGGGTCGCTACCCGCGAGGTATTCCGAGGGGTCGGGATTCAAAAAACCCAGACCCCTCGCGTTCGGGTAGCTCAGACCTCCTGGTAGGCGGGAGCCGACGCCCGAAGCAGTCTTTTTATAAAGAAGGGCTTCTCGTCTCGGAGTCTCAGATTATGAGGCTCCCCCTGAGGAAGAGGCTCTTCAAAACTCTTGGAATGATCTTGTAAGGAGGTCCCCCCGCTCCAAAGAACCTCCTGAAGAGGCTCTGAAACTCCCTGAGGAGGCTCTGAGGTTCTCCGAGGAGGCTTCCGCCCCCCACAATCTTGTGGGGTCAGCTGACGTACCGGGGAGACAACACTCCAAGGAGGTTGATCCCACAATCCAGGCCGACCGGTAACAGGAGCAGAACTCGACCTGCGCCCGGAGGACTGCAAACTACACAGGCACGCCTAAAGGGGCCGACTGCACCGGGGGGGGGGGGGGGCAGGAGGGGAGAAATAACTGAGTGTTAATATACAGCCGGAGCCTTGTGTAAAATACAAAAGTATGAGGCCTCTTTTTTGGAAGCACGAAGCGACACTTAATAGCCGTGAGTTGCGTTTTACAATGAAAAGCCATCATGAACGAACATAGCAGCCAGCAACCGTGAGCACCTAAAATTGCACCTGTTCAAGAGGCGCGTTTCCCAAAGCCCCACGTTCTCTGTGTCGAGTCATGCCTTTTCACATTCGTGAAAAAATACACAGACTGAATGAAAAAGAGAGGGGGGCAATGCAAGCTAACATAAATAGCTTCAGAGAATTCAGAGTCTACGCCTGTTTTAAAAGGAGTGTTCTCAATGAATCCCAAACTTTCTCACACACGAGAAAGCCCTCCGTCAATTTGTGCTGTTATCAACAGAAAAAACAACAGGCCCTCATTACTCATTTCATATGAGAGCTACCTCAAAATACAGTGAATAAACACACGCACGTTAAAAACTTGTCACTCCTTTAGAGGGACCTCTCTCATTTTAACGTATAGTATTTCGAGGGCAGAACAGAGAGAGAGATGAAAGAACCTGCTGCTGCAGTGACAGTACCAGCACAGTGAAACACTATAAGGTGCCGTCGCCGGCCCTTAACTGAACACGGCTCAGTTCGACCACTGAGTGCCGTGTGACGTTTCACCGGTCTACCGTCACAAACTCTGAAGAAAGGTCCAGCAGCGTCTCTCCCCATGATTACACCCGCGTCCACTTCATGCAACATCTGTGATGTGCTGGTAAGAGATGCAGGGCCTCAGCATTTTCCGCAGAGACCGGGGGACCTGAACCCTGTGGTCCGCGCGTACCCTTCCTCCTACTGCCGACCACCTCACTCGTCGGGGGTCCGTTTGATGTTTGACGCCGGAGACGACGGCTTTTGAGAAGTACCACACTCATAGCAAACGGCGGAGGCTGGGACAAGGAAATGCTGGTGAAAAACCACCCGACCACCAGTCCCAGCTGCTCACCGAATGACGGGAGCAAGCGGCGACGGGGGGCTTGCGCCGTAAGTCAACCCCGGAGGGGACACCGGAGTCCGAGAGCCTCTCACTGAAGAGGGGCGCTCAACGGCCTATGGCGCGCGCGCGCAGCCAGCCCTGAACGCCGCCGAAGCCTACCCTCTCACCACGAAGTGGAGTCAGGGAACCTCCGCGGCCCACAGAGGCGGTCGGTGGTGATGTCGTCTTAACTTTTTCTTTAAAGGCAAAAAGAAAAAGACAGCAACATAAATGACTAACTAACTAACTAACTAACTAATTTCAACAGCTGAAGAAGGTGCACGTCGACTTCCGTGTGTTGAAAGAAGAGAAGGAGCTGGAGTGCGGCCATGCCCCTCGCTTATATTCGTGGGCGGATGTGGGCGTGGCCGGACGGATGTGGGCGCATGGTTGCTGAAAGTTTTCAAAATCATATATGATATAGGGGAACATTCCAAAAGTGAGCGGAGCATGAACCAATACGCTATATAACTGGCTGCAAGCTAGCCTAGCTTAGCACAAGTGAATGGAATCGGATATGGATCGAATAGCCTAGCTTAAAACTAGGAGAAGTGTTTTGGCCAATGCATAGGCTAGCTGATCTGTATCCACTTCCATGCATTACTGCTAAGCTGAACACACAATAGAGGAAATTTTTATCTATCTTCTTGTCTGACTCTGGAGAAGACTGCAAGTGAATTTCCCATAATATTGGCTTGTTCCTAAGTTGTGAAAAATGTCTGGTAATCAAATCGATATTTGTCATATTGGTCCTGCATGGTAACAGGAAGTGTGATGCAATCAATTAAAACTGTAATATTCACCTAACATTCACAAACATTTCAGAAATCTGACTTACTATTTTTATTAGTATATTGATTGAACAGCTAATTGTGTGTCAAATGGCTTTGTTTATCAATTTCAGCAATTCATGTTTTTCACAATGACAAAGACAAACTTCAGTAGAACATTTTCATCTAAAGAAAAATCCAAGTTAGTCACCCGAAAAGTTGTCAAATGTCTCTAATATAAAGTATGGCATGTTATGCCTCAATTTACAGCTCTGACTCTCAGGAACACATTTTTCACTGTGATTTATACCATCAAATACCGGTATACCGTGAAAACTAGGACAAATATTGCGATATCATGTTTTGGCCATATCGCCCATAGATACGCAATGCAATAAAATGTGGGACTTGTACAATGACATCATCTGTTATTGGCAAACGCCGGTCATCCCATAATAATCAAACACAGCAGTAACGCAACATAACCACAACCGGGTGTAGTTCAGCATCTTACAAGGTTTATGGAGATCATTTTTTCCCACTCCCTCTCGTTGACAATTCCCGCATTGTTGCAGACGATGTCCAGTCGTCCAAAAGTCTCAATGGTCTTCTGGAAGGCAGCTGTTGACACAAAGTTGAAAAGGGAAGTCTAATGTTAAAGAGCGAAAGTAACACACATTTGAGTAAACGTCATGTCCACATCGTCTCGGGGGCGACAGTGGGTCAGGAGGTAGAGCGGTCATCTGGTAATCAGAAGGTTCCCGGTTCGATTCCGGCTCCACCCGGGCAGCCTGTCGAAGTGTCCTTGAGCAAGACACTCAACCCCTAACTGCTCCAGATGAGCAGGTTGGCACCTTGCATTGTCACCTCCGCCGTCAGTGTGTGAATGTGCGAGTGTGTGAGTGAATGGGTCATTGTTTTTCTTTCATATTTGAAGTCACTGATAAATTACTTACAACGTAGAATGTTAAGTCAACAGTTACGTTGGTCAAAAGGGACAATTTTGTGATAGAAAAATGAAATGCCTTTTTCCCCATTTAGACCAGCTTCTACACATGCCATGTGGTGGTATCTCTCCTGTTACTTTGAATAAAGAAAGGATTTTCCACAAAGGTACAGAAATATAAAGGTTTATTTCGGTACCAGGACACTAATCTGAATGTTCACTCAGAGAAGACAGAGATTCTCAAAATACATTCATTATTGATAGTTTACAGCCAGCAAACTTGTGCTGTGGGAGCAAACACACGGGCATCGATCACGAGGACGTCCCACACTAACATACGTGGACGTACTCAAGAAAGATGCGGGAGCAGGAAGTACCGGCGAGCTAGGTGGTTGCATGGAGGATCGGGATGACTGGAAGAACCGATGGAGGGCCCGTCCGAGGACGACCTAGTAGTAGTTATACGAGTAGAGAAAATTCCTAAAGGCACTATCACAGAAGTACTTGTTAACCGAAGTACAGAAAAACTATTGAGAGCGTTTGCATGAACGTACAGTATGTCTAGACATGCAGCACTGTAGAGATTCCCTAGGGACACTGCTTGCCTCTAAGGAAGAAGCTTTTTCCACCCGTGTGGAGTGCACCCTCACCCCCACTGGTGCCAGTGCATCCGTTTCCTCCTAAGTAGGGTTGGGTACTGTTCACATTTGAACCGGTACCGGATAGTCTCTCAAATGTAATCTACCAACAAAAAAAATCCAAACTTCAAATGATTTATTATCATTATTTATTTAGAACAATTTGTTAATATATATAATATTGTAGTGAGTGTTGTCTGCATCTAGCTTTGTAAAGTGTAACACTGGCGACCGTTTTCGGCTTGCCATTGCCCCAACTGCTTTGTTGTTGAATCAAGTCAAATCCTAGGTAAGCGTGTATTGTGCGAGTGAACGTTGACGTGAACGTGCGGCACACTTCATTTTCGTTTCGCGGTAAACGAAGCGTTGACGTCATCTGACTTAAAAACTAAATAATAAAGTTCTCTCTTTTTTTTACAGTACCGAAATGGGGCACCGGCAGATCTCACGTGAATCGGTACTCGGTAGTACCGACGCGATTCGGTCGGTACCCTTAAAAGTACCGGATTCGGTACCCATCCCTACTCCTAAGATTGTCTCCACAACCCAGTGAGGCGGTCTAGATTGAAACCCGGTTGGCGCAGGCGGTCTGGCTTAAAACAGACAAAACCTGGTCCATTTATCCAACCGTCTCAGTCCACTGAATGTAGACCGGCGTCAGGGCCATGACTGGGCATGACAGTGACCATCGTTGCTCATCCCCATCACCCACGCGGGTGGGGCAGAGCGCCTGAAATTCCTTTATAGTACCTTTGGCAAGAATGCCGGGTTTGGACACACATGGGTCACCCCACCCTGCTGGCATCGACAGCAGCTCTCACGTAACTATAGACAGAGCTTTCAGCTCTCTACTCTCTTAGCCGATGTCACTGCTATTAGGAATGTGACCTTCAGTGACACTGACAACCATTCCAAGGTCACTGCTTCCAGGGGCTGGAAAGACTAAGCCTGAGCACATAAGCAGCAGATATTCCCTTTTATGCCCCTCGTATTTTTTTGCAAGGTCTCTGTGTATTCAGATTTCAGCTGGTCTACAATTTATATATCACAGTGGGCTATTTGTCCAAGTAGTGAGTTTATACTCGTGCAGTGTGTTTATGCCTGTGTAGTGTGTTTATACTCGTGTAGTGTGTTTATACTCATAACATCACTAACCTCTAAAAGGCTAGCTCTCTCTCAAAACACAACTGCACTTCCCGGACTGTTAGGTAAATGGTACATGGACTGCATTTATACAGCACTGCCTTTATCCAAAGCGCTTTACAACTTATGCCTCACATTCACAGTCACACCGACGGCAGAGGCAACCATGCAAGGTGCCAACCTGCTCATTAGGAGCAGTTAGGGGGTTAAGTGGCTTGCTCAAATATATTTCGACACTGCTGGGAGAAGTCGGAATTTAACCGTCTTTTTAAAAAGAGATATCCACGTCAACTGCCCTGTGGTGGGGTCAGTCCCCTACATATGGAATATGTAACTGGGTTGAGGGATAGTCTCGATACGATAGAGAACAGCGGTATCTTACCCTAATAAGTCAGGCTTTACTCAAGGGCGTTATGAGAAAAAAACATTTAAGATATCTGAACCAAATTGCAGAGTTGTATTGAGTCTGGATTTGTGTGCGAGTGTTTTTCTTTTAATACAGTTCTCCCAGAGAAAGGAAAACGAACAGAAATCAAGTTTCAACTTCATACTAAAGTGCGTTTTCTTCATTAAAGGAGGTAAGACATGTGTGTAGAAAGTGCCACATGGAAGCTAGATCCAGACGCCCTAGACAGGAAGAAAACTACTTCTCCTGAATCTGTGGACCACATTGTATTGATACGTCTATGCAATGGATATCTTGCGTTATCCTAGATGCATCATTATATGAAGAGATGGTCGCACTCCATTCACCTAATTTAATTGTTCATCTGTCACAGAACATTTCGGCCATCCGGTCAGTTTGGCCGAACATTTCAGTGTGTACAAATGAAGGAGTAGATTCCTGATTTTCTTTTTAACTTAAATTTTTTTTGACCTACTGTAGTATTTGTTACATTGACTGAATAATAAATAAATTACATGGGTCATGTTGCAGGTGATCAGGGCTCTGATTGTATCATTGAATATGTCTGTTTTCATGATATTGCCACATGAAGTAAGTAAGTAAGTAAGTAAGTATTTATAAAGCACCTTTCATACATGTCATGTAGCTCAAAGTGCTGTACACAAACATAGGCATATATAACGATAAAAGCAATAAAGTCACAGTGATCAGTTAAGATCAATGTTTAAAAAAAAAATAATAATAATAATATAATAATAATAATAATAATAATAATAATAATAATAATAATAATAATAATAATAATAATAATAATAATAATAATAATAATAATAATAATAATAATAATAATAATAATAATAATAATAATAATAATAATAATAATAATAATAATAATAATAATAATAATAATAATAATAATAATAATAATAATAATAATAATAATAATAATAATAATAATAATAATAATAATAATAATAATAATAATAATAATAACAGGTCCGCACAAACATGTCCGCACAAACATTTGACTCACGGGTAAACTTATTTTCAGGGAGATGGTGGCTCTCAAATTTTAGTAAGTTATTTTTGTCACTGGGTTTCCTAAAGATTGTTGTGGTTATTTTGTCTCCATCTTTAATTAGTTTAACATCAAGAAATGTATAGATTCTAAAATATCCATGTGCTTCAGCCTATTCCTTTTTTTGGTCATTGAGTTCGGATTTTGTGTGTGAGCTTACTTTGAATATGTACATTTGTGATGTGATTTTTTTCTTTTCCTTTTGAAAGTCCACACGTGTGTTTTTGATTTATCTGTAAACAAAGACCGAAAATAAAACTATTCATTCATTATTCATTCATAAACTATTTTATATCGAGAAAGAAATTTATTCAATACATGAGTTTAAATAAGAACATAATCTTGAAAGTTCCTCCTCATCACCTGAACAGATCATAAAAATGCCATCTATGAATCTGGAATAATGCTGGATATATTGTCTATAAATATTATTGTTGTAAATAAAGTCTTCCTCTAATTTGTCCATGAAGAGGCACGGGCAGAAGGGGAACCCATAGCTGAACCATACTGTTGATAATCACTCAAATAATACAAATATAAAAAAAATTATGGATGAACTGCATTAGTTCACTGATGAACCTATTAGGAGGTATCTGCTTGTTTAAGAAATAAACAAAGTTATGTGATATATTGGTATTGTTGCAACCCTGGGGGGGGGGGGGGGTTACACTGAATTACAAAACCATAGACAAGGGTCGGAGTTTGAAGACAAATAGTTGTATTGGTAATAACTGGAAGGGTGGGGGGCCAACCCATCAGGATTTGGGGTGGAGAGCTGGGGGGGGAATTGAACAGAGAGGGAGCTAGGGGGTACTGGGTCAAGCCATTTCTTCAATAGATTCACAGTCAATTTGGTGGGGTTTCCTCCAACCAAATTGGCTTACATTGTAGTTGACTGCACTCATCTGTGCCACTTGGCCTGGACCAGGACCAGCCCCTTCTCCCCAGGTTGACGTTCTCCTATCTCCTGGGCCTACTGCGCTTGCCTGAGGTGCTTCCGTACCATAGGTTAGATACGGGTCATTTCGAGAGTACATCTGCTCCACATATTTGACCACAGAGCGATGCGGGGAGGTTCTCAGGCTTCCTTGGCCAAGTCCAACAGTCCCCGGGGTCGTTGGCCATACGGTAGCTCAAACAGGGGAAAAGCCAGCTCTGTGGTACCTCCCTCAGCTCCCTGATGGAAAACAGTTGTGGTAACAATTTACCTCAGGCGGCAGGTTAGCCACAGCAGGGCATCAGCCAAATGGGATCATTACAGCCCAGCCTATGTGATTTCATCACAGCAGAGTTTCATAAATATTATTGTTATGATTAACCATTATTTTCTGATGTTGTTAAAATGTTTTTCTAAATGTTTCTGATAAGCATGAAATGTATGCCATTGCCTTTGATAGCTAAGAGTTAGTTTATAGTCATCCAATTTGTAGACATTTCATTTGAATAGCCTACGTGATATTCCCATAATATTAGCTATTATTAGCCCAGTCAATCATCATTAACTCATTCATCGCCATACGCTTTCCGTATCTCTGCCGCTCCAGGCCAGATTAAAATAGTCACTTTCACTGTGTTTCACGATATTTGCAGAGCTGTATGTGTAGTGTGTGTTCTGTATTATAGCTGTGGAGACAATGGTGTGGCTCATTTGGCAGACACTACTTGTCCAACATGGAAAAAAGAGTTTGTTTCTACACACTGTAGTTTGTAGTTTATTACACGCTAAACATCGCCGTCTTTTCCCATAGATGGCGAGATAAAACGTGTTATATGCAATAAGCCCAATCGGTTCTGGTTGATCCCATGAAACCCCAAATACTCCGAAATCAAAAAGGTATATACCATATACACATGTGCCTTCACAAAATTATCAATGGGGGGGGGGGGGGGGGGGGGGGAATAGTCTTACCCCGAAAATGCGATTGTTACAAAACGCTTGGTTTATGTCCGGCAAAGTAAGAAACTGTGATTGTTACAGAAACATGTTTCAGGTTCGGTAAAATAGACATAGGGGGTCCTTACCTTAGCCAGAAGGTAATCCAAAAAGAATAATTCCAATGATCCCATCAGCGATCACGATTACTCGTTTATATATAATTATTACACATGTTTACGGGACAGTATAGGTTTTGAGGCGAGCAGATCTGCTTGCGATTGCTTTGCAAGAGCTCCTCCCCCTCAGAGCGAGTCTCGATAGTCCAGTTAATTCATTGTCTGTCCTGATCCCTTTCTATCACAGTTCAAAAGGTAGACGATACTGCCATCTGGTGAGATTTGATCGGCATTGCAATTCCAACGTATGTAGCTGTGCCACAGTGATTCAGAGAGCTCCGGCCGAGTGTGTAGAACGGGGATCAAAGGAAAAAAATCAAACGATCTAATAACGAGTATACTCGTTATTGGCGGTCAAGCGTTGGCGGCCAATAACGAGTATACTCATGATTGGAGGCCAATGAGTTAAGTTTAGTGGGCTTCTCCATGCATCAACCACAGGCTTCAATAGAACTGGCACCAAAGTCTGGCACAAAGCACAGCATTAGAACGCTGGTATTATGATGTAATGACGTTTTCCTATTTTTATAGTTTCCTTGGAATAAACAGGGAAGTGGCTGTGGTTAATGACCTCCACTTGCCTGGAAGGGGCGTGTCCACTTACTCACTTACTTATAGTATCAACACATGTGTACAGTATAGTTCTCTGTGGGGTTCAACTGAATAATAGTATCAACGCATGTATACAGTATAGTTCTCTGTGGGGTTAAATAGTAATTTCATGTCATGTTTTTATCCATGGCTTTATTGTGATGTTCCTATCTTTAGTCATCTAAGATGTTTGTCTCAGTGTATGTGATATTGTTTCTCTTACACTTCAGTGCAGTTTCTAGTTCCCCAATTCTACCAGTCTACAAAAAGTATTTATTGAATGATTACTTATTGTGGGTTAAAAGTACTCTTTAAGTTTGACAATGTGGAAGACATCAAATGTATTGGTACATGCAACACTATCATCTCTACACCAACATGCAACACTATCCTCTCTACACACCAACATGCAACACTATCCTCTACACCAGGGGTTCCCAACCTTTTTTCCCCCAGGGACCCCCAAACATCTGATGAAATTCCTGGACCCCCCTCCTAATAAAATACCATAAAATACTTTTTTTTTGTCATTTTAATACTTTTTTTTGTCATTTTAATAACAAACTGCTTATACACAGGCATATGCATCATAATTAGACCCACTATGCTTCTTTGACTTGTGCCTTCAATCAACAAATCTCATCTTGCACCATATGTATTTCAAAATGTTGGCCAATATTCAAATCCTGTATTCATCCTCTCAAATCAGGCCCTAATGGTGAACGGTTTGCATTTATGTTGAATGAAGTAAGAATCCACTGCAGTAAAAATATCCTCACCTCGAGTGGTGGTAGTAAGGTTGACTGACATGCTTCAGATCCTCATTTTCGATATAATGCACATAAACGATGAGCACAGCCTCGTCTGCGACAGTTGTAGTTTCATCAAGTTGTATGGCAAATGGACCCTTTCTAAGCTTTTCTGACAGCTGCTACTCGCAATCACTTGACATCTTATCAATTCGGTCTTTCACTACATTGTTCGAGAGTGGTACTGATTTTAGTTTATCCGCCACCTGTGGGCCGCACAGTTTCTAAACCATTTTGATGCAGGCTGGTTTGATGAGCTGCTCGCCAATATTGTGCGGTTTCTTTGCTTTTGCAATTAAAAGCGAACACTCAAAGGAGGCTTCGGTAGCCTTCTGTAAATCACTGCCACCCCTGCTCCACGCTACTCTAACATCAACGGGCTTGTTCGCCTTGAGAGACTGTTCTTTCCTCCGAAAAAAGTCCGGATCCTTCCCAACGGTTTCTGAGTGCTTAGACGCCTGATGTCTCTTCAGCTTGCTGGGCTTCAGGCTCGAGTTTGCCAACTTTTCTCCACAAATCACACACTCAGGTCGTTTGTCTGGTCCCTCAGTGAAGCCCATGGTGATGTAATTTTCGCGATTGCTGTAGGTCCTAACTTTTTTTGCAGATGAGCTGCCGTCATCTCCTTTTCGTTTGTCACACATTTTCGCCTCTGGCGGCTGACTGCAGACGAGCCGAGAAAGTTAACTAGCGTGCTAGGCTAGCTACGGAAAGTGATACAGTCAACTGATTCGCGTTTTAGCGGCTACCCGGTAGCCTACTGTTAACGTTCAAAAATCATGTCTAGATGTTTATTTATTTATCTTTATTTTTTATTGTAGTGGAGAGACTATTCATGCTTCTGATGATAAAAATATGCTAATTAAATATTTCTCTGAAAAGAAAAAAGAAAAAAAATCAAATCATCTGTGGTCTGGCGGACCCCCTGCGCCCCCTGGCGGACCCCCAGGGGGTCCACGGACCCCAGGTTGGGAATCACTGCTCTACACCAACATGCAACACTATCCTCTACACCACCACCTACACCAACATGCAACACTATCCTCTCTACACCAACATGCAACACTATCCTCTCTACACCAACATGAAACACCATCCTCTCTACACCAACATGAAACACCATCCTCTCTACACCACCTACACCACCATGCAACACCATCCTCTACACCACCTACACCAACATGCAACACCATCCTCTCTACACCACCTACACCAACATGCAACACCATCCTCTCTACACCACCTACACCAACATCATCCTCTCTACACCACCTACACCAACATGCAACACCATCCTCTCTACACCAACATGCAACACCATCCTCTCTACACCACCTACACCAACACCATCCTCTCTACACCACCTACACCACCATGCAACACCATCCTCTCTACACCAACATGCAACACTATCCTCTCTACACCACCTACACCAACATGCAACACCATCCTCTCTACACCAACATGCAACACCATCCTCTCTACACCACCTACACCAACATGCAACACCATCCTCTCTACACCACCTACACCAACATGCAACACCCTCCTCTCTACACCACCTACACCAACACCATCCTCTCTACACCACCTACACCAACATGCAACACCATCCTCTCTACACCACCTACACCAACATGCAACACCATCCTCTACACCACCTACACCAACACCATCCTCTCTACACCACCTACACCAACATGCAACACCATCCTCTACACCACCTACACCAACACCATCCTCTCTACACCAACATGCAACACCATCCTCTCTACACCACCTACACCAACATGCAACACCATCCTCTCTACACCACCTACACCAACATGCAACACCCTCCTCTCTACACCACCTACACCAACACCATCCTCTCTACACCACCTACACCAACATGCAACACCATCCTCTCTACACCATCTACACCAACATGCAACACCATCCTCTCTACACCACCTACACCAACATGCAACACCCTCCTCTCTACACTACCTACACCAACATGCAACACCATCCTCTCTACACCAACATGCAACACTATCCTCTCTACACCACCTACACCAACATCATCCTCTCTACACCACCTACACCAACATGCAACACCATCCTCTCTACACCACCTACACCAACATCATCCTCTCTACACCAACGAGTCTCTACACCAACATGCAACACTATCCTCTCTACACCAACATGCAACACTATCCTCTCTACACCAACATGCAACACCATCCTCTCTACACCAACATGCAACACCATCCTCTCTACACCAACATGCAACACCATCCTCTCTATCCTCTCTACACCAGCATGCAACACCATCCTCTCTACACCAACATGCAACACCATCCTCTCTACACCAACATGCAACACCATCCGCTCTACACCAACATGCAACACTATCCTCTCTACCCTCTCTACACCAACATGCATGCCCACGTTCCACACTACTTTTGGACATGTTCCACTTCATACACCTGCCGACCACTAGGCCATGCTGTCTGACGGAGCTCTAGTTCTCAATATGTGTCTTCAGCACATTATGTTATAGAATCAAAGTGAAGAAGATACTCACTTCACTCCATGCCGAGATGTTGCAAAAACATGTTGGTCACATCATGGTACTGGAGAAAATGCAAATAGATGCCAGTGGCATTTTGTTTTGGCTAGAAATAGAGGAGGTTGATTCCAAATACCCGTCAGGCTATAGGTTGGGAACTGTTAATTTGCCTACTTTACTATGTTATTGATATGTTGCCGTTGTGACGACCCCTCCCACTGCTTGTGGCTCCTCATTCCTGACCAGGACGACCAGGTTAACAAAAGCACAACACCAAGTGGGGCTCTTTTGCCTAGAGGTCACCGTTTGGCGGCATTACAGATTATACCTTTAATAGATAGATTTATTCTACACCATCAAAATAGCCTTATGAAGTACTTGGAGCTTATGAAGTACTCGGATTTGATGAACTCGGGATGTTATGAAGTACTCCGATTTTCATCTCTGCCTAGGAGGTTGTCTGCTGTAATTCTCTCTCTCTCCCTCTAAAAAGACATTTGTATGAATTTTGTACTACAAGGACCAACGTTTGAAGTATGGAGCGGATGGTTGCTACACAATCGTTTCAACCCCACATTTCTTGCAGAAGGTAATTTCCCATGTTATTTCCAGGTCAGAGAAGATTTCCAAAACAAAACAAAAAAGTACAGCTAGCAAGTGGAAACAGCTGTGAGTGAACCGTTTTATTATTCCGTTATTACGAACGGAGTGCACAAGTCCTCCTCCAAGTATGTTATAGTAGCATGTCGCACATACTGCACTCCATGCATGTACTGAACCATAAGCTAACTGTCTCTCCTGCCTGATCATGGACAGTCTCCCCTGCCTGATCATGCCAGTCTCTCAGGAAAAATATTGAATCAATAAAGATATTGAATGTCAGCACAAAACATTGGCTATCGGTGTAGCAGGTGTCATTCATGCTAGTCAGGACTATAGATGAACCATGAGTCCTGTGCTTGCCAGCACGAAAGGCAGACGGCGTGCTACCAATCGAACTTGTAAGTCGCTTTGGATAAAAGCATCAGCTAAATGACTAAATGTAAATCGAGCTAAACCATGAGCATGTATTTGCTTTAGCACATTCGATGCTAGCATATTAGCATCAGCCTTCAAAGCCCATATGGGTTGCACCAGAGAAGTGCAGAGAGGACACTGCAACAGGTCAGCCAGGCTGCTGTCACAGCTGCTGCAAGTAGGGGCATGGCAACTGGAAACCAGGGCCCTCATTCATCAACGTGTTCTACGCACAGATCTGTGCTTACCCTGTGCGTACGATCATTTCTAAGCAAAGAGTGGGATTCATAAATTTCGATTTGAACTTGACTCCGTGCTTACGTCTACGCACAGGTCAGACCAGGCGTACCTGGCGCCCAGTGGTAGAATATATTATTACAACAAGGAAATGAGCTTCTGTGCATAATAACACTGGCATGTTCTGTACAAACCGTAGTTCATTATAGTTCATTGTAAAATAGCAACAGTAGTGTAATTATGGTCAAAACCCTATAAATAGCATTTGGAATAATAGATCTTTCTCTCAGAATGAATGCAGCATGGTTTATATAGCGTTATCGGAATATACGGGGTGTAGGCTACTGACTGACTGCGCTCCGCGTAGCTTGATTGATTGATTGATTGAAAAGTTTATTAACAGATTGCAGAATGGGTGCAGTACAGTACAGCTCAGTACATACAATTGTTAATTGGGGATGCAGACCAACTTTCGTCTTGTTTACATCAGGGTCCCCCATTTTCAATTCATCATAAATCATAAAGCTCAACTCGTTATTATTTTGCGCAGACCGCAGAAACACGGGAACGTTTTGATTATATTTAAAAGGCTTTACGTTAAACGAAACAAGTGGAATTTCGAAGCTGTAAGCAGAATACAAGTCATATGAATATAGTGTTCTTCCCCCTTTTTACTGTATAAGAAAGAATAGAAAACGCATTGCAATGCCACCAGATAGTGGACAGACTATGTATATGATGGGATTCAAGTTCGCGTTTTTGTTGATCATAGGCATGCTATCAGAGTATGATATCTTCAAACATTCTAGAACATTTGTCGTCACAGATCATGTCCTAATAGAACATAGGCTATGGCATGGATCGTGATATTGTGTGGACTGTAATTATTACTGTACCGGTACCAGTGCCACCCATTGTGACAACAGCCTTGTGAGTCCCGCACACAAACATGATGGAATTCAAGTTCATGTATTGAAAGGCAGGCTACATCATACATGCAGTGAGATTCATTGTTCTTGTATATGCTCTCTATTATTGTTTATATAGGCTACCCAATACTGACATCAAAATAGATTGTAGTATGCCTCTAGAAATCATATGCAGCAGGTAGAAAATTTACGGGAGATCCATCGCGATTTGGAATCAAATTGAGGAGAACTTTAATCCCTGGGTATTAATCAAACAACACGGGAAAAGGCAGTCATATTCCAGCGCGGTCTTTATTAGCCGACAACAAAATAGATGCCTCTAAAAATCATATAGCCAATCGAACACAACTAATAAAGGCATTCATATTACAGCACGGTTATAATGACACACAACCAACGCCAAACAGTGGTCAACGAACGGTCTTTATTAGTATTTTGAGCTGTCCAGGCAGAATTGCAGCAATGGTCTTAGGGAGCCGTTGATATCTGACATCACCGTTTACAAGTCCGCCTTTTATTTATCCCATAATACGCGATAGTGTCTTCTTGGTTCGACAGCAGTGAACAATCTTCGTGGAGTTTCTCAAGAGTTCCGCTCGGGTCCGTCCATTATTTCACATCCCATGGGGGGTGTTTCCTCATTTTCATGACCATATATGGATAATCATGCACGAGCATTGACGGTAGAACAAAGTGGTATTCATCAACACGGAGGAGCATAGAGCCTGCCTACGCACCGTGTGATGAATCCCGACTTCCCTGTGCGTACACTAGTTCTACATTCCGTGCTTACGTGTGGAAATAGGTCATGTTCTACGTAGAGATGTTCCGATACCATTTTTCCCTTTCCGATCCGATTCCGATACCTAAGCTTTGGGTATCGGCCGATACCGATATTTATCCGATACCAGTGCATAAAAAAATAAAAATAAAAAAAATTATATAAATTATACCTTTTTTTTTTTTTTACAGATACTGTTATACTGTTTTTTTAGTAATAACTAGAACGTATGGTATTTATTCAACAACAGGTGATTGTATAGATTTGTATTAGTATCATTAATCAATGAGTATGGGCTGCAGCACTGCAGATATACCCTACTCCAATGATCCACACGGACATTAAACGGTGTTGCACTCGCTACTCAGTGGCTCTGCAGATATACCCTATTCAGTCTGTAAGCTAGTGGCAGATAGAACGTTCATGTTGTGATTTTTGATGCAAAATAAATATTCAACATTCTCTTTTGAAACTCCGCCTCAGACTCTTATCCTTTGGCACTTGCTGTACTTTGCTTGCAGGTCTGCAGCCATTATTGCCGGATTATGAATAGCACCAACTTTAGACACGGTAACGTTATCAAGCTAAGCTAACTGACCTAGCTCGTCTTCCCGCATTGACATTTGATAACGTTAGTAATAGTCAGCTAACGCTAGTCCGTAGCTACTTAACTTAAATACAATTCACCGTGGGTGCATTATTGTTGATAGACGGTCACGGACAGTGTTAGGTCCTGGAGAAAGGACAGGCGATCATCTGATTTGATGTAACGTTAAAGCGGATGTTGTTCCAACTAGCTATCTTTCCAGCTAATGCTATCATAACACCAGCCAAACACATCCCGATTCCCGTCCGAGCTCCCCGTCACACCGCACTGTCGGAGACAATGGAATTTAAGAAAGTGTATCTGCTGTTAAAATGACACAGCATCACACTTTAAAACATGTTCATTTTATAATCCTCACTCTCCGCAGGACTCGGCAGGAGATAAATTACATCATGGGATCGGAGGCTAGAATTTACGTGTACTCGCCGATACCAGCATTTTAGGCAGTATCGGCGGCATTTCCGATACTGGTATCGGTATCGGAACAACTCTAGTTCTACGCACACATTGATGAATGAGGGCCCAGGACTTTGTGTAACCCAGCCATCTCAACCTGAGATAGTATACACAGCAGGACAAGGACAGGAAGGTAAATGAAATCAATACCAGGCATCTTTTTGACACAATTGTGATTGGAGGATCAAGAAAAGAGGGCGAGTTTGAGATAGGACACCATCAGATGTGTCAGACTCAGGCACCTCCAAGCCTCCAGTCTCTGTATCCCTTTGTTTTCCACCCCCTCTCTCTCTCTCTCTCTCTCAATCAGGCAGGATCATCCTTGCCATAAAAGACTGGTCACAACTATTCTTCTTTGCCAGATCGTAGACTTACATACTGTTAGTCCAGTTCCTATTCCTATGCATTCTCGTGTTTTTGATTCCTAGTTACTATTTCGTGTTTTTGGCCATTTGAGATTTATAACTTTGTACCTTTTTTGTCACAGTCTCGGCCTGACTACCCCGCATGGGGATTCTCCTGCCTGTCCCCTTTTGTTGGTCCTGGATACTCTGTTTTACCCTGTGAGTTTTGTATTATTTTCTGTTCCCAGGCAATTGGACTTTGATCGTTCCTGTGGTTTATTAACACTGTGTTGCTTTTTTGTTTGGGCTTTATCCCTTTTGTGTTTTGATCTGTTCACCCCTGATCCAATTATTCACCTGTACCATTGTCCCTTGTAAATAAATATATCCCCTGTTGGGTTTTCTCTATGTACCTCATCTCATCTCGTTTGTCTGCGCTTGGGTTCTGGCATTAGAATATCCGTCACAGAAAGAGAGTGGAAAATCTGTTACATCTGTACATTGTTATGACATGCAGTTTGTCGGTATTTCAAAAGTTATAATGATGCCTGCACTTATAAGAGGCATGTTGGGAGTGTTCTGCATATTATGCCTGTAAAATTGTGGTAGACATTGGCTAAGGAGCTAGAGCAGTCGTCTGGTAATCTGAAGGTTCCCGGTTCGATTCCGCCTCCTACCCGCAGCGTGTCGAAGTGTCCTTGAGCAAGACAACTGCTCCCGATGAACAGGTTGCATGGTGGTTGCCCCTGCCGTGAATGTGTGAGTGTGAGAATTGAAAAGCACTTTGGATAAATGTGCCCTGGGACAGTCAGTATTTGTGAACCTGCATCTCTCTCTCCCTCTCCTAAAGCAAGAAACCACCCTCCCATCTGTGATGTAAATGTAAATGATGTTACCTGGATCTAAACTCCCTAGACAACTAATGGAGCTCTGACTGTGAGACCATAAAATATATGTGTGTGAATTCCACACATTGCTAACTGGTTTAAGAATTTAAACCCTAATTTGTGTGCAAGAGCTCACACATGTACTGTATTTTATGGCCACAAAGTCAGAGCCTCATTCATTGTCTATGGAGCAACCCCAGATTTTACATCCAGGTGACATGACATTTTTTTTTTATTCTACTTTTTCTCCCATTTTCTATTTTTCTCCCATCCCAATTTCGTATCGTCCAATTCCACCCTCCCCTGTCTCGAACGCTGTTTCATGCCTCCCACAAGCCGGCTGTAATGTGGACGAAGCCATACTGTACATTGCACGAGTCCCCTCTGGTACTCGAGGAAGCAGCCGTCGCATATTTTCACCTGCACAGCGCGATCTTTCAGCGTCGGGGGTCTGCGCTTTGGAGGGACGCCACCCCCGTCGCTTCCTGATTCTACTGCGCAGGCGCACCAACCGACCTGTAGGAGTCGCTGTCTACAACGTCCGATCCCCACCCATCAGCTTCCCACCCCCTAATACTGCCAAATGTATTAGTGTGAACGACCAGCAAAGCTGAATGCAATGCGGAGAGCTGGGCTCGAACCCAGTGTCTCCTGCATTGGTGGTGAGCGCCTTGCCCACTGCACCACCTAGCCGCCCCGTGACATGACACATTTTAAGGTTCTCTCTCTCTCTGATTTCTAGCTTTAGGAGAGAGTGGGGAATGTTCACAAGTATTGACTGGCCTATCCTGGAGAACAGGAAGAACATGTGAATTCTTAAGATTCTCCCTTTAAATGCATCAGCAACTATCTAGGACCACAGAATAGAACTATACTGTCACACATGCGTGTTGTGCTCACTCATTACTAGGGCATCGAAATGCAATACTTTTTATCGTATCAATTGAATTCTATACTTCAATACTATCGTGTATCTAAAAAGGCTGTGGTATACGAAATTTGTTAATCTAATAATCTAGTCTAATCTAATCAGCGTCAGTGATCCCATAAGCATGTTTGTGCCAAGATATAAAAAGATTTATGTTAAACCACAATCATCCAAGATGTAACAGAACCTCAGATTGGCTCACACAGCAGCACATAACAGCAGCGCGCAAAGTAAGGTATCGGGGCAAAGTATCTCTTTGGTATCGTAAAAATGTTCTATTACATAACTGATTGTGACCTATAGCAGATGCAGCAGAGAGAGGAATGCTGCAGCCAGTTGGTAATTCCCATGGAGTGTCATGCATACCAATATGGCGCAATGCCCTAAACATAACTCTTTGGTAACGTTTGTCATTTGATGACTAACACCTGTTGTGTGTTATTATGAGTATCACCCATTATGTGATTACAATCACCTGTGGTTTGCCCCAAGATGTCAGCAATGATGTAATGGAACAGTCTCGTAGCCAGTATCTTTGGAACAACATAGCCCATCATTTTCATGGAATTCTGCAGTGTGCTTGTGTGTGTGCGTGAATGCAACAGCTCATATGGCAGATTTTTACCTTTTAATTGTTCTTCTGATTGAACATCACAGGTCAAGAACAGAGTTTTATCCGCTCCATACTGTTCATCAAAGGTTCCCTTCAAACTCTTCCCCACCTCTTCATTGAAATCTAGTATGGCTACCTAAAAATATCAAAAAGTCAGTCAAATGCATTAAAAACGTTCTGGTGTACAAACTCACTTGAGATTACATGATGTCACACTGGCTACTGGTCATTGAAAGCCATGAAGTTATATAATTCTGATTTATTTTTTACGAAAGGGTTAAACACTCTAACAGAATAAAAACAACCCCCATTACCAGAATAAAAACAACACCCATTATACCCCCAATCATAAGAATACAGAGTTTAGTTTGTTTTTTCTTTTTCACACAGCGTGATGCAGTAGCCGTTATACGGGCTATTGAAAACAAAATGCATGTTTTGGCAACATTCTTCATCTTCACAGAAAATCTTAACGTTACCTTGGCGCCGTTTTCTAGAAGTATCTCCGAGAAACCTCTCCCTAAACCTTGGGCTGCTCCAGTGATAAGGGCGATTTTACCACGTAATGCCATCTTTGCAATATAAGAGAAACCTTTAGGGAACATTCACTCTCTGAGAAAGGTAAGTATAGTCTACAAAGTACGCGAAATTAAGTTGAAAGACAGTAGGCGATGTGGTTGTGAAGAGGGATACAATAAAGATACTCTTCGAGCAATGTTCAATCACCGTACTGTTATCTCGCCATGAACTTGTAAATAGACCCACCTACGCGCATGCGAGCTCCACTGATGTCTCGTTCTCACCCAAAGCAGCCAGGACTAGCAGCGCGGCTGCTTTCAATCCATTTCCTATGTAGAGGAGCGCGGCGTACACGCGGTGCTGCATACGCTCCTCTACATTGGAAATTCATTGAATGCAGCCGCGCTGCTATTTTGGACTGGAGGCGGTCGGAACGGCCCTTGATGGTTTTGCCGTCTGGTCCATTTTCTATCGGACGGACCAGATTAAAAAAAACATCTAAACTGGATACAAACAAACACATAAATAAATAAGGTTTTAATATGTCAATTGTATGAAGTGTTTAGGGCAGGATGTTCTTGTCAATTCAATCTGTTTGATTTGTTAAATTCATTTTATGGTTCCTTTCAACTTCAGCAAGTTTCAAGTTTGTTTGTTTATTATTTGTCACATATAATACATGTACTTTACGGTGAAATGCTTGGTTCTGTATGATTGAGCCCCTGAGAGTGTGCTTCATACAGTCAAAAAGTAAGTAAAAGAGGAATATACAATATACAATACAATCTAAAGTACAACCTAAGTACAATCTAAGTATGAGTAGGCCTAAACATTTGTAAAAATGCAGACAATGAATGAGGTACAAATGCGGACAATGAGGTACAAAACTTTAAGGTAAGGTGCAATGAATGTAGTGCAAATCTCTTTAATAGATAGATACATATAATGTACTTTAAAGTGTCTAAATTAAGTGAGTGTCAAGGTGAGTGTTTGTTTAAAGTGAGTGTGTGCATGTGGATGTGTGTGCAATGAGTGTAGATGATGGTGGGAGATGTCATTGAGCATCCTGATGGCCTGGGGAGCACCAGGAGTTCTCGGTGGCCTGGCCTGTGCTGATAAAAAATGTCAGGAAGTCCAAGACCCACTGTTTGTGTTAAATAACGAGACAGGAGACTAGAGCGTATCCACTGTGCATCTGTATTGAATCCCAACCCATAACACAACAGCGTACCTTACATCCTGGTCCCTGCTGGACCGTACCAACACACACACCATTGTGGGGGGGTTTATATAACAATCCCATTCTCTTGTAACATCTCCTTTTTTTTAGATAACAATAGTTACAGCATCCCTTAGTGCACATTATTATTATTACAAGAAACCCCATAAACGTCCTTATTTAAAACCCTAACCATCTGTTCTGTGCATTTTTTCCATTTTTTTTTATTTTTTTCTTTTTTTTACCATACCATACCATACCCATTAACCAGTCTCTATAAGTCCAGTCTTTGTGGCACTCTCACCAGCCTACCACTGGCCGTCCTGTACTCTGGCGCCGGTGGAGGGTCCACCACAGGCTGGTACAGGTCGCTCCGCCTGAATGGCCTGACTTCCTGGGTGATAGTGTCATTGCCCGTGTTACTGTCCATCCCTTTGCTGGGCGGACTGCTGTGTGGCTCCACAGGTGGGTTGCTGTGCTGCACTCTGTGTTGCTCCGGGCGGCGTCCAGTCACATCCCCCTCCGCTGGTCGCAGGTCCACCCGATTCCGCCGGTAGAATGTCCCCTCGACATCCACCAAGTACGATCTGGGGGCCACCGGTTGCAGGCACACTCCTCTCCTCCACTTGCCCGTCCTGTCTCCAGGCAGGGGCTTCATTCTTATGTCCTGGCCGATACACAACTCGGGCAGATCTCTGGCCGACTTGTCGTAACCCAGCTTGGCCGTTTGATGCTTAACCCGCAGCTTCTCAGGAACCCCCGTGACCACGCTGGGGCCCAGGAGCGAGTCAGCGACCGGAAGTGGGGTCTTCAGTCTCCGGGACATCAGTCTCTGCGCTGGGCTGCTGAGCATGCCCTCTGTGGGCGTGTTCCTCCACTGCAAGATTGCCAACCATGGGTCGTTACCTGCACTAGCTGCTTTCTTGCACAGGTTTTTCACAACTTTCACCGCCGATTCAGCCTTTCCATTAGACCTTGGGTGCCTGGGCGAGGACATGACATGGTCGAAATCCCATTCTTTTGCAAACGTTCTAAATTTCTCACAGTCAAACTGAGATCCACAGTCCGTTACCACCCGGTCAGGCTGCCCGTGGCGTGCAAACTGGGCCTTACACCTTAACACCGCGGTGTCTGCTGAGAGGTCAGGGAGTAGCTCTATTTCCCAGAAATCTGAATAATGATCAACCATGAGTAGGAAGTCCTTGCCCGCTTGTCTGAACAAATCCATACTGACAATCTGCCATGGCCGTGTTGGGAGTGCATGCGACATCATTGTCTCCCGCTGCTGCTCATGAGAATATTCATTACACGCTGAACACTGGCTCACGTAATCCTTGATTTCACCCTGCATGTTGGGCCAGTACAGTGTGTCTTTGGCCTGTCTGTAGCAGGCATCTCCCCCTACATGGCTGGCGTGTATGCGTTTCAACATTTCTGCCCGTAACGTTTTCGGCACTATGACTCGCTGACTTTTGAAGAGCACCCCATCTTGTGCGCTGATCTCGTCCCTGATTGACCAATACTCTCTGATCGCCAGGGGAGTCTCCTCCCGGTGATCTGGCCATCCCTGGAGCACTGCCGCTTTGAGCAACTGAAGGGTTTCATCTCCCCCAGTGTGTTGCCTGATCTGATTCAACCGCTGGCTGGTGACATTCAGATAATCAGCCTGATTAATCTGTTCAGTGTCCTCTTGTGCCCTCTGCAGGTTGCAGACTGTGTGTTTCATGTATCCCGTGTCCGTCCTCTGTGGTGGAGCCGTGGCCCTGCTCAATGTGTCACTGATGTGCATGTCCGGGCCTGGCTTGTATGTGACCTTGAGGTTGTAGTTCTGCAGCGTGAGCAGCATGCTCTGGAGCCGTTTGGGTGCAGTGAGGAGGGGTTTGTTGAATATCGAAATGAGTGGCTTGTGGTCCGTTTCCGCCACAATCTCCCCCCGTGCATACAGATAATAGTGAAAGCGTTGGCACGCAAACACAATACTCAGACACTCCTTCTCAATCTGTGCATAGTTCTGTTCTGTCTGAGTCAGTGCCCGCGATGCGTACCCTACTGGCTGACCCTCCTGGAACAGACAGCAGCCAAGTCCTTTCTGACTTGCATCACTCTGGATGGTGACCGGCTTGGTCACGTCGTAATATTTCAGGATCGGGGCCACTGTGATCAGACGCTTGATCTCCTCGATCGCCGCACCATGTTTGGGAAGCCAGTGCCATGGGACGGCCTTGTCCAACAGCCTCCTCAGTGGCTCGCATATCTCAGAGAGGCGGGGCATGAACCTTGCGAGGTATGTCACAAACCCAATAAACCGCTGCACCGCCTTGGCGTCCGTGGGGTGTGGCATGTCTTGGACCGCCCTGACCTTCTCTGGGTCTGCGCTGAGCCCCTCTGCTGACAGGATGTGTCCATGAAACTTGACTTCTCTGAGCCTGAACTGCAGTTTCTTCAAACTTAGCCTCAACCTAACCTCTCTGCACCTCTCCATGAGTGCTATCAGTTTAGTGTCATGGTCCTGTATAGCCTCCTCTTCTGTCTCCCCACAGCCCACTACCAGTATATCGTCTGCGATGGGCTCTACTCCACTGAAAAAAAAAAAAAAAAGCTCATGCTGCTTTCGCTGGTATATCTCTGGGGCCACAGACACCCCAAATGGCAGCTTTAACCAACGCTTCCTGCCCCAAGGTGTCCAAAATGTGGTGGTGTAACTACTTTCCTCGTCTAGCCTGCACTGTAGGAAAGCATCCCGTGCATCCACAAGAGTGAAAACCATTGATACCAGAGACTGTACATGCGTCAGATGGCCGGCGGCCACTTGTTCTACCCAGGCAGGAACGATCTGACAGGTCTCAATATCAACCTAGGCAGGAACGTTCTGACAGGTCGCAATATCCACCTAGGCAGGAACGTTCTGACAGGCCTCAATATTACGCGCCAGGCGCGAATTCAAGCGCTGCGTGTAGGTTCTGCGGCACTGCGCACAGGCGCGGACGGGAACAGTGCCCAGCCTATGGCAAGACCTGCCGCATTTGCGCAAAACTCAATCACTTTGCTGTAGTATGCATGCAGAGAGGCCAGGCCACCCGACAGCTACATACAGCAGACATTGACACTGAATACCTTGAGAATATGTACAGTGGGGAGGCTCACATATACACGGCAGAGAGCATAGGGGCAGTTCAGGGAGGTGGAAAAAAATGGTTCCTCAAATTCCGATCAGAAATTATCCCAGTTACTTGCGAGATCGCCGCTCATCTTCATCTCATCTGGTGGCGGTATTGCTGTTGCCATGGTGATGCTGTGTTTTTGTTTGTAGCTTAGCTCGCCGCAAACGCTCACTGCTTCACTCCCCGACTTCTCCTTTTCCTCGATTTCCTGTGCCGTAGCGCACCATATCCGTATAATTACTCACGTAATTATAGCCACTTCTGACACCATGTTTGTGTTAAATAACGAGACAGGAGACTAGAGCGTATCCACTGTGCATCTGTATTGAATCCCAACCCATAACACAACAGCGTACCTTACATCCTGGTCCCTGCTGGACCGTACCAACACACACACCATTGTGGGGGGGTTTATATAACAATCCCATTCTCTTGTAACACCCACTGGCAGAGGTCGTAGTTCAAGCTCAGGTCTCTGAGCTTGACTACGAGCTTGGAGGGGACTATGATATTGAATGCTGAGCTGTAGTCAATAAATAGCATAGTTCCCCTGCCTCTTGTCCAGGTGTGATGCTGCTGTGTGCAGCACATGGGCTAAGGCGTCCTCTGTGGACTTGTTGGGGCGATATGCAAATTGCAGGGGGTCCAAGGTGTTAGGGAGGGAGGAACAGATGTAGCCCTTCACTAGCTTCTCAAAGCATTTCATTGTTATGGAGGTGAGAGCTATGGGCGATAGTCTTTGAGGCAAGTGGGCGTGGATTTTTTTGGGTACAGGGACAATAGTGGACTTTTCAGACAGGTGGGAATGACAGACTGTTCTAAGGACAGTGTACTGTAGAGCCTTTACCTATAAGCTGGTGGTCCGTCCGCTCGTCTTGACGGTGCTGGGCAGCTCCTCCTGGTCCGTCCGCTCGTCCTGACGGTGCTGGGCAGCTCCTCATCCGTCCGCTCGTCCTGACGGTGCTGGCGTGTCTTGGTCCAGATTGTCCACGTTCCGCGCAATTCTAAGCGTAACAGTGAACCAAACAGTTGTCACTAATGTCTTTCAGCGGCCTCAGAAATCAAAACGCTGTCTCGCTGATCAGCTGTTGAATCTTGAGCGCCGAGCGCGATTATCCTCGTCTTCCAATAAATAACAACAGCAATTGTCCATTTCAAACGAAGAGCCTAAGTTTTTGACTAATGTAGAGCCTTTACCTATGTGATGTGAATGGGCCGAAGTGATGACGTCAGGAGCAGGGACTCAAGTGGGTCATTATTGAACGCAGGTGTTTTTTGATTGTGTGCTGGATGAGACGCTGAGACTGTTTGATAAGCCAGTGGGTCTCAGAGATCGAGGTTGGAGCACGCACGCAGTAACCAGACTCTGTTAGGGCCCGGGGGGTGGGGTCGATCGTGGAGAGTTATCCGCCGGCGATGAAGACAAGCTAGATAGCCGTCCATAGTTCCCGGTAGCAAGAGGAGGGGAGGCTTAACCTCCTGGAGATAGTTAGGGACGGGACATAGAGGGTCTGAGTTACATCGCTCCCAAAAGACTTTATACTCGGCTCGTCCTCGCGGACACCGAGTACGTTACCAGGTTACAAATCCAACTGTATCCTGGAGGACCACGTGTGCCGAAACATTCGTCCGGAGAGTGGACGGGGTCCAACGCTTCGACCCTCGGGGGGGGTCGCGCCGTGCGGCGAGTTAAGTCCACTGTTACCCACACTTGCACTTAATATAGGATTTTGTATTACAGTCTATTTTTATAACTATGTAGGCCTACTGTATATATATATATTGTATATGGGATATTGTGTAATTTCTATTTACCTTATCTGTATGATATCGTGCCCTTAATTAACCTGCATATTCGACTAGTCCTTTTATATGCCCTATTTATTATATAGCCCAGGCTGGTATATATTGTATAGATATTGTGTGACCCATTGAAGGGGAACAGGGGAACCAAGAGGGAGGAGTAATTCGGACCTGGGGGAGTCTGCTATAATTAGTGTGTTCAATTGATCCATTTTCTACCGGTGCCTATTTGGGAGTGTGATTAGCGGGCCGTGTGTGTGATTAGGCATCCCCTTTGTATAAACGTGCCGTGCCTCTTAAAGAGGGTGTTTTGACGTGGGTTACTGTAATAGGATGTATCTATGCATGTTCATAATTGCGTGCCTCATATCAGAGGGTGACTGAGTTACGGTTGCAGACGACCTTTACGTGGTCCGATTAGTCCCCCCAATTAGAGACCCCTAGTACCTGTATGAATTAGGTGTTGTAATAAAGTGTCTTATTAGACGTGAGGCCGTACCAAGTGAGAGAGGTGGCGGAGGGTACAGCGAGAGGGTGGGCTGATAGCGGTAGGCGATGCCCTAGATATTCACATGGACCAGAGCTGGTCGGATAAAGTGTGTGTGACTATTGTTGTACAGTGTGTATGTACCGTACCTCGTTCAAACTAAGGGTTGTTGCCCATATATAAAGTGTGCTGTGAGATGTGCTCCACCTAGAGGTGAAGGGTTTACCTATAGATGTGATAGTGCTGTAGTGCTGTAATGTATAGAGTGATTAACTTAGAGGTGATATAAATTTACCTAGGGGACGTCTGTCTATACCTGCTGCATTCTCTGGTCCTGTTAAACCCTGCATGTCACAGAAGGGAAAGATGTATTGGCTTCATGGCTCATAGGTTTTAATTAATAGCTCAGTTCATTGTTTAGCATAGGACTTAAATAAATAAAGTTGGTATTCCTTGTAAACCCGGTTGTGATGTTGGTTATTTCAGGCATCTGGATAAATAGCAGTTTCCCTGCTAAGTAGCAGTTTCTCCTGCTACTGGTATAACTCACGTATTTATTACATTGGTGACAGCGGTGGGATATAGAAAAAATATGCCTGGAGATAACCAACCGCCGGCTGAGGCCGGCTCAAGTCGATCAGACGCGTCTCCTTCCCCTAGTAGTAATCTGGCTATGTCCCGACCCATTTTTATGCCTGAGACTTTCACTGGTGCCGGCCGGGAATGGTCTGATTGGGCTGAACAGTTTGAAATGGCCGCGGGGGTTAATAATTGGAGCGAAACATTGAGACTAAAATTTATGAGTCTTCTCTTGTCAGGTCGAGCCCGAGAGGTATATGGTGGGTTATCGGCCGCCGCTAAAGCTAATTATGCCTTACTCAAAGAAGCCATGGGTAGATGCTTAGAACCATGTGATAGTGATGATTGGAGCAGGGCCACCTTCTCTTCTCGTAAAAGGTTACATAAGGAGAATATCCGAGAATTTGGTATTGCGCTTCGGAGGCTGGTTGTTAAAGCGTACCCCTCAGCGGACGCCCACACCCAAGATTTATTGGCTAAGGATCATTTTATTTCTAATGTTGGGAATGGGGAATTGCGAGTTAGCCTTCGCAGTGCCAAACCTACAACCTTAGAGGATGCCATTAATCTGGCTGCAGAATTGGAGCTGATTAGGGAGTTGGAGGGCAGTAAATTGGCCTCTGATGCACAGGTGCGTGGAGTCACTGAGCAATCTGGGCGTGACAAACAAATGGATACGCTGCTGGGGGTCGTAGAGGGCCTGCGGCAGGAAGTTAAGTCTCTGAAAACCACTGTACAGACTATAGCCAATTCAAGCCAATCTGTTCCTAAACCTACACCTCCCGTGTCTGCTCCCCTTCCATACTCTGTTAGTGCCCCCACTCCCCAGACTAGATGTGAGGGAGAAAGAGAGAGGGGTTGCTGGGAATGTGGGTGTAATCGTCACTTCAGACGCGACTGTCCTTATTTAAAGGGAAACTAGAGGGGGTGTGCACAGAGGGTCCAATGCCCGCCCCCATTTCTGAGTCTACTGTGGCCCCTGACAGCTTGAAGGGTGGTTCGGGATATCTCCAAGCTAAGATAGGTGGGTTAGACTGTCATGTACTTGTAGATACTGGAGCTTCTAGCTCTGTCATTCCTAAACAACTGTGGCTCTCTGCTACAAAAGGGGGATGTGATCTGTTAGATTATGTTGGCCAGGCTACAGCAGCTAATGGGGGGGGGATGAGCATTCTGGGATGCTGGCAGACGGTATGTCAACTGGAGTCACTCGCGCTGGTAGCAACATTTTTGGTTGCTGATATTCCCTCTGATGAGATTTTGCTTGGATTTGATTTTCTTTCAACATATGGTGCGGTGGTTGATTTGGGAAAGAAACAATGTCAGATAATGGGCAGGAAATTTCCCCTGGTTGACCCTAACCCCTCATTAGAGCCTCAGGCTGTGACAGTGTTGTCTGACACCCTGGTGCCCCCACGCAGTGAAATAATTATTTTGGGTCAAGTCCAGAGCAGATGGGGAGATTATGCAGCAGCAATGCTGGAACCCTCCACTTCCATTTCCAAACAGTGTGATGTTTTGGTAGCTCGGGTGGTATGCAGAGTCCAGCAGGGCACATTACCAGTGAGGGTTATTAATGTCACTAATGAGGAGATTATGCTAAAACGTGGCATGAAAGTAGGCACCCTATTCACTGATATTGAAATAGAGGAAGGGGGGGCGGAGCTGCATGACGAGAGGGAGGGGGAAAAAACCTTGCAGCCTTGGACAGTTGATACACTCATGCGTCAGTTTGGCGTGGAGGAGAGGGGTCTTGCCTCTGACGAGTTAAAGGCAGTCAGGGAGATACTGCACAAGAACCTCACTGTGTTTAGTCAGGGGGAGACTGACTTAGGCAGGACTCCTCTGACCCAGCATGAGATTGATACAGGGGATGCAAAGCCAATAAAAATGCACCCCAGAAGGGTTCCCCTCCATTTACAGCAAGAGGTGACGAGCCACTTGAAGCAAATGCTCGATAGTGGGATAGTTCGGCCATCTTGTAGCCCCTGGGCGTCTCCCATTGTACTGGTAAAAAAGAAAGGGGGTGGGCTCCGGTTCTGTGTTGATTATAGGAAACTCAATGAGGTTACTAGAAAGGACGCATACCCCCTCCCTAGGATTGATGATGCCCTGGACAGCCTTTGTCATGCTTGTTGGTTTTCCACCCTGGATTTAGCGAGCGGCTATTGGCAGGTGGAAGTAGACCCAAAAGACCGCCATAAAACTGCATTCACCACCCGTCAGGGGCTATTTGAGTTCAATGTGATGAGTTTTGGCCTTTGCAATGCACCCAGCACTTTTCAGAGGTTGATGGACCTAATTCTGGCTGATCTGCAGTGGACTACCTGCTTAGTGTATTTGGATGATATAATTGTGTTTGGGCGCACTTTCCATGAACATCTAACACGTCTGAGTGGTGTGCTGGAAAAACTTCAGCAGGCCAACCTTAAGGTTAAACCATCCAAGTGTGACTTGTTTTCAACGAGAGTCCAGTACCTCGGACATGTAATCTCTAGTGAGGGAGTGGAGCCAGATGCTGCTAAAGTGGAGGCAGTCAGAGAGTGGCCTGTTCCTACCAGCCAGACTGAGGTTAAGAGTTTTTTGGGATTAGCCTCCTATTATAGGCGCTTTGTGAAAGGGTTTGCTGACATTGCCCGGCCTCTGCACCAGTTGACAGAAAAGGGGAGGCACTTTCGCTGGAGTGAGGACTGTCAGGGAGCCTTTGAGCAGCTCAAGTGTAGTTTGATTACCACCCCTGTGTTGGCTTATCCCGACCCCAGTAAACCATTTATCCTGGATACGGATGCAAGTGACGTGGGGATTGGGGCAGTATTGTCTCAAGAGGAGGGAGGACTCGAGAGAGTAATAGCATATGCTAGCAGGGCTCTTACAAAACAGGAACGTAAATATGCCACCACTAAGAAAGAACTTCTGAGTATGGTAGCGTTTACCAAATACTTCAAGCACTATTTGTTGGGTAGGGAATTTGTGTTGCGAACTGACCACAATTCTCTCCGTTGGCTTCATAACTTTCAGGACTTGGAGGGGCAGTTGGCTCGTTGGCTTGAACAATTGGCCAATTTCCAGTATAAAATTGTGCATCGTCCAGGCAAGCTACACAGCAATGCTGATGCCCTTTCTAGGCTGCCGGCTTTTTTGGAAAAAGAAAAATCTGACCAGAAGGCCTCTCAGGCAATAACAGACAGGGCTGCTGTAAGGATGTGCGCAGTACAGGAAGCTCTGCCTTCTGTAGTGTCCAGTGGGGAAAAAGAGACTGATGAGTTAACCGATGCACAGGTGGCCGATAGTGAGTTAAGACAAATAATTCATTTTAAAAATCAGGTTGGTTCTGGTGCAATACCGGTAGACGCTGGCCTGCAGAATTATGCTACTGTGTGGAGTCAGCTCCAGGTGCAGGGGGATAGGCTGGTGCGGATTCCTCCTGCAAATTCCGATGCAGCCTCTCGGGTACAGGTGGTGCTCCCGCAGTCAATGGTGCCTGGGGTTTTAGAGCAGCTGCACAATGTCTCCACCGGGGGGCACTTGGGGGTGCAGAAGCTGCAAGGGAAAGTTAAAGACCGGTTCTATTGGCCAGGCTGGTTTGGCGATGTCAAGAGATGGGTTAGAGAATGTGTCGATTGTGGTTCAAGGAAGAGTCAGGGAAAGCGGCCATGTGCACCCTTACAGACCTCCAGGGTATCTAGGCCTTTTGAACGGGTGGCACTCGACATTCTTGGCCCCCTCCCCGAGACCCCTGGGAAAAATAAGTATATTTTGGTTGTGGGGGACTATTTTTCCAAATGGACAGAGTCTTTTCCATTGCCTAATCAGGAAGCACGGACAATTGCCAAAGTCTTGACCGAGGAGTGGGTGTGTCGTTTTGGGGCGCCAAGGAGTATCCACTCCGACCAAGGTCGTAACTTCGAGTCAAACCTATTCAGGGAGTTATGTAGGCTTCTGCACATGCAGAAAACAAGGACATCCCCCTACCACCCCCAGTCAGATGGCCTGGTGGAGCGCTTTAATCGAACCCTTTTGTCCATGTTGGCTCTCTTTGTGGAGGACAATCAGTTAAACTGGGACACACTGTTGCCTTATGTTATGTTGGCCTATCGTAGTAGTGTGCATGCTAGCACCTCCTTCACCCCATATAAAGTACTGTTTGGACAGGAAATTGTTCTGCCAGTAGATATTATGCTGAAGGTGGGCAATCAGGAGTCCTGTGACTCGGTGGACAATTATGTGTCTAGGTTGCGGGATACATTGTCCACGGTGGTGGAAGCAGTTAAAAGGCACCAGGCCAGGGCCTCGGAACAGCAGAAAAAGTCCTATGACTTTAGGGCCAATTTTCAATATTATTCCGAGGGGGAATTGGTTTGGGTTCAGAATAAGGCCAGGAAGCGTGGGGTGTGTCCCAAGCTCCAGAGGCGGTACAAAGGTCCCTTTAGAGTGGTGGAGAGGGTGACCGATGTGCTTTATAGGCTAGTGCTAGTGGAGGGAGGGCCAGAGAGTGTGGTTCACTTCAACCGACTCAAACCTTTCACCTCTTCTTTGACAGCCCCGTTAAATCCAGTACCAGCATCCAGGAGATCTAATCCGAGGAGTGGGCCAAACCTGGCCAGCCGGCGTCAGTCCTCGGGGTTTCCGGTTGGTGCCAGTTGGGTCGGCCATCGATCGTCCAGCCGGGATGGCTCTGTGGGGGGGAGGCCACCACCGGAGGACCAGACAGGCGTTGATCGGGGGCCGGAGGACGCAGACGGAGCACAGGAGGAGCCAGTGGACCGGATCGGCGGCGAGGGTGGACCGGAGGACGCAGAAGGAGCACAGGAGGCCCCAGGAGACCAGACCGCCAGTGATCGGGGGCCGGAGGAAGCAGAGGGGACACAGGGGGCTCCTGCGGCGACTGAAGCTGCGCCCCAGTCGGAGGTGGTGGTGTCCAGTCCGGGGCTGCAGGAAGGTCGGCCTGCAGGGTCTGTCGAGGAGGGACGTCCAGTACGCCAGCGGAGGGTACCCCGTTGGTCTTTAGACTACGACATGTCGGCATAGGACTCGAGGACGAGTCCTTTCTTTAAGGGGGGGGGAAGTGTGATGTGAATGGGCCGAAGTGATGACGTCACGAGCAGGGACTCAAGTGGCTCATTATTGAACGCAGGTGTTTTTTGATTGTGTGCTGGATGAGACGCTGAGACTGTTTGATAAGCCAGTGGGTCTCAGAGATCGAGGTTGGAGCACGCACGCAGTAACCAGACTCTGTTAGGGCCCGGGGGGTGGGGTCGATCGTGGAGAGTTATCCGCCGGCGATGAAGACAAGCTAGATAGCCGTCCATAGTTCCCGGTAGCAAGAGGAGGGGAGGCTTAACCTCCTGGAGATAGTTAGGGACGGGACATAGAGGGTCTGAGTTACATCGCTCCCAAAAGACTTTATACTCGGCTCGTCCTCGCGGACACCGAGTACGTTACCAGGTTACAAATCCAACTGTATCCTGGAGGACCACCGTGTGCCGAAACATTCGTCCGGAGAGTGGACGGGGTCCAACGCTTCGACCCTCGGGGGGGGTCGCGCCGTGCGGCGAGTTAAGTCCACTGTTACCCACACTTGCACTTAATATAGGATTTTGTATTACAGTCTATTTTTATAACTATGTAGGCCTACTGTATATATATATATATTGTATATGGGATATTGTGTAATTTCTATTTACCTTATCTGTATGATATCGTGCCCTTAATTAACCTGCATATTCGACTAGTCCTTTTATATGCCCTATTTATTATATAGCCCAGGCTGGTATATATTGTATAGATATTGTGTGACCCATTGAAGGGGAACAGGGGAACCAAGAGGGAGGAGTAATTCGGACCTGGGGGAGTCTGCTATAATTAGTGTGTTCAATTGATCCATTTTCTACCGGTGCCTATTTGGGAGTGTGATTAGCGGGCCGTGTGTGTGATTAGGCATCCCCTTTGTATAAACGTGCCGTGCCTCTTAAAGAGGGTGTTTTGACGTGGGTTACTGTAATAGGATGTATCTATGCATGTTCATAATTGCGTGCCTCATATCAGAGGGTGACTGAGTTACGGTTGCAGACGACCTTTACGTGGTCCGATTAGTCCCCCCAATTAGAGACCCCTAGTACCTGTATGAATTAGGTGTTGTAATAAAGTGTCTTATTAGACGTGAGGCCGTACCAAGTGAGAGAGGTGGCGGAGGGTACAGCGAGAGGGTGGGCTGATAGCGGTAGGCGATGCCCTAGATATTCACATGGACCAGAGCTGGTCGGATAAAGTGTGTGTGACTATTGTTGTACAGTGTGTATGTACCGTACCTCGTTCAAACTAAGGGTTGTTGCCCATATATAAAGTGTGCTGTGAGATGTGCTCCACCTAGAGGTGAAGGGTTTACCTATAGATGTGATAGTGCTGTAGTGCTGTAATGTATAGAGTGATTAACTTAGAGGTGATATAAATTTACCTAGGGGACGTCTGTCTATACCTGCTGCATTCTCTGGTCCTGTTAAACCCTGCATGTCACAGAAGGGAAAGATGTATTGGCTTCATGGCTCATAGGTTTTAATTAATAGCTCAGTTCATTGTTTAGCATAGGACTTAAATAAATAAAGTTGGTATTCCTTGTAAACCCGGTTGTGATGTTGGTTATTTCAGGCATCTGGATAAATAGCAGTTTCCCTGCTAAGTAGCAGTTTCTCCTGCTACTGGTATAACTCACGTATTTATTACACCTATAAGCCTACTGTGAGGGGCAAGTGGGCTGGCTTGAGTTAGACGCATGCTTGAATAATTCAATGTCCAGAGTGCTCGTATCATTTTCGATATGCCAATCCATTTATTGACCTTTTTTCCACCAAGTAATATAATACAAAAAACTCTTTAACTAATAACACTGAACGCCGAGCTATACGGCACATCAACACGAACACAACAAGACACGGTCAAAAACTGTTTGGCTATTCCCCTTGCGCACCTGGGGCTCGTCACCCACTGATCAGTATAAATGGGTAACCACCCCCTGTTTTGATTGATTGATTGAAAACTTTATTAACAGATTGCAGAATGGGTACAATACAGTACAGCTCAATACACACAATTGTTAAGGGGATGCAGACCAGAGAAATACTTTCGTCTTGTTTACATCAGGGTCCCCCATTTTCAATTCATCAGGACATATATGACATACATGACATACAGATAGTCAGTACTGCTACATCTATACATTTATGACATACCAGATTTGCAAATACAGTACTGTTTGTGATACAGAAGGAGTCAAGAAAAGGGAGTATATACATTTGACGTAGAAACTGTACATTGGAGGAGGTTGGGTGGGGGGGGTTGGGTACATTGGGATATTGACAACCATACTGGGTAATTTACATTGGAGGTGGTTGGGGGGGGGGGGGGTGCACACTGTATAAACAAGTAAAACTGTACATTGAGGGGGGGGGGGGGGAGGAGACACTGTACAAACAAACAAAATTGTACATTGGACTATTGACAAAACCATACTAGGTAAATGACTGTACATTGGAGGGGGGTGGGTTAGGATATTTACAGGGGCCAGTATGTGGTGGTTGCCATGGTGACTGATAATGCCACACCTCTGCACCGTGAGTACAAATAAAACTAAATAAACAGAAGGGCATTTTGGCTCCAACAGACAGGTTGAATATGTCAGTGAATACCGGGGCCAGTTGGTTGGCACAGACTTTTAGGACGCAACCGGGGATGCCGTTCGGTCCTGCTGCCTTCCTGGTATTCACTTTCTTAAAGGTCCCCTATTTTATAAATGGCCTTTTCCAGTGGTTTGCATTGTTTTCTAGCAATGTGGGGTTGTACCAACACTGACTAGATATGAAATCTCTACCCAGTCCTGTTTCTTCAGTACAGCTGAGACAAGAACCTCCCCCACTGAACCAAGCCATTCTGAATTTATGCCGATCTGTGACGTGTAAGAAATCTGATCTGCATACCTCAGCTCCTTCTGTGGTTGTAGCCACCGCCCACAATCAACAATTTGAGGAAGTTAGCGTAACGTTGAAATTATGAGCAAAATGGGCAAGGAGCGAATACATCCTTACACTCATTTCCTAATGATATCGCCCCAGGCCAATATTTATAAAAATTTAAATAAAATGTAAAAAAAATTAGAATATATATATATTTTTTTATTTCTTTTTTTGCATTCGACTAAGAGGTTGGCAGTCGACTATGGCTCCTTTCGATCGATTAGTCGACTATTCGACTAATAGGGGTCAGCCCTAGTGTGGACATATTCAACACTGTTGAAAGTGCCGTGCAGCAATATGGGGGGTTTGATAAACTGTCCGCTGTTGTTACCGATGGAGCACTCGCAATGAAAGGAAAACACACAGGATTCGCCGGGCTTCTAAGGCAGAGTGGCGTTGAGTGTCCAATGCTGCACTGCATTATACATCAGGTAAGTTCGCTAACATAATTTCCATCTATTGTGGGTCACTAATAATCAGGGGTGCAGTGGTCATGCCACGCGGTACCACGCCGTCCCAGCACTTTTCTGAGCAGAAGTATGCGCACGGATGTGCACGCGCGCGCACCGCACACAAAAATGAAACGCTATTTCATCTGATGCATATGCATGCACAAACATTGAAGTTGACATTCCTTCTATTGTGCGCCAACAGGAGAGACCACAAGTGTCTCATTAAAGACAGAACCATTATTGACCCACTGTGGGGGGAGGGTGAATGTCATGCCAGTTTGATAAAGGGTCAATGGGAGGCACTCAGGAATGTTTTGTTTAGTAGCAGGATAAAAGTTTATACATTTAACAAAATCATTTATTATTGCACTTTTGATTTACTGTTGTAGTGAAATGCAGCAGGAATGCTGCTTTGTGTTTGTTGAGCAGTGGGCTTTAAGTTCATACATTTATTTTAATAGAAGCCTTAATTATAATTTGTCATTTTTGTATCACGTCAGGGTCACCAATGTAGGAATGCAGTAATGATAGCGTAGACGGAGTCGTGTTCCGATGACACTATTTTATTACGCACTCTACTGTCGCACAAACAACACTTCCATTCATCTTTCACTCGTCTCTCTTTAACTACGTCATCCCCCGCTAAGGGTCACGGGAGATGTAGTAAACACCACAATAGGTTAGAATGCCGTGAATTATGTCCCAGTAGCCACTACATATTTGGGTTACACAGCAATACTTTCAAATTCAGCTGTATTTATAAATTCATAAAGTTGAAATTAAGCATTACTAAATGCGTTTGAAATGGAATAAAAACAAAGTTACAACAAATTATAATAGTTTATATGCCTTATTTATCACATCTGTGACTATTATGGGCTATTTGAGTGATGGGGTTACTACTGGCGGGACTGACGATAAACAATGCGGCCCCCCAGATTGAGTGTGGAAATTTAGTGGCTCTCACCATATACAAAGTTGCCCACCCCAAAGGCTATAGTTGTGGGTGACTGTCACTCAAAGCACATTGCGAGTATGGGCGGAACCCAGCCAAAAACAGCTTCGACTTTGGAAGGGGAGAAAGTGGTCCACCAAAGTACTTGATTAAAAATACAAAAACAATGAATTTTATTGGAAAAAAAACGTACAGATGTGTTCCATAGACTCACAGGAATTGTGTAAAATTGCCCAAAAAGTGAAAAAATAGGGGTCCTTTAAAGGTCCTCCTCACCTCATGTTCTGTTATCCTGAACACTGGGTCTCCATCGGCAGTGGCTCTACTCTCCATTGCAGTGGCCTGTAGGCTGTTGTTGTAATTTACAGCCTCAAACCGTGCATAGAAGGTGTTAAGCTCGTTTTCCAGGGAGACACCCTTATTCAACATGGGGGCGGTGCCTTTGTAGTCTGTCATCGTTCTTCTGAGGCCCTGCCACATGCTTCTGGAATCAGCCTGTTCAAACTGAAGTTCCACCTTATCCCTGTATCACCTTTTTGCCTCTACTGTTCTCCTTAAATTGTAGCGCCGCCGCCTTGTGCTTGTTCATGTTGCCTGTCACAAGCCCGGCGTTGTAGGCTGAGGTGCGTGCATTCAGAGCCTCACGGACGGATTTGTCTACCCAAGGCTTTTGGTTTGGGAAAACTCTAATTGTGGTGGAGGGTATTATTTTTTCTACCAGAGTACCAACAAAGTCTAGCACTGTTTCAGTGTAATCATTTATGTTGTTTGTGTTTTCACGAAACACGCTCCACTCTGTGCAATCGAGTGCAGCTTGGAGCGAGTCCACAGATCAACGCGTCACTTCTCACGTCTCCACGGGAACGCTGTGACTGCAACTTGTTCCTGTTTGCGGGCGACTCAGCCCTGCTGGTCTCTGACAAGAACAAGTTACAGGTTGAAAAAACCCTCAGCTCGGAACTAGGCAAAATCTGCATATGGCTCGCTGATAACAAACTATCATTACACATGGGCAAAACAAGTTTTCAAGTTTAAGTAAAAGTAAAAGTGTCTTTCAAGGATAAGTGAGCTCCTGCACTGATTATTATAGTTCAATATTCAATATTTGATCACCAAAACCCACCAAAAAGCATAAAAACGGGGCCACCCTGCCCAAAAAGCGCCCCCAAAAAACGGGCACGGGCAGCTTCACACTCGCACAGGCCCAGTGCCCTTTTCAGCCTTTGAGCACCTGCCCCTCTAAATTCTTGTGCACGTCCCTGTACCCATCCTTGAATTGTGAGTAGCAATGGTCTAATGGTTGGTTTGAGGTGGAATATAAACTCCAATCAAGATGACCGACGTTAATTATCTCGGGAGGAAGAATGGTCGACACTTGATGGATATATATTCCAGGTTTGGCGAGCAGTGGTTCGATAATTCCTTCACGTTGCCTGGATCACACCAATTGTTGTTCAACATGAAGGCTATTCCACCACCCCTCATTTTTCCGGAATCCTCCGTTCTGTCCAATTTATGTTGAATTTATAAATTATTTATTTATATTAAATTTATATTATATTATTATTATTATATTCGCGAGGAGGGAAAGCAGAGAAAGGCAGAGAGAGAGGGCAGGTTGTGGGAGAGAAAGTGACACAAGTCATAAGAGAGAGAGATGCAACTGAGAGAGACACTTTCTCCCTCTGTCCGAGACAGGTACAAACAGAGACAAAATGTTTTAAAACCATGGAGAGTTACCAAGCTCTTGATTTTGAACCCATGATAAAGACCTGCTCTACCTGTGATTATAAAAGAGCAGTGGAGCAAACAGACTAGTGGGACAAATGCTGCTGGTATGTTCCCAGGTATTATTCAAGTGTGTGCATAGTGGGTACTGGTAGGCTATAGGTAAACACATTTAAAAACAAAATGATGATACATAGGCTACTTATCAAAGTAGAACAAATATTTAGTTTATACTAGTAAGTTCTTATCTATTTCTATGTCTCATATAGCCTAAATGTTTGTACCTCAAACTCCTCATGTCAACAAGTTAGCAACAGCTGGTTAGGCCTGTCCTAATGGTACACCTAAACTAGTAGTTAACACCCTATATATATATTAAACTTTTATTTACCCAGGCAAGCAAGTAAGAACACATTCTTATATACAAAAGCAGCCTGCTACAATGCAAAAAATAAGTTAATAAATTCAATAAAGATTATATTGATAACATTTACATTTACATTTAGTCATTTAGCTGACGCTTTTATCCAAAGCGACTTACAAGTTCTGTACGACAAGTCATCAGGAAGGGCACAACTCTATCAGCTGAGTAACAATGTTCGTCAAAGTGTTGAGTGCTACAGTGTAGGTTAGTTTATTAGGACAAGTGCATGACAGTATGGTTAGTTAGGGTTAGATAATAAATGATAAGCTATACATTGCACAAATAACAGCATTAAACATGTTGTCAATGCCATCCTTTATCTGCAGAATAACAACAAAAATACAATTATTAACTGTTGTATTACAGCAATAATACACTTAAAGGGGCACTTCACCAAGAACAATGCTGATTTATTTTGCACATACAACAGTTTAGCCCACATTAATTTGGTTTGACTGTTATTGAGAGTAAATTAGTTTGAATACGTCCACCACTAGGGACATTGAATCCTTGTCTTAATTACAGCTCAATGGAATGATAAGGTAGTAGCCCATATAAGAAAAGGTATTACTATTATTTCATGTACATCATTATTTCATGAAGCTATAATTAATACAACACAAGGATTCAATGCCCCAGATGGCATCACTGTTGGCCATATTCAAACTAATTTACAATAACTGTCAAACTAAATTAATGTGTGTACAACTGTTTATAGGTTTTCTAAGTGTATGTGATTATGTGCAAAAATAAATCAGCATTGTTTTTTGGTGAAGTGCCCCTTTAAATTAAGGTTGTATCCTAATTGTGGCACCAAGAGTTGACCGCAATGAGCACAGCAGTCTGAGAATCTAGTGCTAGTGCTCCCTCTCCTGGAGACGCCTGTGTCATGCAAGCAACATAATTGATTGATTGAAAACTTTATTAACAGATTGCAGAATGGGTACAATACAGTACAGCTCAATACACACAATTGTTAAGGGGATGCAGAGCAGACCAGAGAAAGATATTCGTCTTGTTTACATCAGGGTCCCCCATTTTCAATTCATAATGACATTTATGGCATACAGATATACAGTACTGTTACGTCTATAGACATTTATGACATACAAGATATACAAATATACAGTACTGTTTAAGAGACAGAGTTTCTAAAAGAGAATAATATACATTTGATGGGGAAGAAACTGTGCATTGGAGGGGGTTGGGTGGGGGGGGGGGGGTGGGGGGGGGTTGGACATTTACCGGGGCTAGTTTCGAATTAGGTGCTCTTTGAGAGCGGTTTTGAATATGGGTAGGGATTCACATTATTTTGCGTCTGTATTGTTGTGGCATAATTGCAAAACGTGTTTAGTCCCTTGTTTGAGCCGAATCTGGGTTGAACATGATTTGTGGAACTCCCTCTGGTGTTGTGGTTGTGGTATTCACTGACTTTGGGAAGTATTTCGACATGTACATGGGTATCTTTGCTTTGGTACCATGAGGTGCAAGCATAGTCGTAGTACCCTTGAATGAGTGCTCCTGCCAGAGTCTTCAGGGTATTCTTGTTTACCAGAGAGGAGATCCGGTACAAGAATCTTGTTCGTTGGTTGACTTTTTTTATTACATTGGTTGCCATTTTGTCACAGGAAAGATTTGCTTCTAGGATGGAACCCATATATGTAATTTCATCTTTCCTTGTGATAATATTGTCACCCACTGTAACAGAGAAGCTGTTGGCCTTGCTGAGTTTGTTATTTGATCCAAAGAGAATGGACTCTGTTTTACCCAGGTGTAATGATAGTTTGTTATCAGCAAGCCAGGTGCAGATTCTGCCGAGTCGTTTTCACTTCCGGTCAGACTTTTATTTAAATAAAGGCTCTCATTCAAACTCGATAAAATACACAAATTGAAGGGATGTCATAAGGGTGTTCATAGAGCCTTGCATTCTCAATGAGGGCAAAGGTTTATGGGGTGCTGCTAAAACATTTTCAGTAGTTTATTGAACATTTTGGTGGGGAAACCATAACAAACAAATTGTTATTCAATATACAACTTTCTTTTATTGTTGTATGGAGTGGATCTTTATATAGCTCCTGTCACTCAGAAGGCCATTCAAGTGGCCATTTCAAAGCTCTGTTTAATTGATGTCATTAAAACTGAGTAGATACATGTACGTGCACACTTATTTCAAAGCATATCCTCGGATAATTAACCACTGACGTTTAAAGAAATACAATTTATTGTAAAAGCCGAACATTTTCGCATTTTTATTTTGAAGGCAAAATCGCTACATTACATTACATTTTGTCATTTAGCTGACCCTTTTATCCAAAGTGACTTACAAGTTTTGTACAACAAGACAGCAGGAAGGGTACAGCTGAGTAACAATGTTCATCAAAGTGTTGAGTGTTACAGTGTAGGTTAGTATATTAGGACAAACAAGTGCATGACAGTAAGGTTAGTTAGGGTCAGAGTTTTGAGAGTCTATATATATATCGAGCTTTGTGGGGTGGAGCGACAGCAACCATCTCCAACTCAACACCAGTAAGACCAAGGAGCTGGTGGTGGACTTCCGGAGGGGCAATAAGAGGCCCCCCTGATTCCCATCACCATCCAAGGGGAGGAGGTGGAGGTGGTGGAGTCATATAAGTTCCTTGGGGTACACATGAACAATAAACTGGACTGGTCGGTCAAAACAGAGGCCCTCTACAGGAAGGGTTGTTCTTCCTGAGGAGACTCAGGTCCTTCAATGTTTGCAATAGACTGCTGCAGTCATTCTACCAGCCTATGCTGTGGCATGCTGGGGGGGCTACATCAACTCGAGGGACACCAACAAACTGAACAAGCTGGTGAGGAAGGCTAGCTCCGTGGTGGGAGTTGAGCTGGTCAGACTAGAGGTGATGGCAGAGAGGGGGATGAGAAGGAAGCTGGCTGCTATACTGGAGAATCCCTCCCATCCCTCCCATCCCCTCTACGACGAGCTAATCAAGATAAAAAGCATGGTTAGTCACAGACTCATACCCCCCCCCGACACTCAACTAACCGCCTCGGCCAGTCCTTCATACCAGCGGCCATCAGGCTACACAACAGTGGGCAGGGACTGCTGCCAGACATCCAACTACAACTACTAGGAACCTAAAAAGGACAATAACAATGCATACTGCACCTTATGTGAATACTGTATATTTCAGTTAGTTAGTTAGTTAATTATATTGACTTGTTATATTGTTTTTACTACCTGTACCTCCCCTCCCCCTCCCTCATGCTGCTATGATGCCTTAATTTCCCCAAGGGGATCAATAAAGGAATATCTTATCTTATCTTATCTTATCTTATCTTATCTTATCTTATCTTATCTTATCTTATCTTATCTTATCTTATGTGCTGCTATTTAGTCCACCAATGGAGGGGCAGGAAGGGCAGGGACCAATGGTGGAGGACAGGTTCCTACTGAAGGGAGGAAACAGGATGGAGACAAGACAAACACAAAATACAAGCAAATACATTGGGATGTAACATAGCGTTATATAGTAGTATGTTCATGCCTGAGAGACAGGCACGCCTTGTTCATGTAGGTAACGCTTTTGTACATGTCTTTAAAGTGAGGTAGAATGTGCGATTTTGGCTTATCATGTCTTGTGAATGTAAGCTGCATGCGACAAAGGGCTGCTTTGATCTTGTTTCATAGTATAGACATTCCCTTCAATAGTCTCATACAGGCTCACGTATTTCACATAATCCACCTTCCCATACCCTGACTTTCCCCAAGTAGTTGAGTGGGGGCGCTGTGCCCCCTATGGCTGCAGCCTACAGGTTACACACAGTGACAAAATGGCAACCAATGTAATAAAAAAAAGTCAACCAACGAAATAGAATCTTGTTCCGGATCTCCTCTCTGGTAAACAAGAATACCCTGAAGACTCTGGCAGAAGCACTCATTCAAGGGTACTACGACTATGCTTGCATGTCCTCATGGTACCAAAGCACCTCAAAGGCCCTAAAAACAAGACTACAAACATCACAAAACAAACTGGTCAGACTACTGCTTGACCTTACTCCTAAAACCCACCTCACCCCTGCCCATTTTGACAACCTAGGATGGCTTCGAGTAGACGACAGAGTACAGCAACTTGCAATGGGCCTGGTCTACAAGATACACTACACCACTAAGATACCCATGTACATCGAAATACTTCCCAAAGGTCAGTGAAGTCCATCATGCTGGACCTCCAAAAGGCTTTCAACACTGTCAATCACTCCATTCTAATTGACAAGCTAAAAGCAATTGGTTTTGATAGTTCATCAGTGAGCTGGATGCATCCTACCTGGAGGGGAGAGAACAAATGTGGAGGTAAACGGTACACTATCCCCCCCCCCCCCCCCCCCCCCCCTCCCTCCCAGTGAGCTGTGGTGTTCCACAAGGAAGCATACTAGGACCGTTACTGTTCCTAATTTATGCAAATTGATAGTCATCAGCTTGTGTCTGCAACTTGTTCCTGTTCGCGGACGACTCAGCCCTGCTGGTCTCTGACAGGGACAAGTTACAGGTTGAAAAAGCCCTCAGCTCTGAACTCGGCAGAATCTGCACCTGGCTTGCTGATAACAAACTATCATTACACCTGGGTAAAACAGAGTCCATTCTCTTTGGATCAAATAACAAACTCAGCAAGGCCAACAGTTCTCTGTTACAGTGGGTGACAATATTGTCACAAAGAAAGATGAAATTACATACCTGGGTTCCATCCTAGAGGCAAATCTTTCCTGTGACAAAATGGCAACCAATGTAATAAAAAAAGTCAACCAACAAACAAGATTCTTGTACCGGATCTCCTCTCTGGTAAACAAGAACACCCTGAAGACTCAGGAGGAGCACTCATTCAAGGGTACTATGACTATGCTTGCACCTCATGGTACCAAAGCACATCAAAGGCACTAAAAACAAGATTACAAACATCACAAAACAAACTGGTCAGACTACTGCTTGACCTTACTCCTAAAACCCACCTCACCCCTGCCCATTTTGACAACCTAGGATGGCTTAGAGTAGACAGAGTACAGCAACTTGCAATGGGCCTGGTCTACAAGATACACTACACCACTAAGATTCCCATGTACATGTCGAAATACTTCCCAAAGATCAGTGAATACCACGACCACAACACAGAGGGAGCTCCACAAATCATGTTAAACCCAGATTCGGCTCAAACAAGGGACTAAACACGTTTCGCAATAATGCCACAACAATGTGGAACGCCCTACCCAAAGCCGTAAAATAATGTGAATCCCTAGTCCCTACCCACCTTCAAAACCGCTCTCAAAGAGCACCTACGGGAAGCTGCAATTCGAAACTAGCCCCGGTAAATGTCCAACCCCCCCCACCCCCCACCCAACCCCCTCCAATGTACAGTTTCTTCCCCCTCAAATGTATATAATCTCTTTTAGAAACTCTATCTGTAAAGAAACAGTACTGTATATTTGTATGTCTTGTATGTCATAAAATGTCATGATGAATTGAAAATGGGGGACCCTGATGTAAACAAGACGAAAGTCTTTCTCTGGTCTGCATCCCCTTAACAATTGTGTGTATTGAGCCGTACTGTATTGTACCCAGGGGTGTAGCTCCAGATTCTGGGCCCCATGAAAGAATGTATTTGTAGGCCCCCAGTGTATGCTAGCGCGCGTAAGCGAAATTTTTTTGGCCATTTTTTTATTGATGAAAACGCATAATATGGTTTTTAGCTATACATTCGGATCAACAGTTCAGCACCTGCACTGTTGGTGGGTGAGCCTAGTAAAGGATGTCGCATTGCGTTCATCTTCAATGAATGGACCAATGCAATAGTCTACCAAAGCCCCCCCTCTCTCTCTATATATCTCACACACACACACACACACACACACACACACACACACACACACACACACACACACACACACACACTTCAGAAACAAACATAGTATCAATGAGAGCATCAATAATACACCTGAGTGATGTCTAGTAAAAAAAAAAAAAAAAAAAAAAGGGCCCCCCCTCAGTGCTGGGCCCTTGGAATCATCCTAAACTACCCCCCCCCCCCCCCCCCCCCCCCCCCAGCTACGCCCCTGATTGTACCCATTCTGCAATCTGTTAATAAAATGTTCAATCAATCAATCAAGTCTATGGATTACACGGAAACCTAGAATATTGTAATTGCATATATGGCCACTAGATGGAGGAAGGAGCTCTATTTATGGCTTAATGAGGGGACATTCCTGTAGAAGATGATTGGCCATATCAGACGGGGGTGGGAGAGAAGAGAAATATGGAACCATGTTAAACTAAACAGTTATGTGGAACAGTGGTCGTCATTCAACCTCTTCTGCGTCAAGGTTTGGGGTCCCCAAATTGATACATAGTCATTAGGCCAGAGACCCCCATATGAGAAGATGTAAGATAAGACAAGATAAGATAATCCTTTATTGATCCCCTTGGGGAAATTCGGGTGTCAAAGCAGCATGGGGGGGATACAGGGTGGGGGATGCATAGCTTCACAGTACAAACACAATATAGTAATGTAAAAAGTTCAAACACAAGATAGTCCAGTGGTGAGAGTGCAGTGATATATGAGTCTGAACGTGCTCTTCATTCTGGCTAGCTCCTCGTAGAGGGGGTGCGAGGGGTTCTCCAGGATGGCTTCTAGCTTTTTCATCATCCTCCTCTCAGCCACCAGCCCACCACCTCTAGGTTATCCAGCTCACCACCACTACTGAGCTAGCCTTCTTCACCCCCCCCCCAGCTATGAGGCGCCCAGCACCACAGCAAAAAAGAGGACGCATGGCTACAACCGACTGGTAGAAAGATAGCAGCAGTCGGTTGCACATGTCGAACGACTTGAGTCTCCTCAGGAAGAACAGCCTACTCTGTCCCTTCCTGTAGAGGGCCTCAGTGATCAGTGTTGTCCGACCAGTCCAGTTTTTTGTTCAGATGAATTCCAAGGAACTTGTAGTAGGAGTCGGACTACTCCACCATCTCTACCTCCTCCCCTCCGAGGATTATGGGAGAAGGGGGGCCCTTCCTACCTCTCGATAGTCCGGACCACCACCAGCTGTTTTCAGATACGGTTAAGTCCAGAATTCCATAGCCGTGCTGCCGTAGTTGAGGGAATATGAGGGAAAAGTGAAACCTATGATCAGAAGAACCTCTCATATATGATCTCAGAGTCATTGGTCTAACGTGAGTGAAATGATTTATTTTTCTGGGGACCCCCTGGAACTCCCTTAAATGACCACTGGGGGTCCCCAGACTCCACATAGAGAACCACTGTTGTAAAATGCTCAAGGATGTGAGGTTCCTGGCTGCGTGCTCTGCTTAGCGTGTGCTGACATGCTCCAAAAAACTCAAATAGAGACAAGTCTAGTCCAGAATAAGCTATAGTATTTCTTTCCTTAAAATGAAACTCTAGTCAAGTCAAGTCAAATGTATTTATAATAAAGCACATTTTAAAACAACCCACGTTGACCACATAGCATCAATACACACACAATAGTGCATAGGCCGCCCAAGTCAACAAAGTTAAAAACAGACCATAGGCACAAAAACACCATATCAAAAGGATCCAAAGGCTAGCGAATAAAAGTGTGTTTTGAGCCTGGACAGGACTCAACAGAGGGGGCAGATCTGACAAAAAAGGGGGTGTTGTTCCACAATCTGGAGGCTGCAACAGCCAATCTAAACTTGTTTTTTTTCCAGCAGGCTACTGGCTTTAATATATTTCTTACAGATTGTCAGAAAGGGGGCATTTACACACTATATGCAAAAACCAAGCACAACATGATTGACAATTACAATGTAGATCATTTATACTTCAGGGGAGGGAGGGGTTCGTTTTGTATATTGGCTACATGTAGGTAAGAGGAATGTGCCTGTAAATAAACAATCATTTTATGGAGTTTTTGTCAACAAAATCTCTCAACATTGTAGTTTAATTATTGTCACATCCATTGTAGTCAAATTTAGACTTTGATGTATGTATCAAATTTAGATCAATCTTTTCCCAATCCAGACAGGTAGCCATCACAGTGAGCGAAATGGGAGACAGTACTGTTTGCTTACATCTCTAAAAATAAAAACTCCAAATACAAAAAAACGTTAACTTTTTGTCAGTTAAAGGGGAATGCCACCCATTTTAAGAAATCACAGTCAAATGTTCTTCCTGTGGCCCCAGGACAATTCAGTCAGCATTTGTGAACACGCACCATTCTCTCCTAAAGCTAGACATTGTGTCACAGTTTCTACCTGGCTACTCCCTCCCCCCCTCTCTCTCTCTCTCTCTCTCTCTTTCTCTCTCTCTCCCTCTCTCTCTCCGGCTCTCTCGTTAGTCAGGTGTTTATTTCTTATTTATGGATCCCCATTAGTCTACACCCATGGGTGAAAGACTATTCTTCCTGGGGTCCTAACACACAACCTACAACATTACAGTACATTACATTACAGTAACAAAAAAACTATAAAAACATAAGAAACACCTTAGCCTAAGCACATTCTCAACATCTTCAAAATAAAATAAAAAAACACGCAAAGGCTCCAACCACAAATACAATAGGTGTAGAGTGCAGGTGTGCTGCTGTCAGCGAAGCAGCTGATTGACGTCTGTGGGCCAATTACGTCAGTGATATAACCCCGCCGCAGATGTCATGAGGCTGCCAGATCATAACTTCGTATTTCCCAGTTAGTCGTGTTATTCTGCTCTCTCGTATAGTTCTCTAGTCCATTGTTCTTTCGACCGTGTCTAACCCTTGTTGTCCTCCTTCCCCGCAGTCCTACCTGCTCTTCACCCTGATCTCTGGCTCTTGATAGACGTTCTCTGACCCCTGCCTGCCTGACAACTCTCCTTGCCTTTTCCCGGAACGTATGAGGACCTGCACCCGTTTTGACCCCTGTCTGGCTGACCCTGTACCCGTTTTGACCCCTGTCTGGCTGACTCTCCTGTCCTGTGCACGCCCCTGGACTGTATTTCCCCAGTGTATCGACCTCTGCCTGAATACCTGACTACTCTTTTATTATTATTAAATATTAAACCCGAACTGGGTTTAAACAAGATCTGTCTGCCGATTCTCATTATCTGCACATTGGGTTCAATACGTAGAGTCACGACACATTGGGGTGAGAGCCCTCCAAACGACGATGTAAGAGATGTTAAATCTGGGGCCGCTCCATAGAAAATGAATATATTACAATTTACAATACAACAACAACATTTCAAATAGCCTAGTTATTTCCCATCTAGAGATCAAACTCTTCAAGGATGTACTGTACAGTGTTGGGGGGGGGGGGGGACATTGAAAAAAATCATTGATTGGTCCTTTAAAAATAAATTGCACACAAATATAACAATGGTGTGTGTGTGTGTGTGTGTGTGTGTGTGTGTGTGTGTGTGTGTGTGTGTGTGTGTGTGTGTGTGTGTGTGTGTGTGTGTGTGTGTGTGCGTGCGTGCGTGCGTGCGTGCGTGCGTGCGTGCGTGCGTGCGTGCGTGCGTGTGTGCATAGAAGGGAGGTTCGGTGGCAGGCCAGCAACACTATCAGCCGTTGTCATGTATGACACACCCCGTCCTGATAGCCAAAGCTGCTCTGGCCGGGAGGGGCTGACACTGTACTGAGGGGCTGTTAGCCACTAGTCATCCTCTGTAGCAAACACACCAGGGTTGGGATCAATCCACTTTCAAATGTAAACAGAAATTGCCATTTATTTTGCCGATGATGGAACATCCATTCTCATTTACACGTGTCAATAGGTTGGCCAGCTTATCATGCCAAGGGTTTCAGCATGAGAAAACCCACTTTCTGAATTCATTGAATTCAAAGTGAATTGATCCCAACCATGACACACACAGACACAGACACAGACACAGACACACACACACACACACACACACAGACACAGACACAGACACACACACACACAGACACACACACACACACACACACACACACACAGACACACACACACACACAGACACACACACAGACACAGACACACACACACACACACACACACACACACACACACACATACACACACACACACACACACACTCACACACACACACACACACACACACACACACACACACACACCAAATTAGTGTAAAATAAAGTTACACACACACACACCAAATTAGTGTAAAGTAAAGTTTCAATGTGCACAATTGACTCTACATTGAATACAACCGCTCAATAGATTTAAAACAGGCCTACAAGCTAAAGGTATGCTTGATTTACCTCATGTGCCCACTTTTGAGGGTGTCTATGTATTTACACCCTTTTTATCTGGCGAGATAAATCGAGGTAAATCCGTTGATGGATATCTTCGGCCTGTGCAGGAGACCTGGGTTTGAATCCAGGTGGGTTTGAGTGGTACCTTGACCCAGATGGTGTTAACTGAGGGTTGAGTGCAGACAGAGTAGCCCTTGTCCTGGTACATGTTACACCCCCACTGGCTGACTGGTACATGTTACACCCCCACTGGCTGACTGGTACATGTTTCTCTTCTGTTGCAGACCTAGGTTTGTTACAATAACACATATAGTCTATACATGAAAAACATCCCACATAGCACTGGGGTTCTGTTGGATCTATAATAGCTTTGGTCTCTCACCAGCGCCTGAATTCAAGGTTCTGCTATCTTTACAGTTATTACAAGGAGACTGTGCCAGTACTCATGAAAGATGAGTGGTTTGGAACATTAAAATGGGTCCCCAAATTATTCAGGAGACCTGCTGTTCAAAGCTACTGGTTGTGTTATGTTATATAATATTGTATTAGGTTGTGCAATAATAATAATAATAATAATAATAATAATAATACATTTAATTTATAAATTTATAAAATACTTACTTACTTATAACGCACCCTACATTCCTGAGAGTCTCAGAGTGCTACAGAGTTAAAAAGAATAGAATACAAATGGATATATAAAAAAAAGAAGAACACATAGCAGAACAACATATGAATAAGACATAAAAACTTGTGCTGTGTTGTGCTGTGCTGTGTTGTGCTATGTTGTGTTGTGTTGTGTTGTGCTGTGCTGTGCTGTGCTGTGCTGTGTTGTGCTGGGGCGGCGTGGCTCAGGGGTAGAGCGGGTCGTCCAATGATCGAAGGGTTGGTGGTTCGAATCCCGCTCAAGCCCATGTCCATCCCACTGCCGTTGTGTCCTTGGGCAAGACACTTAACCTACTTGCCTCGTATGAATGTGTATGCATGTGAATGAATGTTGGTGGTGGTCGGAGGGGCCGTAGGCGATGATTATTCGCCACGCTTCCGTGAGTCTGCCTCAGGGCAGCTCTGGCTGCAATTGTAGCTTACCACCACCGGTATGACTGTGTATGAACGAATAATGGACTCTGTAAGCGCTCTGGGGTCACTGGGGTGTCATGAAGAGCGCTATATAAATCCAATCCATTATTATTATTATTATTATTATTATTATTATTATTATTATTATTATTATTATTATTATTATTATTATTATTATTATTATTATTATTATTATTATTATTATTATTATTAGTGTTGTGATGTGTTGTGTCTTGTGTTGTGCTGTGTTGTGTTGTGCTGTGTTGTGCTGTGTTGTGTTGTGCTCTGTTGTGTTGTGCTGTGATTTGTTGTGTTGTGTTGTGCTGTGTTGTGTTGTGCTGTGCTGTGCTGTGCTGTGTTGTGTTGTGCTGTGTTGTGTTGTGCTGTGCTGTGCTGTGTTGTGTTGTGCTGTGATTTGTTGTGTTGTGCTGTGATTTGTTGTGTTGTGTTGTGCTGTGTTGTGTTGTGCTGTGATTTGTTGTGTTGTGTTGTGCTGTGTTGTGTTGTGTTGTGCTCTGTTGTGTTGTGCTGTGATTTGTTGTGTTGTGTTGTGATGTGTTGTGATGTGTTGTGTTGTGTTGTGCTGTGCTGTGATGTGTTGTGTTGTGCTGTGTTGTGTTGTGATGTGTTGTGTTGTGTTGTGTTGTGTTGTGATGTGCTGTGCTGTGATGTGTTGTGTTGTGCTGTGTTGTGTTGTGTTGTGATGTGTTGTGTTGTGATGTGCTGTGCTGTGATGTGTTGTGCTGTGATGTGATGTGTTGTGTTGTGCTGTGTTGTGTTGTGATGTGTTGTGCTGTGATGTGTTGTGTTGTGTTGTGTTGTGCTGCTGTGTTGTGTTGTGATGTGTTGTGTTGTGCTGCTGTGTTGTGTTGTGCTGTGTTGTGTTGTGCTGTGCTGTGATGTGTTGTGCTGCTGTGTTGTGTTGTGCTGTGTTGTGTTGTGCTGTGTTGTGCTGTGTTGTGTTGTGCTCTGTTGTGTTGTGCTGTGATTTGTTGTGTTGTGTTGTGCTGTGTTGTGTTGTGCTGTGTTGTGTTGTGCTGTGTTGTGTTGTGCTGTGCTGTGCTGTGTTGTGTTGTGCTCTGTTGTGTTGTGCTGTGATTTGTTGTGTTGTGCTGTGTTGTGTTGTGCTGTGCTGTGCTGTGCTGTGCTGTGCTGTGCTGTGCTGTGTTGTGTTGTGCTCTGTTGTGTTGTGCTGTGATTTGTTGTGTTGTGTTGTGCTGTGTTGTGTTGTGTTGTGCTCTGTTGTGTTGTGCTGTGATTTGTTGTGTTGTGTTGTGATGTGTTGTGATGTGTTGTGTTGTGTTGTGCTGTGCTGTGATGTGTTGTGTTGTGCTGTGTTGTGTTGTGATATGTTGTGTTGTGTTGTGCTGTGCTGTGATGTGATGTGTTGTGTTGTGCTGTGTTGTGTTGTGTTGTGATGTGTTGTGTTGTGATGTGTTGTGATGTGTTGTGTTGTGATGTGCTGTGCTGTGATGTGTTGTGTTGTGTTGTGCTGTGCTGTGATGTGTTGTGCTGTGATGTGATGTGTTGTGTTGTGCTGTGTTGTGTTGTGATGTGTTGTGCTGTGATGTGTTGTGTTGTGCTGTGTTGTGATGTGTTGTGTTGTGTTGTGCTGTGCTGTGTTGTGATGTGTTGTGTTGTGTTGTGTTGTGCTGCTGTGTTGTGTTGTGATGTGTTGTGTTGTGCTGCTGTGTGCTGTGTTGTGTTGTGCTGTGCTGTGATGTGTTGTGCTGCTGTGTTGTGTTGTGCTGTGTTGTGTTGTGCTGTGTTGTGTTGTGCTGTGTTGTGTTGTGTTGTGCTGTGTTGTGTTGTGTTGTGTTGTGCTCTGTTGTGTTGTGTTGTGTTGTGCTGTGTTGTGTTGTGTTGTGCTGTGTTGTGTTGTGCTGTGCTGTGTTGTGTTGTGCTGTGTTGTGTTGTGCTGTGTTGTGTTGTGTTGTGCTGTGTTGTGTTGTGTTGTGTTGTGCTGTGCTGTGTTGTGCTGTGCTGTGTTGTGTTGTGTTGTGCTGTGTTGTGTTGTGTTGTGCTGTGTTGTGTTGTGCTGTGCTGTGTTGTGTTGTGTTGTGTTGTGTTGTGCTGTGTTGTGTTGTGCTGCTGTGTTGTGTTGCTGTGTTGTGTTGTGCTGTGTTTTGTTGTGTTGTGTTGTGCTGTGTTGTGCTGTGTTGTGTTGTGTTGTGTTGTGCTGTGCTGTGCTGTGTTGTGTTGTGATGTGTTGTGTTGTGTTGTGCTGTGTTGTGTTGTGTTGTGTTGTGTTGTGCTGTATTGTGTTGTGTTGTGCTGCTGTGTTGTGTTGTGCTGTGCTGTGTTGTGTTGTGTTGTGCTGTGCTGTGTTGTGTTGTGTTGTGCTGTGTTGTGTTGTGTTGTGCTGTGCTGTGTTGTGTTGTGTTGTGCTGTGTTGTGTTGTGTTGTGTTGTGTTGTGTTGTGCTGCTGTGTTGTGTTGTGCTGTGTTGTGATGTGTTGTGCTGTGTTGTGTTGTGCTGTGTTGTGTTGTGCTGTGTTGTGTTGTGATGTGTTGTGCTGTGTTGTGTTGTGTTGTGCTGCTGTGTTGTGTTGTGCTGTGTTGTGTTGTGATGTGTTGTGTTGTGTTGTGCTGTGCTGTGCTGTGTTGTGTTGTGCTGCTGTGTTGTGTTGTGCTGTGTTGTGTTGTGTTGTGCTGTTGTGTTGTGTTGTGCTGTGTTGTGCTGTTGTGTTGTGTTGTGCTGTGCTGTGTTGTGTTGTGCTGTTGTGTTGTGTTGTGCTGTGCTGTGCTGTGTTGTGTTGTGCTGTGCTGTGTTGTGTTGTGTTGTGCTGCTGTGTTGTGCTGTGTTGTGTTGTGTTGTGATGTGTTATGTTGTGTTGTGCTGCTGTGTTGTGTTGTGTTGTTCTGTGCTGTGTTGTGATGTGTTGTGTTGTGTTGTGCTGTGTCATGTTATGTTATGTTGTGAAAAATATAATATAATAGAAGATACCAATAATATCATATAATATTCTGAAGTAGCATGATACTTCTTATGTTACTGTTATAATAAAGACCATTCAACCAGTCGGATACTACTTTATAAATATTTAATACTTTTTTTTTTTTTTTTTTTTTAAATCTTTATTTCGAACATGCAATGAATACAAACAAACAATTACAAAAGCAAAACACAACTCAATCTACATGTTCGAAAAGGAGTAGGAAGAAGTATACACTTATTTAATCCTACCCCTTTTCCACTACTCAAATTAGTGTACTATTTTAAAACATAAAAAAGAAAAAAAAATATATATATATGCAAAACAAAAAAACAAAAACTATATATGTAAAACACTTAGCATGTGAGGTATTATGAGAATGTTTACACATTCTAAGTGTGTTTATGAAATCACATATTTCATAATGCCCTAAAAGGCTTAACCTTGCATGGAAGCTGGCTTCACAAGGTCACGTGAGAATCCATCTTGTCAGACTTCAAGTTATGCGCTTGTGCCCGAATCACAGTGGTTCTGACCAATCAGCTCCCTTCCCTCTGAGGAACTACTGGTGGTTTAAGAGCCGGCCCTGTTCCAAACAGTTTCAAAGGATGACTTCCCAGATGGTTCTGCGTAACAGAGCATCTGGCGGGTCAGGTAACTAAGGGCTAAGATACTAAGGGCTAGGATTACAGGAAATGTTTTGGGCAGCATGATAGAGCAATGTAACTGCCAACAGGAAATGTAATATACTGTACAATAAAATAGATATGGGCACCAAGGAGATGCCATACTCTACTGTACATTTGCCTTAATGGCTAATAAAATATTATAAAACTTCGTTAATCCAAATTAGAATCCATCATAGATGTATACTTTGATGATTAAATAGCACCTCCCACCACAGTACAGTAGACACCTGAATGTTCTGCCTGCTACTCCTGAGGGTGTTAAGAGTGTACTGTACACTAGCTATTGCTTAAAGGGATTTTGATAGGCATACTTGACAAGACTGTGCATGCTGCGGTGGAGTGGCTTTTGAAAGAGGAGGTAATGTATTGGGTAGTAGGTAGGTAGCGTAGCCTAGTGAGAGAAGTCACAGAGTTCTGGCACGAATCCAAGAATTGCCCCATAACATGACAGCAAATCGTGTAGGAGAAGGGCACTTTTATTCCAGAACTCTCTCTCTCTCTCTCTCTCTCTCTCTCTCTCTCTCGCTCTCTCTCTCGCTCTCTCTCTCTCTCTCTCTCTCGCTCTCTCTCACACACACACACACGCTTATTGAGAGCAGCTTGAGGGAGTCGGCAACCCGTCGTCTCTCTGAATGAGGAAGATAGCACCAGCTGGGTTGGCAGGCATTCATGCCACAGTGAATCGGCACTTTTTTTTGGACAAGTTCACAACCTAATATGCTCATCAGACGTTAGGACAGCTGTGCCTGCCTCTTTTAGAAGGAGGTGAAGCTACTAGCTCATTGTTAACTAATGTTCTCTGGCTCATCGCACCATTGTAACCTTGCTTTAAAATGACCCTGTGGACCCCAGGAAGAATGATTCAGTTGTTTTATAACAATTCACAAGGATCTCAAATAAGAGTGACAGAGTGATATAGTGTACGTCTGAAAGCACCGCTAGATGGTGCATACAATTGATACATGATGGAGGAGGATTGTATTCTATGTGATTTTATATGCCTTTTGAGTTTAAATAAGGGTTTGAAATTAAATGAAATTAAATATCTGTGCTGATTGATGACTCCTAATTGGATCAATTGAGCATTGCTCTAAAACAGGGGTTGCCAAACCTTTTGTAGGCCCTCTACATAAATACACATTAGGCCACAGGCCACCGTCGTTTCATTAGATTTTGTCCCAGAGACCTCAGACTGTGGAGGTTTTCCCTGTTAAGAAATTAATCTAAAGGTAGAATCTGTAATGTTGTCAAGCTGCAACCTCTAGGCAGAAGAGACCCTTGTGGTAGACCACCGCAACACTTCCAGTATTCAGAAATCATGGGAGAGAGAGCAGGGGGAGAACATGTATGAATGTGGATGAGAGCCTTGACATTAAGAAATTCACAGTATAGGCCTAATAAGGTTTCCTAACTTCACAAACTCCAACCCACACGTCAGACCAAAAAAAACAAAGCACAGTACCAAGCGGGGCTCTTTTGCCTAGAGGTCATTGTTTGACGGCATTATAGATTCTACCTTTAAGGGCATATAGTAGAGAGTGAAAGCTATTCTAATATAGTCTCTAATTTTTCTAATATGAAATTATAGTGACATTTAACTTGTAATTTTTCAGTGCCCAGTCCAAACTTTGAGAATCACTGCTCTAGAGAGCCTGGTTTCTTATAGTATGGGTCATGACCAAAAATGGGTCGCTGGTCTTCTTCTGGCGGGTCCTCACATGACAATAGTAGTAATATGTTTGTAATATGTTTCAATGAGCCTGGGTCACGTGACAACAGTAGTAATTAATGAATGAATGAATGAATGAATGAATGAATGAAAACGTTAATTTTTGAACATAGGCCTATATTCTTTTTTTTCTTAAATTAAAAAACATAAAAAAAAACATTAAAATAATGGAATTATAAACAAAAAGTCAAGAGCAATGCATTTAATTAGCAGACATGTCCAAAAAAGGAGTAGAGGGAAGCTAAGCTTATTGATCCCTACCCCCTTACATTTACATTTGTTCTTCCATTAATTTGACTAGATATAACATAATTTAGTATATTACAATATAGAATATACTTTTACTTATAGTACGAAAAGAAAAAAAACTTGATTCACTTGACAGCAGTGAATACAGTACAGCACTACATAACACAATATAACATAACGTAAGGTTATGTATATAACCAAGTTCTATGAGTTATGGTGACGCTCAGCACCAGTTGCATAATATCTCGCTTCAGTGGATATGCACTGAATAAATTTCAAAATGTACCTTTACATACCAACATCCGTCTGACCACACCCCCATCTGCTGCCTACATAAGCAGGGGTGGGGCCACACACTCATCTCCTTCCCAACAAATTTCACCACAATGAAAAATCAAGGGCCGCAGCGGCGTCCTGGTGCTGAGCGGCACCATAACTCATAGAACTTGGTTATATACATAACCTTACGTTCTATTTCGTTAGGGCTTACGCTCAGCACCAGTTGCATAACAGGAGCTGAGCGGGAGCCATAGCTCGACAAATGTACCCCGCTGAGGCCCTCCACAACCATCAGACCGGGGAGGACCGAGCCCCCGACCCTCCCTAATGGAGGATACCCCCCCTATTGGAGGCTTACGGGAAGGAGACGGATCCGACCGTGCGAAGAGAAACTCAAGCAACCCAACGCACAGGGTGAGCAGACCGTGGCTTGACCCCACGACTACACACACGCACAACCCGCATGCCACCCGGGAACGAACGGAAGGAACAAACCTTGTTACTGCCCCCAAAATCACGGGGTCAAGAGCAACCCAACCCCGTGGCAAGGCTGTAGCAGCGGAGCACGAAGGAAGACCCAGACCCACCGAAGGGACTGGATGCCCTGGAAAAAAGGGGGCCCGGAGAGGTCAATGACGCCAGGCATCAAGACCCCACCAGGCGGTCACTTAGTGACACCGCCCCCCACATCGCCAGCGTATTCGGATAAGGCCCCTCCAAGAGCGGGCCCTTTCCCCTCAATAGCACACCGCCTGGCACACTGACTCTGAAACACAGGCAGTCAGCATGGCCGTAAGCACTCAAAAAGGTTAACCAACGGAAGCAGGCAGCGCACCGGGGAAACCAGGCAGCAGGCTGTAACCTGAGCCTGGAGCACTGCGGACGAGACAGGCGCCAAAGGAGTCAGCTGAAAACAGCCCCCCCGGCGGAAGGGGCGTATGCTGGCGTTGTTGATCACCATGACAAAGCCTCCATTAAAAAAAAACCACCCAGAGGGGTCGAGGCAGAGAAGGCTGACATGATTGGCAGACGTCATGAACGTGCAGGGGCACACTCAACCGGGTAACCCGGGAGTTGACTCTGCTCCAACATACCAGGGAATCAACTACCCTCTCGGTACAGACGGTGGTTGTTCCTATAACCCCTCAAGAAAAAACTCCAAAACACACCTGCGGGTATACACCGGCTATACCGCAGTACAAGTGTTTCAGTTTTCAAAAAAGGGTTATCCCAGGCCTACGGTATCAACGAAACTTTACTTCGGACCGGGCCCGGCGGCTCGGGAAGCACACAGGGTTACCAGAGGAGGTCCAGAAGACCACCCCAACAGCCCCCTCTTCGCCATGCGTGAGAGAGGAGCGAAGAAAGGAGAACCAGCCCCTTATGATAGTGCCAGGTACAAAAGAGTACCCAACAAAGGGTCTCCAAAACGCCTAACCCTGTGACACCCGGGCCGACCCGGCATTTTTCCCCCCGAAAAAAGCACAAGTCCCTCAGGGTACCAGAACAGCAGATCTGCATCCCCGGTGGACAACGGGTTTAACTGACCTGGACCAGCGCGACCAGACCAGTCCCGTGTCCTAACCACGCCGACATGCCCACTCCAGAAGAGGGGGTAGGTATGCGTGTCGATCTAAAACATGAAAAGAGGGCGCCACCCAGACGGTCCCATTTGGACCGTGCTCAGTGGCCCACCCCAAGGGCGTGAGACCCCTCTACCTATGTTCTGATCTATTCCGTTAACATCCCCCAGATATGAACGAGAATTCATCGAGACAACCTAGTAAACTGGCGCTCGGAAGAGACAAAACTCCATCCCAGTTGCCCTATAAAAACGCTGTTTTAATAACAAGCAACCAAGGCGCACTTAGCCCCTGCGTGATTCTTAACAGAAACACACCGAGCCAGCACTATGTATGCGTCGAGACCCAAACACATCAATGGATAGTCTAGCAAGACACCAAACATTGTTCCTCCAAGTCGCCTGGGAGAACGACACGGAGCCGTCGTGCTTCATGTTCCTTCCTCTTTTTATTTAAAAAAGAAAGAAACACAGACTGACATGAATCCCACGTGACGCAGCTGAGGGTAATTTTTTTTTACATTTTTACATCCCACCACCCTCGCCATAGGGAGGAGACGGAAATCCCCAGAGAGACTTCCCACGCGAGCTGTATAGATTGAAAAGAATATATTGCAAAATTGAGCTATGTAATACTTGGGTTAGGGCTCTCCGAGGAGGAGGCACTGAACCAATACACACTCAATAATCGAATTGAATCAAATACACACACAATAGAGCAGAACTCCCTTTTGAAGTTCTACTCACCTTGACAATCTGAGGAGGAGGCTCTTGAACTCTGAGGAGGCTCCCTCACAGGGAAGGAAAGTCAGAACTCACAGAAGGCCCGAGGAGGAGCTTCGTGAGGAGGAGCTCTGACAACTCCCTGAAACAGATCTATAACATGGACCTGAACAACTCACGGAAGTCTTACCAACAGAGACGCGCTCAGTGACGTACTCTATGGCGGGGGGGATTTCCGCGGTGCACACGCCCAATCTTCCAGGGCATGGGACCAGGAAACTCCCCCCCCCCCCCCCCCCCCTCTTACCCTGTAACGTTACGAACAGCAACGTAACAGGAACCTTGAAGGACAGGAGGTTTTAACCCCTGACCAATCAGAAAAGGGGAGGAAAGGATTACCAGTTAACCCCTTTACGACCCCACACCCATGATACGATGTAATGACAAATAGAGCATGACACAGTCATAGTCTGCTACATGAAGTATCTAATAGCTTCACATAGCTCATGTGCTAACCTGCTATCTGATTTTTACTAAGGAAAAAACACAGAATAGAGAGGGCCCCCTTAAAGAGCCCCGGTACCAGACTTACACATGTGCATCTGTGGCCAAACCTAACCCAGTTGTAGATCACAAGACACACACAACCCTTCATCACAACAAAAAATGGCAAAAGTACACTCTTGCTACAGAGGAACGCCGTTTTTCATAACGAGAGAATACAGAATCCTCGATTTTGTATTGGCCACAGGCCTTGCTAAGCACACATGATAAGTGACCAAACAATCTTTTCTTTAGGAAAATATAGTTTCTCAAGTGGAAAGCACAACCCCAGCAATTAAGCTGAGGGTTACATCGTATCCCCACAAACACAGTGACACAATATATTGTAAACAACATGTCTGAAAGGAGGGTGGGGAAGCCCCAGGGAAACCGGGGGGATCACCCCTCCTTCCTTACCCTTGATACGACCAAGTTGAACAGGTAACCCTGTTAATATGTGAACACACTGTTCATTGTCATTACAGGCTGAGAAAAGAATTCATTCCTCAATCACATGTCACTAAGCATAGCTTTATAGATTAAATAACCCCCTTAGTTGTGAGTTCACGTTACATTAACCAGATCATTTTTACACATGTAAACAACAACCCGATTTCTATGGAGAGAGAAGCTATACCAGTGACAAGACAATTCACACACAACACGCGTCGTATCCTCAATGTATTGCAGCAACACCCGTTTTGGAAAACATCGTTATTACAAAACATTTAGAAGGGAAGGAAAGAAGAAGTGTTTAAAGTCCGGTCGGGACCTTCCTACCCTGAGCGCAGGCCAAGAGAACTGCAATCTGGCTAACGGGACACCGAAGTCGAACACAGCATCTCCTGTGCCGGCGACGAGGGTAGCGTCGCTGCGCCACCCAGCCGCTACGTTTCTCCATGTTGACGCAGTCCTCGCTGGCAGGGCTCCCGATGTAGGTTCGACTAACATCCTCTGTCAAAGATGACGTCGTAGTCAGAGTGTTTAAGGCATGTTATAGTCATAGAAAACGTTCAACAGTGTAGCATTAAGCTAACAGACTGATAGCAACAAGCTAACGTTTACTAGCCTGGTAAACACAGCGAGCTAACGCCGCAGCTAACAGCTGACTGGCTAACACAGTAGGCCACAACTAGCACGCCAGCTAAGCAGCTATCCGACTGATAGCAACAAGCTAACGTTTACTAGCCTGGTAACACAGCGGGCTAGCGCCGCAGCTAACAGCTGACTGGCTAACACAGTAGGCCACAACTAGCACGCCAGCTAAGCAGCTATCACCTGAACTGTACACAACGACATAACAAGCCACACTTCAGACAGGCCGCTGTCCAAGTCCCTCCCCTAAGAGGGAAAAGAAAAAGAATGTCAAAATACAGTTTACAACGGTGATCCAGACATACAGCGGGGCCAGCACAGTTCCCATTTCGGGCTGCAGCCGACTTTGAGCATGGAACTCCTGATAAAGAAGATCCTATGCCCACATTTCCTCGTTTAGGGTGTACTTTCATTTTTATATGAAAGATGGGGCCTGCACGGGACAGAGAAGCATCCGCTCGAGAATCCTGGGATCACCAGGTCCTGGTCGCGGCCCACTAGATTGACCATCATGGGCGTCAGACCAAGATCCTCCGACCGCCGTTTAAGCCGAGCAGAGGACCCCAATCTGGAGTCGGTGTTTCGTAAAATTGTCAGTTAACCCCCACAGCATCAACAACAACCAGAGCTCGCAAGCAAAACAGTACTTACCCCACCCTGGAATACAACCGCTTCCCACAACAGTCGGTGTTTCCCACAGTCCAGCTGTATGGTCGGAGGGCCAAACCCATCCAGCCGCAGCAAGGAGGACTGTAGATGGGGAGCATGTCAGCGGCGTGAGCCCCTAATACGAAAAGCCGGTGGAGGTCACACAGAATGATCATCATCTTCCAGACACTCCAGTGATGAAGACAATATCGCCGTATTTTCTCGAAAATAGTGAGAGAGAAAATAAAGATATAATGTCAACGTATCTCCTTGTTTTCCTTTCCTCAGACTAATATTTTCTCCACGTCAAGTGGTGTATACAGGCACTTCCTTGTGGATGAAATTTGAGAAGGAGATGAGTGTGTGGCCCCACCCCTGCTTATGTAGGCAGCAGATGGGGGTGTGGTCAGACGGATGTTGCTATGTAAAGGTACATTTTGAAATTTATTCAGTGCATATCCACTGAAGCGAGATATTATGCAACTGGTGCTGAGCGTAAGCCCTAACGAAATAGAACTTTGTTTATCCTCATTACTCATTTCTGTATTTCTCTAATGTGTATTTTTTTAGCTGCTTTTTAAATTGTGTCATATGTTTACTCAGTTTGATGTATTCAGGTAAATTATTCCACAACTTCACTCCACACTGTCTTTGTCTTTAATATGTTTCAGCGAGCCTGGGTCACATGGCAACAGTAGAAATATGTCTGTAATATGTTTCAGTGAGCCTGGATCACGTGACAACAGTAGTAATATGTTTGTGATATGTTTCAGTGAGCCTGGATCACGTGACAACAGTAGTAATATGTGTGTGATATGTTTCAGTGAGCCTGGGTCACATGACAACAGTAGTAATATGTGTATGCTATGTTTCAGTGAGCCTGGGTCACATGACAACAGTAGTAATATGTGTGTGATATGAACCGTGCTCTAGAGCAGAGTCGCCCAATGTTTTGTGACTAGAACCTGATAATTTTACAGACGTAAAAACTAAATGACAATGTCTTCAGTTATTATTACAGTAAGTTATTTCAAAATCACTCCTGAAATATAATTAAATAGCACCAAAACAGAACAAATTGAAAGTCTTATTACTCTTTGGAACCCTTTGGATGGCCAAAAATAATATGACGGATGGCCAAATTTGGCCTGTGGGCCCTTCTTTTGGCAGCCCTGCTCTAGAGGAATGAGAGGGCAGTGCTATCGTTACAGCCGTTCAGAACCGGGCTTACAGCATTATGCTCAGTGCAAATGGCCGGCCAGTACCAGACACAGACACTGCAGTTGGTCCCTGTTAAATGTTTCAGAATTCCATAGGTTTCAAGTTTCAAGTTCAAGTTTGTTTATTAAATATCACAATAAAATACATGTACTTTACGGTGAAATGCTTGGTTCTGTATGAGCCCCTGAGAGTGTGCTTCATACAGTAAAAAAAAGTAAGTAAGGAAGTAAGGTACAATGCAGAAAATGAGGTACAAAACTTTGAGGTAAGGTGCAATTGCAAATGAGGTATGAATGTAGTGCAAATCTCTTTAATAATAGATAAATGCAACGTGCAGTAGCCGTTGTTACGTAATCAATCGGATTTTCAGTTCTCAAAATTCAATCTTTTGTGGGCGATCACCGAAAAGGACCGAAGTGTCTCTGCCAATGAATTATTCTAAGTTGGAGGCGCATGTCTAAAATGGGAATCACACATTTCAGAGATTTACTACTTATCCTCTTCACAGAGGGAAGCCTTACAGCCCACGTTTAATGAGCCAATCAGATTTCCCACCTCACACTTGCCCTCTTGTCTCACCTGATCTGCTCAGTTTTAGAATAATCCACACGGAACACAACACCAGAATCGGCCAAATCAGAAAGAGATTTGATTATACATTAACTCTGGTTTTCTAAACTGTGGATCGGGGCCCGAAATGGGTCGAGGGCCTTCTCCTGGTGGGTCCCCACACGACAGCAGTAGTAATATGTTTGTGGTATGTTTCAATGAGCCTGGGTCACATGACATGTCACATGACAAACACTGCAGCACCCAACTCACTGCTTGCTGGCCTTCCGACCACTGCCACCAAGCCTCTTCAACTCATTCAGAACACAGCTGCCCGCCTGATCTCAAACCTACCGAAGTCAGCCCATGTCACCCCACTTCTCAGGGACCTGCACTGGCTCCCCATTGCCGCACGAATCTGCTTCAAGGCCCTCAACCTGGCATATCGTGCGGCGAAGGGAACCGCTCCCGCCTACCTCCGGTCAATGGTCTCTAACTACACACCCTCAAGACCCCTATGCTCTGCATCTTCTGGCCGTCTCAGACCCACTCCTTTTTTTTTGGTCCACTTTTTATCCCATTTTCTATATTTTCCTCCCATCCCAATTTCGTATCATCCAATTCAACCCTCCCCTGTCACGAACGCTGTTTATTGCCTCCCACAAGCCGGCTGCAATGTGGACTAAGTCATACATAGCACAAGTCCCCTCCGGTACTTGAGGTAACAGCAGTCGCATCTTTTCACCTGCGCAGCTCGATCTCTCAGTGGCGAGGAGTAACGCGTGGGAGGCTCACGCTGCCCCCGACACTTCCTGATTCTACTGCGCAGGCGCACCAACCGACCTGTAGGAGTCGCTGTCCACAACGCCCGATCCCCACCCATCAGTTTCCCACCCCCTAATACGGCCAATGTGTATTAGTATGAACGACCAGCTAAACTGAAAGCAATGTGGAGCGCTGGGCTCGAACAGGCGAGCCCAGCGTCTCCGCATTCGTGGCGAGCGCCTTGCCCACTACGCCACGTAGCCGCCCGTCTCAGACCCACTCCTATCAAACTACCAAACACTATTCTCAATGAACTCCAATATGTCCAAAACTCTGCTGCCCGCATGCTCACCTCCACCCGTCGCTCTGATCACATCACCCCTGTCCTCCACGACCTCCACTGGCTTCCAATCAAATACAGGATACATTTTTAAATACTACTCATCACATTTAAAGCCCTCAACAACCTTGCCCCTCCCTACCTGTCCGACCTCCTCCACCGTCACACGCCCACCCGTCGCCTTAGGTCTGCAGATGCCAACCTCCTAACACCTCCCACGACCAAGCTCCGGACCTGGGGCGACAGGGCCTTTGCTGCTGCTGCCCCCTCCCTCTGGAATGCCCTCCCCAGCCATATCAGTGATGCAAACACCCTGACATCTTTTAAATCAGCCCTCAAAACTCACCTTTTCAATCTTGCTTTTGACCTCTAATTCTGTCGGTTTTATTTTATTTTGTCATGTATTATTTTTGTTCTGTTTTGTTCTGCTTTTTTTTTTTTTTTTTGCTTGCCATAGTTTGTCTCTCCTGCCCATGTGGAGCGTCTTTGAGCACCTGGAAAAGCGCTATATAAAATAGATGTATTATTATTATTATTATTATTATTATTATTATCCGAGCTCCGGGAGGATCATCAAGGATAACCTGCCTTTTCTCAGCCCTTGCCCCACAATGGTGGAATGAACTACCGACCTCAGTTAGGACAGCCGAAACTTGTCCAATCTTTCGCCGTCGACTAAAGACGCACTTCTTCAACTACTATCTGAAATTAAAAAAAATGTAAAATTTTTAATCTAACCCTAACTAACCTTACTGTCATGCACTTGTCCTAAACTACACTGTAGCACTCGCACCCCCACAGCCCAAATGGAATGATACAAAAAGAAATTATACTTTTTTTTTCAATTTTCTTTTTTTTTCATAGTCGACTAATAGTCGACTATCGGCTAATTTCAGCCAATCAAAGTCGACTATCCAAATCCTTAGTCGGGGACAGCCTAGTAATATGTTTGTGGTAGGTTTCAATGAGCCTGGGTCACATGACAACAACAGTAGTAATATGTTTGTAGTGTGTTTCAATGAGCCTGGATCACATGACAACAGTAGTAATATGTTTGTAGTGTGTTTCAATGAGCCTGGATCACATGACAACAGTAGTAATATGTTTGTTGTGTGTTTCAATGAGCCTGGATCACATGACAACAGTAGTAATATGTTTGTAGTGTGTTTCAATGAGCCTGGATCACATGACAACAGTAGTAATATGTTTGTAGTGTGTTTCAATGAGCCTGGATCACATGACAACAGTAGTAATATGTTTGTGGTGTGTTTCAATGAGCCTGGATCACATGACAACAGTAGTAATATGTTTGTGGTATGTTTCAATGAGCCTGGGTTCCCCTGACTTGAAAGGTGTAAGGAACCGTGATATGAAAAGGAAATACAAAAAAACACTAACCTTCTTACTGTCTTATCATGCACTCTTCCTACTAAATGAATATGTCTTTACTACTATGCACTCAACACTGCAGCACCCAAGTTTCAGCACTGTTTGATGAACATTGTTACTCAGCTCAAAGAGTTATACCCTTCCTGCTGACTTGTTGTACAGGACTTCTAAGTCGCTTTGGATAAAAGCGTCAACTAAATGTAAATGTAAATATGAACGTGTCAGAAATACTTAAATACAGACTTCCCCCAATAGATACACGTGTGTGTGTGTGTGTGTGTGTGTGTGTGTGTGTGTGTGTGTGTGTGTGTGTGTGTGTGTGTGTGTGTGTGTGTGTGTGTGTGTGTGTGTGTGTGTGTGTGTGTGTGTGTGTGTGTGTGTGTGTGTGTGTGTGTGTGTGTGTGTGTGTGTGTGTGTGTGTGTGTGTGTGTGAGAGTTGGGGTGGGGTGGGGTAAGAGGTGAGGTGTGTGTTTGAGGGGTCCTCTAGGGACATTAATTTAAGATCTGCAGCCTACCTACCACCCCATCTTCTCTGTGACAGATTTATTTTCAGAGGCCACATAAAAAGTCTCAGCCATGATTCTACTTGTCTGGCAGCTTGGTGATTGTGGCAGTGAACAGGTAAACTGGTTATTCACCTTTCATTTCATCTCAAATATATGGTTAAAGGGAAAATTACAGGGTGTATATTCTGCTATCCCCTTGCCAGTTAAAGGGACAGTTCACCCAAAATTACTTTGTTAATTAAAAAATATTTTTCCCCCTCACTCAGAGTGTTATCCAGATAGTGTCGGTGTGATTCACCTGCTTTTGGAGATATCTGTCTTCACTCCAAATTAGATTGTCCTATATTATCGGCCGATATTGGCATTAAAATGTGATATCGGAAAATATCGGTATCGGTTTTCAAAAAAAAATTATAAATTTTTTTTTACATTTCTATAACCTTTATTTACCCAGGCAAGCAAGTAAGAACAAATTCAGATTTTATTTATTGTCAAAAGTATGCATAATGTTGTGTTAATTCCACAACAAGAGATATGTAATGTTAATTACCTGAAATTATTCAATTTTTTTTGGGGGGGGGGGGGGGGGACCCTGCATATATCGGTATCGGTTGATATCGGTTGATATCGGTATTGGAAATTAAGAGTTGGACAATATCGGTATATCGGTATCGGTAAAAAAGCCAATATCGAGCATCCCTACTCCAAATACAATGGAACTGAATGGCACTTGGTTTGTGGCGCACCAAAAGCAACATCTCTTTCCAGAAATCATGACCCGGTTACTCAAGATAATCCACAGACCTCGTTTTCCTGGAGGAACTATTTTCTACTGAACTACACCCCCATTCATTATTATGGTGATGGCAATGTGTTTTTTTTCTTTTTTTTTTCTTTTGGGTGAACTGCCCCTTTAAGTCAATATCTGTAAACACATAAATCAGAGCATCAAGACTTGAATTTGTGATGTCATCAAGTGATCCACTGACAGTGAATTAGTGGCAGAGATTGTAGACGTATTTTTGTCCAAATTACATCAGTACAGTTATATTTAAATGCGAAGCTTACAGCTCTGAATCATAAAACGAACCCAGTAAAATCACCATGAGTACTAGTGTCACAGGAGTTGTTGTTCCACTATTCGCCGTCTATGGAGCAGCTCCAGGATTTGTCTCTCGGTGACATCATCACTAGAATTTGATCTCTGGTATATTCAGCTTAAAGGACCACACCAACTTTTTGGAAAATTTGCTTATTTGCCATCTATCCTGGAGTTAGACAAGCAGATACATACCCTTTTCTTCTCTGTGCATGCATTAGGCTTAGGGAACAGCCGCACCGTTAGCCTAGCTTAGCATCATTCACTGGAAGTAGGTGTGCCAGTGTAGCCTAGTTCCTAACAGTCACAAAATACACTCCAAATACAACTCCAAAACGTCCCTGTAAACATGTTGTGTATTTACCACGTGGAGAAATAAAAAAAAAAAATAAAAAAAAATCTACGTTTTCGTTTTCTAAGCAGATATACTCTGAACTATTTTCTGCCGAACCACTGCTGCCTGGGCGCAGTGATTTCATCACCTCAAAAGCCCTGTTGCTTTTTGAAAAAGCAACAGGGCTAAGCCTAATGCATGCACAGATAAGAAAAGGTTTATGTATCTGCTTGTCTAACTCCAGGATAGATGGCAAATAAGCTAATTTCCCAAAACGTTGGACAGACGTGTTCACACCTCAAAACTGAGCTGTACAGTATTACAGAAATAATGTTTAAGTGCTGTCTATTTTAGGGTGGATTTCCCCTTTACAAAGGTTGTGCTAATAGGGTTTCCTCATCAGTAACACCAAAGCACATACCACATTCTTACGACGCCGTCATTTTTGACCCAAGTCTAACCTTGGCTAAACTTGGACACAAATGTTAGTGACATGCTCTACCCATTACGCTATAGGACCACTTACCACTACTAACTAGGCATGTAGCCTGCATGTCTACAGTCAGTTTATTTACTTGAAACGCTACATAATTTTTTTTTTTATTATGTTATCGGCTGTTAATAAAATTCTGAATCCACGTGTCCCTGTGGCTGGTTGATAATTAAGATCCATGGCCTGCTGCGTCTCCTCCAACCTCTATGTCCACTCCCAGACCGGGGCCACAATGGCCGCAGCTTGCACTGCTTACAGAGCAATTCCACCATTTAAAGGCTTTGAATTGTGATTTGCTGACCAGTTGCTGACTTGAGTTTTTGTCCCTGTGTCCCGTTGCTGTTTCACTGGCGATTACATTACTAAAGAGCTCCAATGGCTGGACAATGCAGAGAGCTTTACATGTCACTGATGTCATCGCCTGCGAAGAATGGGATTCTGCCGTTAGAACGAATATCAGTGTTTACAATGTGGGGCCCATGCTGAGCGGCAGGGCGAGTGTGTGTGTGTGTGTGTGTGCGTGTGTGTGTGCGTGTGTTGGCTCGGTGAGTCTGCGGGAGTCTGAACGCACACCAGGCGCATCAGCCGGGCAAACGTGTAAAGACACTGCAACTTTATCGGTGCACGTTGGCTGCTACGGATAAGTACTTTTAAGTCGTGCTGGTGAGGGATGGGTCACTGTTGGCAAGCGAACAACGATGGGTGATGTGTTGGGTCTCTGCTTACACACATCACTGTTTTGGATATCCCCAGAGAGAGAGAGAGAGAGAGAGAGAGAGAGAGAGAGAGAGAGAGAGAGAGAGAGAGAGAGAGAGAGAGAGAGAGAGAGAGAGAGAGAGAGAGAGAGAGAGCGAGAGAGAGAGATTTATATTGTATTAAACAAGTACAATCTTGCAGGTTGCCCCATGAAACTACAGGTCAAACAAAACACTTAGAATGTATCATCAAAGCAAAATCATGGCACAGTAGTTAAGTGCTTTTGCCGCCGACGTGAACGTTCATTCAGACGACGGTAAATACATCTACACTGTAAAAAAAGTATTCAGTTTTATTTTACAGATTACTTTAGTTTTTCTACTTTAAGTGTAAATGTCATAAAAATACAGTAAATTACCTTTTATCAAA